>NC_069503.1:1012339359-1012681859 GCF_027579735.1 Bombina bombina
TGCAGGACTCAATGAACTGCTTTTTCAAATAAAGTCACAGTTAGACAGGGAGCCAGATAAGGGTAAATATACGTATGATCCTTTCACACACTCACTGACCGGAGGATCCCTTACAAGTAACTATATGGTTCTGCAGGCAAGTGTCATAAATTTCATCTGACACGGCAAGTTCCCTCTCTCACTCTGCCGCTCTGCTTCAAGTTAGTGAACAGCCCACAGTGCCGCACCCCCTCTACCCGCAAGGCATTCTGGGGCATGTAGTTAAAGTTGAATATAGCCTAGAAATAACCCAGCCACACGGGGCTAAATTTAGATGAGTCTTCTAACTACTTATTGCGGTCAGTAAGGCACGGGGGAGGACACTTAGAGGGATACAAATCTGGCTGCCAGGGGTTGATTTTGTGGTACATAGGGGTCAATTTAATTTCAAATAGAACATGCAATTTTCGGACGAAATGGGAAAGGCCCATTTTCGGCGGCCGAAATTTCGGTGCATCACTAATCAGCATGTATATAATTTTGATTGTATATTGCATGTGTCAGGTCTATGATGAAAGGGATAGGAAAGTCAAAATTAAACGTCCACGATTCAGATAGAGCATGTGATTTTAAGACACTTCTATTTCCAAATGTGCTTCATTCTCTTGGTACCCCTTGTTGAAAAAGAATATGCACATATCCTAGCTGCTGATTGGTGCCTGCACACATTTGTCTCTTGTGATTAGCTAACTAGATGAGTTCAGCTAGCTGCCAGTAGTGCAATGCTGTAACTTCAGAAAAGGATAACAAAAGAATGAAGTAGATTTGATAACAGAAGTAAATTGGAAAGTGGTTTCAAATTGCATGTTCTATCCAAATCATAGAGAGGAAGTCCCAGTAGCATAAAATTAAATCCTTTATTCTTGGTTCAAATAAAATCAAACATGGATATTCACAGCAAAGACGATGTGGAAGGTGCTGAGGGCGCAGCACTAACTGGCTTACATGTTTTCCGAAACATGTAAGCCAGTTAGTGCTGCGCCCTCAGCACCTTCCACATCGTCTTTGCTGTGAATATCCATGTTTGATTTTATTTGAACCAAGAATAAAGGATTTAATTTTATGCTACTGGGACTTCCTCTCTTTGATCTTTTCACTTTCCAGTACACCGGTAGCATTTGCTGAGTATGGGACATTGATCATCAGTTTGGAGCAAGTATGATGACCATCTGTGTTTAGCCATATACTTACGGTCTTGGTGACCGCTGTTTTCATCACATAGTCTCACCGTGTTACGGAGCGGAGCAGGGGGGAGGAGCAACTTACACAAAACAAGGAAGTACTGCGGCTGGGATAAGTTGAGGCGGTAGAGGTACACCGCTTCGTCCTGGCGCCTTCCGGTGAATTTGCCCTTTTCCTGATTGGAGCCTTACCTGCACGGAGTGTGGCGGATGTAAAGCGGCAGAGGTCTGCCAGAAGTACCCCCAATCCGCAGAACACGGGTGAGTGAAGGTTAACGTTTTATTTGGTTTGCCTAAGAGTGCCGGTTACTTGTTACAAGCATTGCAATTGGTTATTAGACAAGTATTATTTGCCTGTATAGTGCAATTACCTGGGGCAGCTCGCGACCAACAGACATTTCACATCACTCTGTTTCACACATATTGGCAACACATTTGGTGCACATACTTTGAATTTTATACCTTTTTGGAAACAGTTAAAAGTCTGAACGGCTGGCACAATAATAAGAGTTTCTCTTTGTTTATCAGTCTATCCAAATCATGAAAGAAAATGTTGGGGTTTCCTGTCCCTTCAAAGCACCATTGAGACCAAAGCATGTAAGCCCATGTATACTTGCTATTTCACTTAACAGAATGTTTTTATATATCAGTAGCCACTGGAAAAAAGGGTTAATGCAGTTCTTGGACTTGGGATTTTTTTTCTCTCAAGAAGCTATGATTATTCCTCAAATAAATAATTCCCAACTTATGCACTCCAAAAGCAGCCAATGCATCCATAAAAAGTAAGATACTCAATTAAATTTGGTTCATAATTAATACACAACATAAATAATCAGTCAACATAAAGGGAAGAACAAACAATAAGGTCATGTTATTAATAAAATCTTACCAGATTCTCATTGACAATTCCATCGCTAGCAGCAAAAAAAGCCAAGATGTAGGAAATAAAATGTTTTTCTTCTGCCTTTAGTTTATGCCAGTGAGCAAGGTCCTTAGATAAATCAACCTTTAATTGAAGGTAGATAAATATAATAGTAAATGTAACATTTAAATATAGCAATATGGTATAAGTAGACAGTTATTAAAAACTGTATTAAAGTCAATGTCAAGTTTGATAAATCAGTGCCTGGTTTTTAAAAACCCTATTAATAACAGGGGTACTTTCATTCATCAAACTTTGCATTTCACTCGTTTTTTTAAAATACTTACCTTTTAATATTGAAAGCCACTCCAGCGCTTCCCCCACCCGTCGCAAGCCTCTTCATATATCAAAAATGACGAATCTGGCTTCCTAAAATCACGGCGTTGCCTCAGGCAATGATTCCCCTGGCGGGGAAGGCGTGATTGGAGGATGCCATATTCGTCATTACTGACGTATGAAGTGATGAGTGGTAGGAGGGGGAAATCAATGGAGCGGCTTTCAAGATTAAAAAGGTAATTATTTTAACAAAACGAGTGAAATGTAAATTTTGATGAATGAAAGTGCCCCTGTTTTTAAAAACCGGGCACTGATTCATTAAACTTGACATTCACTTTAAAGGTTTATTTAAAGAAAAAGTTAACTATGCTCTACCGCTCTGCAGTCGATTAAATATCTGCTAAATTTAGGTGGACGTTCATTCATCATTTCTTTGGATCTGACTTAGTAAAGTTAAAATACTACCATTTACACCCATACCTTCTCACGCCGTAACTCTGCCTGTCAATATTAAAAAAATAAAATAAAATAATAATAATGTTTTTGAATGACGAATCGCATTGGTCCCCCACTGGCGTCCCAACTGACTAGTTCTACGCCTACCAATAGAAATGCGCATGCGTGTTTCAATCCAATCTAGACCTGTTCAGATGCGCGCTCATGAGACACGCATGCACATTCTCTACTTGTGTGGGCGGAGGAAGCGAAGCGCTTATAAACGGTATGGCAATAATTATATAAATATCTTCAAAATAATAATAAAACATTTTTTTTTAAAGTTAGTGACTGTGTTGTCTAACATAAGATTAGTAAATGTCATCGATATTGAGTCAAAAAATTTACTTTCACTTTAACTATATATTATACACACACACACAACATTTCTAGGTCCCAAATAAAAATGTTGGGGTTATGATCACAATGAGAGTATTTAGGTCATGTCCCAAAGCCTTGTATTGCTGGGAACTATCAGCTTGATTGTAAAATAGAACTATGAAATTGTCTTATGCGCTGTGTATATTACAGATCCTGTATTTTTCCAGGTTGAAGCAATGGGACTCTTTTTTTAAAAAAAAAGCAAAAAGGGTGAAAATTTAAATGGATAGGTCACACAGTTAAACTAGCATGATACAGGGGGAGGAGCTGACTGGTGAAGCGCAAGTATGTGTGCAGTGAGAGGTCCTGACTCCATTATAGCTTCTACAGTCTTTAATATATATTTTTACTCACTTATGATCTGCAATCAAGATCCTTATATGAAACCTGTCTAAACACTATTTTTGAAGAAGTTTTGGAGCTTTTTTTGTGCTCACTCCCCTGACCTATGCTCTTCGGTAAGGCCACATGGCCTCCGGTGGATTATACTGTACTATGGATGCACCTATCATCTGTTGACACAGGTTGCTCCTGAGACCGAGGCTTCCGCAAACCCCCTTCCCCAGAATACTGGGTGAAGCCGATTTGCTAATCTTGGACACTCTATGCTATTTACTATGGAAGACGTCTTTCTACAGCTACATCTCTTGCTAATGGATTTTGAAAAAGAGATGCGTTGCAATATAGAATGTGTGCAAAGGGATATCCAGCCTAGAGACCCACAGAAAAACACTTCCCCACAACCCTCTATAGGAATAGAGCTATGGTATGAAAGTCAGAGGCCTATGGTACTTTCTATTGAGCCAGCAGGGGTCACCCTCTTTACTAAGCCTGTGATCACATGAAGATCGACCATCCTATTTCCAGACTAATACTATGAGGGATGCGGCCGTGAGTGGATAGTGAGACAACCAGGGGGTCACACGGAAGATTGGGCTAACATGTGTGGTGACCCACGAGATCTAGATGGCATGTTTGCTTTGGTGAGGTCAGCGGTGAGGGGCCCTAACCGCAGGACCGAGACTTGGCAGCTGCACTACCAGAACACTGAGTCTTTGCTTAGGCCACCTAGAGTGACTAAAATTATCCCACAGTTGCAACTTTCTATTCGGAGACCCACTGAATTTTTTTTTTTACATGGTTGAAACGGTATACAGGTTTGTTGGGATTTAAGCTTCACAGAGAGACGGAGTAGGGTAGAATTGTTTACGGGTACTTATGGGGGATAATGTCTCATAAGTATGGCAGATTCTTTGGACTGTAACCGGTACCTTACTCATAGAAGGAATATTTAATGAAGAAGTCAATGTCTGAAATTTCTAGTCATCAGCTCCATAACAAACTGCCATTCCCCAATCCTCGTGTATTTAAGCTGGGCAAGACAGTTAATCTTGTATCTCTAATGTCTTCTATTATAGAAACATAGAATTTTACAGTAGATAAGAACCAAAAAGGCCCATCAAGTCTACCCATATTTTATGTTACTTTATCCTTAGGATAGCCTTATGCATGCCCCAGGCATTTTTGAATTTCTTTACAGTCTTTGTGTTTACCCCTTAAAGGGACACTGAACCCAAAAATTTTTTTTTCATGATTCAGATAGAGCATGACATTTTAAGCAACTTTCTAATTTACTCCTATTATCAATTTTTCGTCGTTCTCTTGCTATCTTTATTTGAAAAAGAAGGCATCTAAGCTTTTTCTCAGTTCAGGACTCTGGACAGCACTTTTTTATTGGTGGATGAATTTATCCACCAATCAGCAAGGACAACCCAGGTTGTTCACCAAAAATGGACCGGCATCTAAACTTACATTCTTGCATTTCAAATAAAGATACCAAGAGAATAAAGAGTAAATTAGAAAGTTGCTTAAAATTTCATGCTCTATCTGAATCACACAAGAAAAATTCTGGGTTCAGTGTCCCTTTAAATGGAAGTTTATTCCATGAATCCACCACCCTTTCTGTAAAAAAAATGCTTCCTCAAATTTCTCCTGAATCTGCTACCCTCTAACTTTAGATTATGACCCCTTGTTTTGGCATTTATTTTTTTGTGAAAAATGCTTTCAGCTTCTATTTTTTTTTTTTTTTTTTTTTTAATTTTCAAAGTTTTTTATTGGGTTCACATATTTGCATACATTAAGAATTGCACAAGTCAGATTGATCAGTGATTAAGGTCAACAAGTATGAATGCGAAATAACATAGACAATGTCTTACCCAAGTTTTTTTTTTTTTTTTTTAAACAAATTTCTTAAAGTAATAGCATATATAAGAGAGTACAGGGAGTGCAGAATTATTAGGCAAGTTGTATTTTTGAGGATTAATTTTATTATTGAACAACAACCATGTTCTCAATGAACCCAAAAAACTCATTAATATCAAAGCTGAATATTTTTGGAAGTAGTTTTTAGTTTTAGCTATTTTAGGGGGATATCTGTGTGTGCAGGTGACTATTACTGTGCATAATTATTAGGCAACTTAACAAAAAACAAATATATACCCATTTCAATTATTTATTTTTTACCAGTGAAACCAATATAACATCTCAACATTCACAAATATACATTTCTGACATTCAAAAACAAAACAAAAACAAATCAGTGACCAATATAGCCACCTTTCTTTGCAAGGACACTCAAAAGCCTGCCATTCATGGATTCTGTCAGTGTTTTGATCTGTTCACCATCAACATTGCGTGCAGCAGCAACCACAGCCTCCCAGACACTGTTCAGAGAGGTGTACTGTTTTCCCTCCTTGTAAATCTCACATTTGATGATGGACCACAGGTTCTCAATGGGGTTCAGATCAGGTGAACAAGGAGGCCATGTCATTAGATTTTCTTCTTTTATACCCTTTCTTGCCAGCCACGCTGTGGAGTACTTGGACGCGTGTGATGGAGCATTGTCCTGCATGAAAATCATGTTTTTCTTGAAGGATGCAGACTTCTTCCTGTACCACTGCTTGAAGAAGGTGTCTTCCAGAAACTGGCAGTAGGACTGGGAGTTGAGCTTGACTCCATCCTCAACCCGAAAAGGCCCCACAAGCTCATCTTTGATGATACCAGCCCAAACCAGTACTCCCCCCTCCACCTTGCTGGCGTCTGAGTCTGACTGGAGCTCTCTGCCCTTTACCAATCCAGCCACGGGCCCATCCATCTGACCCATCAAGACTCACTCTCATTTCATTAGTCCATAAAACCTTAGAAAAATCAGTCTTGAGATATTTCTTGGCCCAGTCTTGACGTTTCAGCTTGTGTGTCTTGTTCAGTGGTGGTCGTCTTTCAGCCTTTCTTACCTTGGCCATGTCTCTGAGTATTGCACACCTTGTGCTTTTGGGCACTCCAGTGATGTTGCAGCTCTGAAATATGGTCAAACTGGTGGCAAGTGGCATCTTGGCAGCTGCACGCTTGACTTTTCTCAGTTCATGGGCAGTTATTTTGCGCCTTGGTTTTTCCACACACTTCTTGCGACCCTGTTGACTATTTTGAATGAAACGCTTGATTGTTCGATGATCACGCTTCAGAAGCTTTGCAATTTTAAGAGTGCTGCATCCCTCTGCAAGATATCTCACTATTTTTGACTTTTCTGAGCCTGTCAAGTCCTTCTTTTGACCCATTTTGCCAAAGGAAAGGAAGTTGCCTAATAATTATGCACACCTGATATAGGGTGTTGATGTCATTAGACCACACCCCTTCTCATTACAGAGATGCACATCACCTAATATGCTTAATTGGTAGTAGGCTTTCGAGCCTATACAGCTTAGAGTAAGACAACATGCATAAAGAGGATGATGTGGTCAAAATACTTATTTGCCTAATAATTCTGCACTCCCTGTATTTGGGTCATACATTTTGTATCAAGAGAAAAGAAGAAAGAATAGTGGAGGTGTGGAGAGAAGAAGGAGGGGGAAGGGTGGAGGAGGGAAGGGGGGTATATGAGTGTCTGCCTCTCACTGGGTTGCTAAGTTTGCTTAGTAGTAAGTGTCATGTGGCTAAATTTGATGATAGAAGATATATAATTTAAGATAGTTATGGTCCTTGAAAAGAAAGCATTTGCAAAGAGATACCCCGGATATTTATGAGTCGGGAGGGACAGGGGCAGTACTTGTAAGTGCAGAAGTTCCCTGTTCCCAAATAAAAAACATGTCTGTGAAAAAGTCCTGCTTACCCAGGAAGCAATAACATTGTCTTTCCATATTCAAGATGTGTTTGACTTCTGATATCCAATTTGTGTGTGACAGGATTATTTGGGATTTCCACAGTCGTGGTATTAATCTTTTAGCACCAGTCAGCATGATCTGGAGTAGTTTTGTGCGGTATAAGCAGTAAAGTGTCGGGAGATGATTGAGAAGGATAAGTTTAGGGCCTAGTGTTAAATTTGTGCCTAAAATTCTGTTTATGGTGGATTCAACTCTGTTCCAGAAGTCCAAGATGGGGGGGCATTCCCACCATATGTGAGTCATAGTACCTGTGCCTCCACAACGTCTCCAGCAAGCGGGAGACGCCGTAGGAAAAATATATCTAAGTCGTGATGGTGTCAAATACCAGCGAGATATTATTTTATAGTTTGTTTCTGCCACGAGTAATGAAGAAGACGCAGAGTGGGTAGCTTTAAAGCATGATCCCCACTCTTCGTCTGTAATATCACCACGTATTTCTGTGTTCCATTTCCTTAGAAAGGAGGGTCTCTGTAGGGGAAAGGACCCTCTGAGCAATTTATAGCTTGTTGAGAGAAGCTTTTTCTGGATTTCAGAATTGGCGCAGAGCTGTTCAAATATTGTTAGTGATCTGAGTATATTTTGTTTATACATGCTGTTATTGAGTGCATGTCGGATCTGGAAATATGAATACCAATTGTGAAAGGGAGAACCAAATTCATTGATTAGTGTTGCTCTGTCCTTGAGTGTTCCTGAGTCTAGTAGAGTATAAATAGGCAGATTCTGCATGTGTGTCGCGGTGTGTGACTGGACAAAGGATGTATGTTGGAAAAATATCTGATTACCTAGCAAAGGAGTTAGCGGGGAGATAGGGGTGGATATACCTTTATTATGCTTAATTAAGTGATCCCATATGTTTAAAGTGGTATTAATATAGTAGTTTTTGTGCGCTTGTGGTGGTCTATGGGGCTTGGGGAGCCAAGGGAGATCTCTCATGGTTGTAGTTTTCAGCAAGGCACATTCAATTTGCACCCATCAGCTTCTATTTTATTACAGGAATTCCCTTTAAATATTTGAAGGTTTCTATCGTGACCTCTTTCCCTTCTATCCTCTAAACTATACATATTTAGATCTTTCTTTGTACGTTTTATATTTTAGACCATGTACCACTTTAGTAGCCCTGCTTTGGACAGCTTCTAGTTTATTTATATCTTTCTGAAGTTATGGTCTCCAGAACTGTACACAGTATTCCAGATTTGGTCTAACTAATGACCTGTAAAGTGGCATAAGAAAGTGGCCAATTGTTGGGCACGAGTTGCTGGAACCTCCCAGCAGTAAAACGAGTAGCTATCTCCCATCTTTCAATGACCAATGAGACCTGGAGAGACTGGCAACTCATATTAAAATCATTTAAAAGAATCTCCACACAATACTCCCCACTCACAACATTATTATCAAACCAGGAATTCCCCCCAGGATTGGATGAGCCTGCACATGTCAAACCTGACTTCCTTTCACAGATCCCTATACATACAATTATGGATAAAGGCAAATTAAAATCAAAACAACAGCTCAATGACATGGATATTCCTTTTTTGTCCTCGTGGTTTAGGTACCATCAAATTAGACACTTCATTTACTCCCATAGATGCAAATCAGACCTAACAAGGATCCCAACTCAATTTGAACAAGCTTGCATACATGGTAGGAAATCCCAAAGATCTATTTCAACAATGTACAAATTAGTCCTAGACAACAGATTTCCGGATCTCCCAACATACACTAAGAGCTGGGACAGGGAATTAATAGAAACTACACCTCCTAAGGAATGGAGCAATAGGTTTAAAAATTTGTCAAAATCAGCCCACTCCGCTAAGGCTAAAGAAACGAACATTAAAATATTTATGCGTTGGTATTTAACACCAGCAAAACTTAAATATATATTCAAAAAATGCTCTAATACTTGTTGGAGATGTGGGGGCCAAATCGGTAACATGAGGCACATTTGGTGGGATTGCATCCCAATCAATGCTTTTTGGAGGAATATTTTCGAGGAAATAAACTCGATACTGCACACACAATTAGCGCCTAGTCTAGAACTAATTCTTTTATCTCAAACCCCTCAAATCCCATGCAAGATTAGAAGGCAATTATTTTTAATAATGATAAATGTAGCAAAGCAAAATATACCTAGACATTGGAAATCATCCACCATCCCCAGTATAGAGGATTGGAAGAGTCAGGTGGATTCTGACCTTCTCCTCGAGAGATTTTATTTCCTTAGGGAGGGAAAACTAGATCTATACGAAGACATATTGTTCATCTGGGACTCATACAAATATAGAAGCAGGAAGTGAACACTAATAGATACACGGTATTAAGTTCAGAACACTGGCAAACCCCATCCAGTCTGGTTTTCATATCTCAGGGGCATATTCTGGAAGCTGTTAGGTCCTTTTATATGGTTCGTAGTAAAACATTTGTGATTCGCCCACACTCATAAGAAAATTTTTGGAGACTTTTTGTTTTCCTGTATGTCTTGTCTGTCTGTATTGTATTTTATTTTATTTTTGTTGCATGACTGCTCCCTTACTTTGCTATGTAAAACCTCATTGGAAGTATAGCTGAGGCAAATACAACTCCAACATTGGACTTGTGCACATGCGACCTATGTATAGAAGGCATTCCTGGTTCGGGTGAGACTTGCTCAACTTAAGGATATATCTAATATGTGTTATTCAATTTTGCCAGGACCATCAATGTAATAATCATATCTTAAAATGCCTCTCCCCCTCTGGGAAGGGTAATAGCAATATGAGACAATTGAAATGTAATGCAGGGATGCAAAATATGTAATCTTTTGTTTGTTTTGGTTTTTGTTTATGTTGAAAACTGAAAATAAAATATTTAAAAAAAAAGAAAGTGGCCAATTGTTATCTATTCAATGTCATTTTGGGAGATACAACTGACTCCTAAAACTAATTACATATTCCTATACTATTGTATATTTTAATGGTTTCCAATCCAACTGTAGATTGTACTAAAAGAAACAGTTCATATACTAATTCTCCACACTGGGGGGCAGTAAAGATTAATATACACATCCATAGTTGATATATACTGTAATGGTATCGGAGAATAGGATTGGTTTCTCTTTTGCTATATATACCTAATAATAAGATAAAAAAATGCTGCATTTTATACATTACAGAGATTGCTTAAATGTTTTTAGCAGACATATGATATAGTGCCATAGAATCCCTAAACGTCACTGCATATGAAGCTCTAGAATACAGTAGTTCCTACATATCATTTAGTTCTTTCCTTCTGTTATAGATGGACCCATTTAAGGCTATTCATTACATTTAATGTTAACACATAGTGAAAATGTCTGATTTTGTGCACATTTTGGGTCTATATCCAATACTTGAAGCTTTATTGCTTTACATATTACCTTTAAGTTGATCTATAACGAATATGCTTAGTTTTATTTATACTCTAGGTCCGAGAGCGACTTTTATATTCTTTCATAGTCCTCCTTCCCCTGTTCAACCCCCGTTAATTTATCTCTCTAGACTAAGTGACCCAAAAGTGGCCGCTTTTTCTTACTAGGGGTATGATCTCACATCTTGTATTCCTAACACACACCAGGGAAATATCCTATAAAGAAAGATAAGGTTCTCCATCATCTGGGACCCAAGAGTGGTCTCCTTCTGTTGAAGACTTCCTGCTATAACTTCACATCTTTTACATTACTGGGCAGGTCAAGAGCGGCCTGATGAATCATTTAGCGGGTATACAGTTTGACAGGCAAACAATGTGTATACTTCATTTATAATTTGTCATATAAGCATGTAATATATTCTTTTTTACTTATTCTTACTACACTTTGAAGTTATTTTGATGTTCATTGTCTGTTATTTACTTACATTCTATTGTATGTATGCCTTGAATTGAAACTTAATAAAAAATTATTTTAAAAAAAACACACTAGCATAATACAGATAGAGCATGTGATTTTAAGACACTTTTAAATTCACTTCTATTTTCAAATGTGCTTTGTTCTCTTGGTATCCCTTGTTGAAAAAGAATGCACATATATCCTACACTAGTGGGAGCTAGCTGCTGGTTGGTGCCTTTACACATTTGTCAAACTAGATGCGTTCAGATAGTACAAATGTTCCTTCAGCAAAGAATAAAAAAACAATGAAGCAAATTTGACTAAAGAAGTAAATTGGAAAGTTGATTAAAATTGTATGTTCTATCCGAATCACGAAATACATTTTTGCAGTTTCCTGTCCCTTTAAGGCATTTACATGACCCCAAGAACAAAACTGCAGATTGGGACATTTCTGCTGTTTCTGAAACACTTGAGTAGTATGGTAAAGTGATTAATACAAAATTCCATTTAAACAATGTTATCTATTTCAGAAGCATATCTTGTCTTTTTCATAAACAGTCAGATTATTAAAATGCTCCATAAATAAATTGCATAACTTCATAGTGGTTCTAGCAGCTGTTTACAAACCAATTAAAATGTACCGAAGACAACAAATACCGTCATATCCTTCAATATTATGCATATGTTTTTGGTATGCTATTCATAAATTCTACTCTTCTTGGATTTAGTATCCCTTTAAGTCATGTGAAAAGGCAAATTAAATGGCGAACATATTTTAAAATTGGCTTACTGACCTTCAAAGCCTTAAACAATCTAGGCCCACAGTACCTGAAAGAGCTCCTAACACCCTACACCCCTTCCCGCTCACTTCGGTCAGCCAGCACATCCCTCCTGTCAGTGCCAAGAATAAGGACAAACTCAGGCTCCAGAGCATTCTGCCACGCTGCCCATACTTTCTGGAACTCTTTACTGTGCGCAATCAGAGAGGCACCGTCCTTACAGACTTTTAAAAAAAGCAAAAGACCCACCTCTTACATCAGGCATTCAGTCCGCTTATCTAACCTTCAGAATTTACTAACTTTTATATCTTATGTTTGTAAAGTGCTTTGAGTCTAGCAGGGAGAAAAGCGCTATAAAAATTGTAAATTATTATTATTATTATGTGTAGAGAATGCGAGTCTGTATCTATCGATTGTCCTAATAACCTGCCTTATTAATTGTAAAAACAATTTTGCAGCACCAGCATTCCTCTCAGGAGACTTTCCCAAACAATATTTACACTATGTTTGCGTGAATACACATAAAAGGCACCTTTGATAAATCTCTATTTGGCAAAACGCATGTCAGACGGGAGCCAAAAGCTATGGTTATGTGCGACGAGGTGTTCCTTTTTGCTGAGATTTGGGTATTATTTTGGGATGGATCACGCAAAAACGTAGTGTTAAATTTGTTAGGGAAAGTCTGCCAAGAGGAATGCTGGTTCAGCGCATGCCCTCAACTTCATTGTACCATAAAGCTCTAGTCTAGAACTGGCAGCATCATATAACAATGCTCATTTAACCATATTGAAATGCTGGGAAATGCAGTTCCCAGGTGTGGTCCAGAAGATATTCTTTGTGGCAGCAGGTAGTATGGAAGGGTCTTTGGTTTTGTCAAGCCCTGATCTAATAGAAATTAATATTACAACTGAAGGTTAAGACTTACTTCATCAGCAGTCCAGAAGGAAGCCTGTGCCTGCTTATACATCCGCCAAATGTCAGGGTATTTGATTGGATAGATGACAAACCGACGTGCGTTTTTTCTGAGGAGTGGTTCATCTTCATCACTACAAACATTTAACCGGTTGTCCAAGACATCATTCTAACACAGGACAAGGAATAAATTAGGGCTAAATTAAACTTTATTGTATTGTCAATATACATTGATATCATATGCTTGGTAAATCTATCAACTATACAAATCTTTGTATTTTGTTCCAGAATAATTTTAGTACATTTTGGGCCAGATTTCAAGTGGAGCGGTATTTATTGCTCCTGCTCGAATGCTAACTCCGTTAGAAGTAAGCTTTTTGCGTGCGTCGGGTAGCGCTCATATTACAAATTAAAAGTAAACAGTTTTTGTTTGCGCGCTAACCAAATGCACGTAAAAAGCCGAACTTAAAATATCACTCTCGATAACATATTCCCTCATAGAAGTCAATGGAACAAAAAAAAGTGTTTTTAGGTTCATCACCCTGGATAGCGCTTGATTATGGGCCGGCTCCTAAGCTTTACATTCTGTGTTTCAAATAAAGATAACAAGAGAACAAAGAAGAGTAAATTAGAAAGTTGCTTAAAATTGCATACTCTACCTGAATCATGAAAGAAAAAAAATCTGGGTATAGTATCCCTTTAATACTAGGGGTTCTTTTAATTCCCAAACCACCCTATGGGGCCTATCTATCAAGCTCTGAATGGAGCTTGATGGCCCGTGTTTCTGGCGAGTCTTCAGACTCGCCAGAAACAGCAGTTATGAAGCAGCGGTCGGGTTGATTGAAGTACGATCGGGTTGATTGACACCTCCCTGCTGGCGGCCGATTGGCCGCGAGTCTGCAGAGGGCAGCGTTGCACCAGCAGCTCTTGTGAGCTGCTGGTGCAATGCTGAATACGGAGAGCGTATTGCTCTCCACATTCAGCGAGGTCTTGTGGACCTGATCCGCACTGTCGGATCAGGTCCGCAAGACCTTTCATAAATAGAGGCCTTTATGTGACCTAGTAGACAGGAGATTGGTAAGTCTATAGCAATTACATACAGACTTGGTGTGTATACGGTCCCTCATATTACAGGAACATTATTTTTTCGTATGAAGGTAGGAGATTGCTAATTTATGGCATTTATCTACCAGTGAGCAGAGCGTCAGACCTCTTCTTTCTATGCCCCTTTGTTTGATTTAAAGGGATGGAAAGTTCAAAATTGAAATGATTTTATTTAAATTGAAATGTGCATGGGTGCATTTCAATTATAAATTAAAATAATTTTGCACTATACTTCTATTAGCAAAAATGCTTCTAGTAAATGTTATTACTGTTGTTCAGTCACACACGCACATATACTGGGATGTTCAGTGCACCAGTATTTAAAGGGACACTATAACCAAACATTTTCTTTCATGATTAAGGTAGAGAATATAATTTTAAACAACATTCCAATTTACTTCTATTACCTAATTTGCTTTATTCTTTAGATATACTTTAATGAAGAAATAGCAATGCACACAGTGAACCAATCACAGGCGGCATCTATGTGCAGCTACCAATCAGCAGCTACTAAGCATATCTTGATATGCTTTTCAGCAAAGAATATCAAGAGAATGAAGCAAAATAGATAATAGAAGTAAATTAGAAAGTTGTTTAAAATTGTATGCTCTTTCTAAATCATGAAAGAAAAAATTTGGGTTTCATGTCCCTTTAAACACTACACCTTCTCAGAGAGTCAGTAGTCAGTAGTGGCTTGTATAGCACAAATAAAAAGGGATAGGAAAGTCAAAATGAATTAAACTTCAGATAGAGCATGTCATTTTAAGTCACTTTTAAATTCCCTTCTATTTTCAAATGTGCTTTGTTCTCTTGGTATCCTTTCTTGAAAAAGCTGCCAGTAGTGTGATGCTGTTCCTTCAGCAAAGGATAACAAGATAATGAAATAAGTTTGATAATAGCAGTAAATTGTATGTTCTATCCAAACCATGAAAGAAAATGTGTGGATGTCCTGTCCTTTAATTTAAAGTCTACACAGACACAACACACAACCCATCAACTTTCTTTTTTTGAAAGAAATTTTTCTAATGGAAGTATATATATATATATACCCACACACATACATACAAACATTTATTTCAATTAATTGCATTACAGTGTTTGAACATATTACACTTTGACCATCATTTGAAAAGGTTAGAAACCATCATTTTATAGACATTGCTCCAACATGGCTGTTGACTTGTATAAACATCTGTAAGGTTAAAAGAAGAATCACATACATTTATAAATATTTCAGGTCACTGTGAAGTCTGTTTTACTCCTGCAGCCATGGAAACCATGTTGAAATGTTAAAACAAAACAAGAACAATAATTCCCCTGGAAAGGTGTACCGAAACTATATTTTAAAGAACCAGTCAACACATTAGATTTGCATAATCAACAAATGCAAGATAACAAGACAATGTAATAGCACTTAGTCTGAACTTCAAATGAGTAGTAGAAATTTTTTATAACAAATTTCAAAGTTATGTATATTTCCACTCCCCTTGTACCATGTGATAGCAATCAGCCAATCACAAATGCATATACGTATAGTCTTTGAATTCTTGCACATGCTCAGTAGGATCTGGTGACTCAAAAATTGTAAATATAAAAGACTGTGCACATTTTTTTTAATGGAAGTAAATTGGAAAGTTGTTTAAAATTAAATGCTGTATCTGAATCATGAAAATTTAATTTAACCTGAGTGTCCCTTTAAGGTATCCACTGGTCAATAAATAGTTAAATCTACAAGCATATGGCCTGCAGCGTATCTGACAACAATGGACATGTGTATATATTGATTTGTAATCTAGAATAAAATAGTTTTATTAGTGATATCAGCAAACAGCAGACAAGACATATATCGAATAAAAATATATAAAAAAAATATTAAAGAAGCAGAAGATATAGTAGAGATCACTTCAGCCCTGCATTGAGCATTCACGTGCTTCTGTCACTTACATTGTCCCCAAACGCTCCGGTGTGTTCCATTTTAGAAAGCCTTGGCTCCCCCATTAGTATTACAGCGCATGCTCAGACCAGGTTACGCTGTCACACAGAAAAGGCAGGGCTGAGTATTGCTGTAAAGAAGACTCCAACCAAAGAGGAATGGACAGCTTTTTGCAGGAGAAGGGTCTAGCTGCAGACTGGAGCTCCACTCTAGACAGGAAACATGTGACCTCCACTCAAAGCTTTTTTTTTTTTTTTTTTTTTAAATCAACTTTAATGTAACAAACAACCTATAGACAATCATTCTGAAAACGAAACATTTTGCAGCTTTCTTGTTCTTCTTAATGTGCACTCAAAGTGGTTACCTTATAAATGACAATCAGCATAAACCACTGTGAGTGCACATTAAGAAGAACAAGAAAGCTGCAAAATGTTTCGTTTTCAGAATGATTGTCTATAGGTTGTTTGTTACATTAAAGTTGATTTAAAAAAAAAAAAGGATTTGAGTGTAGGTCACATGTTTCCTGTCTAGAGTCAGTGGACGGAGGTCACATGTTTCCTGTCTAGAGTGGAGTTCCAGTCTGCACTCTGCAGCTAGACTACTTTGGGTTTGCAGTAACTGCCTGCTGGATGGTGTTCTGTGTCATAAATAAGGGACGTCAACTTAGATAGCCAGATTATTAAGTAATAACGCACTCGCAGGCGCTAAGGAAATGTTTTTATTTTAGAAATGCTGACAATTTACTACCAATGACATCGTAAGCGGCAGCATATTAGTAATAAGTGTGCAAGCGCAGCTGCAATGTCGTATAATTTGGTTGCAGTGGAAGAATTTAAAGTGCAATTATTTAAAAAAAAAAATACTAACAATATGTAAATTGGATTAGTTAAGTGTGTAAAAGGCAAACCCATGATTAAAAAAATGCACTGTGTAAATCATTTACAATTGCTAATGCATAGAATAACAGATTTTAGCTCAGGTAGTACTTGAATATTTTGACTATGGTTTCTGAAATCCAGAAATCATTTCCCAATTTACTGTCACAACAACCTATTTTATAGATCAAGATTAACCATCTAATATTTAACCTCTGATATCCTTATTTTCCATTCATGGCATAATACTGCAAACATTTTCAGAATGGATATCTTCATTTCATATCCGAGATCAAGAAAACTTGGCTGGTAGTAAAAGAGTCATGGAATTTATCAGACTTGAAGTTGGGGGGGTGGGGGGGTTAAATATTGAACAAACAGATTAAATACTACTTCTATATATAATTTAGCGCTAAAAAAATGAGTAATTTAAAATTCTTGTAACTTTAAATGCACCCTGCTAACTATCTATTCCTAATTGGCTTTATCAGCTAACAATTGCATAGCAATATAATGTATACTACTAACCTTATGTCAGTGGTTAGCCTGTCTGAGGACTAAACCACAGATTGGCTTCTCCAAATAAGGCAAATTGGCTTATTTGTTATTCAATAGCAACACAACAGAAATGTCTTGTAATTACAAGGTGTTTACTGACCTTTTAAATTATTCTAATCTAATTCCAGAAAAAGATGAGACCTGAACTTTCAAGGCACTGGAGCTAAGATTTTTCTTAAAAACGTCATGCAAACATTCAAGTGTATGACACATAGCAATCAAATCCAATACAATCTCATGTTACTGAATCCAAGCAGAAAAGCATCTTTAGTACAATAGGCTGAAGACTACCCAAATGGTGCTACTTAGTCAACAAACTGTCAGATACAAGACCTGTACATCTATCTTGCTGAAAGATAATATCTTGAATGAGCAGGTTTGCACATGAATGCATAGTAAAGAGTTTGGCTATAGCCATTCTCACTAGAGAAGATACCAAGATGCCTTGACCAATAGGACAGAATTAGAACAATGTAAACAAGAGTGGTGAAAGCATCTAATGAAGAAGCTTTAGAGGTGTAGATGGTAGATGACGAGCAGGCAGCCAACAAGTGGCTGTTTCATCAGGATTAGTAAATAATATAATAATTATTCTTTTTACTAAGCCTGATGAAACAGCCACTGGTTGGCTGAGAAACGCGTTGCTAACTATGTTAACCTTTTAAATGAAGTTTTATGACTTACCACTTGCTGCCTGCTTGTCATCTACCATCTACACCTCCAATCTGCTATTGGACTTTGAGAGCTGAATTGCCGGCGATTAAGTCTACTGGGTGACTATATTGATCCCAGCTTGCCTTTGTAGCACCAAGGGAGGTGCTCCACCAAATGTGAGTGCATTTCATATATTCCACTACTCATTTGTATCAGCAATACTAGGCCATATAGGCACCCTCTTGTGCTTTGTATTGTCCTCTACAGACCACCCACACATCCACTGGATGTCAGTCTTCTGGGTGACTGTCTTGACCCCAGATCGTTCCATCTACATCATTAGGGGTGTCTTATCTCATGTGAGTACAACCATCACACCTTATATCTCAAAAATTCTTTCCAACAATATTGGGCCATGTGGTGCTTCTGTCCTCTTCTATCCACTACAGATCACTGATCCTGGGTCGCGGCCTTGATCCTCTACAGATAGCTGCCTTGAATGTGCCTACTTATTCATCTTATCTGATACTATTTATATGTCACCTAAGGACTTTTGTTCTTTGCTTTTTTACTATCAACTGTATAATATTTGTAATATTGTATTTACTGGCACACTATTGATACATTGTTGCTAATCCTTTTTTTAGGATTTTTCGGTCACTTCTCATTACATATTTTTTGTATTTTACTAATGACGGTGTGTATTGACATACTATTGTCATCAATACCTACCTAATTAGCAATTCACTACCAAAATTGCTCATTAACTACTAGCTCACATATTAAGGGCGCCCCCTATTACTTCTCAGCATCATCACAAGTTGACTTTCATGTCCCTGTAATAAGAGCATGTGCATCTAATATTAAGCGTTGGTTACGTGTGCGAAATGCATAAGTTGCATTGAATTATCTTGTATTTATTTTTAACATGATGTAATAAAGGCTTTTGATTTTGAGAAAGTTTTGGAGTGCGACTGCCGATTGTGTGCTTCGTGTACATCTAAGAGAAGATGCACGTGCATCTTGAGCTGGAACCCATGAGTGGTTTGCATTTGAATAAATCTTCCAGTCAACCAGAATGCCTGTCTACCAGAGCAGGTAGTTATGGGCATGCAGAATAATGGTTCTTTATTGAGAATTTGATGAGGAACTTATTAAAGACTAAAGCTATCGCATACTAGGAGTTAAAGCCAGCATGTAACCAGATATAAAGCTCAACATAAAAAGGTAGTGGTTTAGCAGAGGGATGTTTAAGCAGGTGATAAATTAGGTAATACAATTATATATTTTAGTAGTTAGGGCATAAAAACTTCCATACCCAAATTAACCCCATGAAGGCAGTTTTGGCGCCATCCCCTCCTTGCAGCGAGTGTGCAACAGCTTAGGAAGCGGCAGTGTTGGCCTGATATGGAGGTAGTGAGGCACTTCAGACCGAGCATTTGATTAAGGTAGGCTTTGGGGCAGACATTTGTGGAAAAAGAAATGTGGGGTCCACAGTGTTTTCCCTCCCTTTATTATAGTGCACCATCAGTGTTAATTCCTGCACCCACTACATAGTCGGTATGGATGACTCTATACTTGAACCTAGTCAGGAGGCAACTTGTTCTACTCCTTTCTGGGTTTTTAATAAATGCATGCTATGCAAGTTACATACTCTGTGTCCTCAATTATGCAGCTAATGCCTTACATCTATTCTGCAGTCTCATTCAGGGGGTCCTGGTATTCAAACCAGCCACAAATGTTGACTCATATGTATGCACATGCAGTTCTCTGTGACCCATTTACAATCTGCGGTGTCTGCTGCCCTGAGTGCTATGCCAGTTGCAGGGAAAAAGAAAAGGAAGGCTAAACACTGTTCCTCCAAGTCTAGAACCAGCAGTTCTGTTGGAACTGCAGTGGTCAGCCATATACAACCTTCTGATGTCAACGACTCCTTGGCTAGTTCTAAAGGTGAACTTTCATCTTCTGAATCCTAAAGAGAATCTGAAAGGAACTCTGAGGACTTTAAAGGGCCACTGTAAGTAAATATTTTCTATGCCTGTTACTAACTAACTACCCCAAATATGCTTTTTATCAATAGCATTTCATTAACATATCTCTACCGTATATCAGAAATCTTGTCTGCAAATTTAATTGTTTTCCAAACCCACTCCGTGGGTATCCTTTGCTCTGTACCAATCAGTTTACAATACCTAGGTTTCAAAATGGCGCTTTAAACACAAAGTTATTGGTTTAAGTATTTTGAACACTCAGTGCTGAAAATAGTGGACAGGATAACGTGACATTATCGGCGAATAAAATATATAACTTTTAGAATGTTATGAAACTTCGTTTTGGAGAAAATATAGGTCAGTAGGTTTTAATTAATGTTTATTAACTTTAATATGTTAGTTGTTTAGCTTAAAAATTATAACAGAATCTAATCCTTTAAGTTTAGATTTAAAATAGAGCACTTAAGACGCTGGTCGTTAAGCCCTTAAGTCCTGGGCTTATCTCTGCCGCGATCTTGCTAGAAGTAGCGAGATTGCGCTATTTCTACATGCCCCATGAGTTGCAGTGTTACCGATGCAGAGAGGGCCCACTCTGTGGCCCTCTCTGCATCGGACAACGATGGTGCCGATCGTTGGTGGGTGGGAGAGTAAGGAGGGAGGCAGGTGGGCAGCCCATCGCTGGAGGAGGCGGGAGGTGGGTGGGAGGGATGGGACCGATACGCTACGGAAAAAAAATACTTGTAGAGCGGCAATGAGTGGGGAGGAGGGGGAAGCAGAGAGAGGGGGTTCCTAAAGTGGAAAGTAGGGTAGAGGGTTGGAAAGCGATCTGGGAGAGGGGGTATGGTAATGAGGGGGGGGGCAGTTACACTACAGAATTTGTTTTTTGTCAAATAAATAAAAAAATATAGCAAACTGGGTGCTGCCAGACAGCTGCCAGTACATAAAATGGCAGCTAATATGTAGAGGGGGAGATGTAGAGAGCTGTTTGGGGGGGATCAGGGAGGTTGGGGGTTAAGGGGGATCCTACACTGCTAAAAATATTTTTTTTGCCAGTACTTAAGATGAAGGTGATAATTGGGGGGTGGGGGAGGGAAGAGAGCTTTTTGAGACGATCAATTAGGGATCAGGGGGTGGGAAGTATCAAGTGGGAGGGTAATCTCTACACTAAAGCTAGGAATAATAAATGTGTGGTCCGCAGCTGCAACCTTCTAATTACCAAAAAGCAATGGCAAAGCCATCTGAACAAAGGGGTTCCCAGAGAAGCATTTACAACCATATGTGCCATGATTGCACAAGCTGTTTGTAAATAATTTATTGAGAAACCTAAAGTTTGTGAAAAAGTTAACTATTTTTTATTTCATCGCATTTGGCGGTGAAATGGTGGCATGAAATATTCCAAAATGGGCCTAGATCAATACTTTGTCTATTAAAAAATATATATATAGTTTTGATAGGTAAATATAAAAAAGGCTCTATTTGTGTTTAAATGTAGTGATGGCAAATATACTAAAAATGCTCTTGTCTTTTGGGGAAGTTTTAGTCTGAAATGCCCGGTCCTTAAGGAGTTAAGGAAGTTTTAAATACATTAGGTGTACCTGAGTCCAAACCCACAGAGGAAAACAGATTAAAAAACAATATCCAGCTTATGTACCTAAGTTGAAAATCCCTGACGTGTTCCTAGTACTTTCATTGGTGGCCATGGGTGTCCACGGGGGGAGTAAATCTGCAAAAAAAAGACAATTGAATGTCTGTTTCTATGACTTTTAATCCTCTTAAATTAGTTCAGCTTTAGAAAAAGAAGCACATTATTCTGGGAGTTACAAAGCATTCTGGAATTTCTAGTTCACTATGTCCCACTCAGTATTGTGCCTCTGCAGTATTGTACTCTAATTCCCAGCTTGCATTGTACAGTTATTTTTTCCTCGTTATTTTAACTCTGCAAAGAGGAACACTTCATAGAAAATGAATAATGTGTAAGCCAATGGTGGCGGACATTATATCTAAGGAATGGGAGAAACCTGGTGTTCTATTTTCTTCCTCTACAAATTTTAAAATAATTTTCACTGTGCTAGAAGTGTGGAATACTGCGCATAACATAGACTGCGCCATGTACACTCTGGCTAAACCCACTACTATCCCGCTGGAGGATAATACATCTTTCAAGGATCCTATGGATAGGAAATTAGAAGGATATCTGAGGAAAGTCTTCCTGCAGGGAGGTATGCTTTTCAAACAAGCCGTAGGCATAGCTGCGGTGGCTGGGGCTGCCACCTTTTGGTGTGACATCTGATCTGATTTCAGTAGAATCCCCTTTGGAGGATATCCAAGACCGCATTCAGACTCTAAAGATGGCCAATTATTCAAATAATTTGTCTCAATGCCAAGAACTAGCCAGGAGGGCTCTCTGGCTAAAGTCTTAGTCAGCGGACATGGTTTCCAAGTCTACCTTTCTATCTTTGTCCTTTAAGGGAAAATCCTTATTTGACCCGAGATGTATAAATTCTACTGTCACAGGAGGAAAGGGTGCCTTTCTACCCCAGGATAAGTCTAGAACTAAAGGATGCCTGGTGGCACTTTTTCGCTCCTTTTTTCCAAACAAGCTACAAAGGAGTACTCCAGCATCCAAAGTACTTGGAAGCCAAACCCAGTATGGAACAAGACCAAACAAGAAATCGACCCCAGACAACAAGTTGGCATGAAGGGGTGGGCCCCGACCTGGGCTTAGGTTGAGTAAAAGGCAGGTTATCTCTGTTTCAGGAAGTTTGGGTTCAGTCCATCCAGGATCCTTGGGTTCTGGATATCATATCTCATGGGTACAAAATAGGTTTCCGATCTCCCCCTCCAAGGGGCAGGTTTCTTCTATCAAGGATCTTGGGGAAGCCAGAAAAAAGAACAGCCTTTCTACGCTGTGTGGATGATCTGGTATCAAAGTTGTGATCCGTGTACCACAGGCAGAGAGGGGAAGAGGATTCTATTCAAATATCTTCATTGTTCCCAAGAAGGAGGGAACTTTTCATCCCATTTTAGACCTTAGGTTACCTTCTTTCAGAATGGTAACTATCAGGCCCATTCTTCCTCTCGTTCAGGAAGGGCAATTCATGGCTACCATAGATCTGAAGGATGCATACCTTCACATTACAATTCACCAAGATCAATACCAGTACCTTTGATTTCCTTTTCTGGACAAGCATTACCAATTCATAGTTCTCCTATTTAGCCTAGAATTTTTACAAAAGTGTTGGGGGCTCTACTTACTGTAGTCCAACTACAGGGCATTACAGTAGCCCCATACCTGGTTCAGGCACAATCTTTACCTTTAGCAAAATCTCACACAGAGAAGTTACTTTGGTATCTTTAGATTCATGGCCGGAAATTAAATCTGGAAAATAGCTTTCTAATTCCGAACATGAGAGTGAACTTTCTAGGGATCAACAACAATTCAGCAGGTGTATTTATCTCACAGATCAACGCAGGGAAAAGCTTCAGGCTGCCTGCCTTTTACTTACTTTTACAATCCACTCCTCGGCCATTGGTAGCTCAATGCATGGAGCTGGTAGGTCTTACGGTCGCGGCTTCGGATGCTATTCTTTTTGCTTGCTAGATTTCTACAGTTATGTATGCTCAGTCAATGAAATGGAAATAATTTAGACCTGTCACAATATCTTTGGACCCAGAGACGAGAAAGTCTTTCTCCTGGTGGCTGTCTCAGGAACCCATTCTCCAGGGCATGTGTTTCCTGCACAGATCTCTGGTGATGCTTGAAGTGTCTCATATTATTCAATGGGCAGAGACATACAAATGTTAGATATCAGCCATACACATTCCAGGTGTGGAGAACTGGGAAGCGGATAGTCTGAGCAGACAAACCCTTCACTCCGGGGAATGGTCTCTAAACCAAGAGGTGTTTCGCGAGATCAAACACAGGTGGGGGTGTCCAGAGATAGATCAGATGGCTTCCCGTCCCAATGTTGGTGGATGCCTTAGCAGTTCCTTGGCATTTCAATCGAATGTATTTTTATCCTCCAATAGTTCTGCTGCCTCGAGTGGTAGCTCGAATCACAGGAGGGAATCTCAGTAATTCTGTTAGCTCCTGCGTGGCCACGCTGTACTTGGTATGCAGACCTAGTAAGAATGTTGTCTGCTCCTCCGTGGCAGTTGCTTCAATGGCCGGATCTTCTGCCGCAGGGTCAGTTCTTCCATTTAAATCTAGATTCTCTTAGGCAGACTGCATGGAGATTGAACAGTTAATTTTGTCACAGAGAGGATTCTCTGAGGCAGTGATTGATATTCTGATTTAGGCGTGCAAGCCGTTACCAGATGTATTTACCATAAGGTATGGAGGCCTCATATGTCTTGGTGTACGGAGCGTAGGTTTCCTTAGTGCAAGGTGAAGACTCCATGTATCTTTCAATTTCTTCAGGATGGTTTGGAGAAGCTCCTGTCAGCTAGTGTCTCAAAGTTCAGATTTCTGCTCTTTCTGTATTGTTGCATAAGAGGTTAGCTTTTTTTGCCAGGTGTTCGGTCATTTGTTCAAGCTATTGCTAGAATTCAACCTCTTTTCACACATATTGCTACTCCATAGAGCCTTAATCTTGTTCTTAAAGTTCTTCAACATGCTCTGTTTGAGCCTATGCATTATGTTGATATTAAGTTACTATCTTGGAAAGTGTTATTTCTGTTAGATATTTCCTCTGCTCGTAGAGTTTCGGGAATTGTCTGCCCTCCAGTGTAATCCGCCTTATCTAGTATTCCATTCGGATAAGACTGTATTTCGGACAAAACCAGTGTTTTATTTTAAGGTTTTAACTCGCAATATTAATCAAGAAATTGTTGTCCCGTCTCTTTGTCCCAATCCTTCTTCCTCCAAGGAGAGGTTTTTGCATAATCTGGATGTTGTTAGAACTTTAAAGTTCTATTTTCAAGCTACCAAGGAATTTCATCAATCATTTTCATTGTGTGTCCTGTTTCTGGTAAGTGCAAGGGTCAGAAAGCCACGGCTGTTACTCTTTCCTTCTAGATCAGAAGTTTGATTTGCATGGCTTATATAGTCAGCAGCCTCTATCCTGGATTAAGGCACATTCTACCCATGTCTACTTTCTGGGCTTTCAAGAATGAGGCATCAGTTGAAAATATTTGCAAGGCTGCTACCTGGTCTTCTTTACATACTTTCACAACATTTGATGTTTTTGCCTCTGCAGAGGTGTCCTTTGGGAAAAAGTAAATTTATGCTTACCTGATAAATTAATTTCTTCTACGATACGACGTGTCCACAAATTTCATCCTTACTTGTTGGATATTAACCTCCTGCTAACAGGAAGTGGCAAAGAGCACCACAGCAGAGCTGTATAAATAGCTCCTCCCTTCCCTCCACCCCCAGTCATTCGACCGAAGGTTTAGGAAGAGAAAGGAAAAGCTAAAAAGGTGCAGAGGTGTGACTGAAGTTATACAAAATAAAATCTAAGTCTGTCTGAAAATGACAGGGAGGGCCGTGGACTCGTCGTATCGTAGAAGAAATTAATTTATCAGGTAAGCATAAATTTACTTTTCTTCTACAAGATACGACTTGTCCACGGATTTCATCCTTACTTGTGGGATACAATACCAAAGCTATAGGACACGGATGAAACGGGAGGGACAAGAGACCTAAACGGAAGGCACCACTGCTTGAAGAACCTTTCTCCCAAAAACAGCTTCAGAAGAAGCAAAAGTATCAAATTTGGAAAAAGTATGAAGAAACGACCAAGTCGCAGCCTTGCAAATCTGCTCAACAGAAGCATCGTTTTTAAAAGCCCATGTGAAGCCACAGCCCTAATACAGGGAGTGCAGAATTATTAGGCAAATGAGTATTTTGACCACATCATCCTCTTTATGCATGTTGTCTTACTCCAAGCTTTATAGGCTCGAAAGCCTACTACCAATTAAGCATATTAGGTGATGTGCATCTCTGTAATGAGAAGGGGTGTGGTCTAATGACATCAACACCCTATATCAGGTGTGCATAATTATTAGGCAACTTCCTTTCCTTTGGCAAAATGGGTCAAAAGAAGGACTTGACAGGCTCAGAAAAGTCAAAAATAGTGAGATATCTTGCAGAGGGATGCAGCACTCTTAAAATTGCAAAGCTTCTGAAGCGTGATCATCTAACAATCAAGCGTTTCATTCAAAATAGTCAACAGGGTCGCAAGAAGCGTGTGGAAAAACCAAGGCGCAAAATAACTGCCCATGAACTGAGAAAAGTCAAGCGTGCAGCTGCCAAGTTGCCACTTGCCACCAGTTTGCCCATATTTCAGAGCTGCAACATCACTGGAGTGCCCAAAAGCACAAGGTGTGCAATACTCAGAGACATGGCCAAGGTAAGAAAGGCTGAAAGACGACCACCACTGAACAAGACACACAAGCTGAAACGTCAAGACTGGGCCAAGAAATATCTCAAGACTGATTTTTCTAAGGTTTTATGGACTGATGAAATGAGAGTGAGTCTTGATGGGCCAGATGGATGGGCCCGTGGCTGGATTGGTAAAGGGCAGAGAGCTCCAGTCCGACTCAGACGCCAGCAAGGTGGAGGTGGAGTACTGGTTTAGGCTGGTATCATCAAAGATGAGCTTGTGGGGCCTTTTCGGGTTGAGGATGGAGTCAAGCTCAACTCCCAGTCCTACTGCCAGTTTCTGGAAGACACCTTCTTCAAGCAGTGGTACAGGAAGAAGTCTGCATCCTTCAAGAAAAACATGATTTTCATGCAGGACAATGCTCCATCACACGCGTCCAAGTACTCCACAGCGTGGCTGGCAAGAAAGGGTATAAAAGAAGAAAATCTAATGACATGGCCTCCTTGTTCACCTGATCTGAACCCCATTGAGAACCTGTGGTCCATCATCAAATGTGAGATTTACAGTACACCTCTCTGAACAGTGTCTGGGAGGCTGTGGTTGCTGCTGCACGCAATGTTGATGGTGAACAGATCAAAACACTGACAGAATCCATGGATGGCAGGCTTTTGAGTGTCCTTGCAAAGAAAGGTGGCTATATTGGTCACTGATTTGTTTTTGTTTTGTTTTTGAATGTCAGAAATGTATATTTGTGAATGTTGAGATGTTATATTGGTTTCACTGGTAAAAATAAATAATTGAAATGGGTATATATTTGTTTTTTGTTAAGTTACCTAATAATTATGCACAGTAATAGTCACCTGCACACACAGATATCCCCCTAAAATAGCTATAACTAAAAACAAACTAAAAACTACTTCCAAAACTATTCAGCTTTGATATTGAGTTTTTTGGGTTCATTGAGAACATGGTTGTTGTTCAATAATAAAATTAATCCTCAAAAATACAACTTGCCTAATAATTCTGCACTCCCTGTAGAATGAGCCGTAATTCTTTCAGGAGGCTGCTGTCCAGCAGTCTCATATGCCAGGCGGATGATAAAAAAGAAAGAGAGGTAGCCGTAGCTTTCTGACCCCTTAGTTTTCCAGAATAAACAATGAATAATGAAGATGATTGACGGAAATCCTTAGTTGCCTGCAAGTAAAACTTCAAGGCACGGACCACGTCCAGGTTATGTAACAGACACTCCTTAGAAGAAGGATTAGGACACAAGGAAGGAAAAACAATTTCCTGATTAATATTCTTATTTGAAACAACCTTAGGAAGGAATCCAGGTTTGGTACGCAAAACCACCTTATCAGAATGAAATATAAGATAAGGCGAATCACATTGTAACGCTGAAAGCTCAAACTCTACGAGCCGAAGAAATAGCAACCAAAAACAAAAAACTTTCCAAGATAATAATTTAATATCTATGGAATGCATGGGTTCAAACGGAACCCCTTGAAGAACTCTTAAGAACTAAATTCAAACTCCAGGGAGGATTAATCGGTCTAAATACAGGCTTAATTCTGGTTAAAGCCTGACAAAAAGACTGAACATCTGGAACATCTGCCAAACGTTTGTGAAGCAAAATTGACAAAGCAGAAATCTGTCCCTTTAAGGAACTTGCTGATAACCCTTTCTCCAATCCTTCTTGGAGAAAAGACAGAATCCTGGGAATCCTAACTTTACTCCATGAGTAACTCTTGGATTCACACCAATAAAGATATTTATGCCATGTCTTATGATAGATTTTTCTAGTGACAGGCTTACGTGCCCGTATCAAAGTATCGATGACCGAATCAGAGAATCCCCGCTTAAATAAAATTAAGCGTTCAATCTCCAAGCAGTCAGCTGCAGATAATTTAGATTTGGATGTTGGAAAGGACCTTGAATGAGAAGGTCCTGTCTCAAAGGAAGTTTCCACGGTGGCAGAGAGGACATGTCCACTAGATCCGCATACCAAGTCCTGCGTGGCCACGCAGGCGCTGTAAGAATTTACACTTAAACAAAAGGATCTTGTGTTAAAAACTGTTCATGAAAAAAAAATTAATATATACATACATTAATAATCAGCTCTGTGCAAACGAATTTCATATATAATCTTCTATATATCTATTAAACCCTCCAGGCACAGACAACAAAACTCCCTTCAACATAAACAATCACACATTTATTAAAGAACAGATAAATAACAAAACTACATGTTATTGTTTACAAGGTTAAACACAGAAAACAATTTAACAGAGAAATAGTAAATAAAATTATATTACCCGTTTGTTTCCTATGAGAGGCCTTTAGGTCATGGAGTAACTTGATGTTTCCCTTCAGATAGGCACTCTGTCTACCATTATTTCTCCCTGATTCTTATACCCTTTAAACTGCTGATAATACACTTTTGGCTATGTTCCAAATAAGGTGATCTAAACTATAGTAAGCTTTTGCAACTCACAGCAATCCTTTATACCCATATATGATCTCAACCCTTAGTATGTGCAACTGACTACCTCAGCATTACATCATGCCTGATGTTAAAATAGTCGTAAGGACACACTAACCTCTGTAACAATAACGACACCATTTGTATATTCATTAAAATCTTACAGTCCACCCCTTTGCTAGGCCTTATAGTGTAACGACAAGGTTTAGCATATTACTCTATAAACTATTTTATTTATACAAACATAAACAAAATAATTATACATTTAACAACAATTAACATTTTTAAAGTAAAATCTTACAATCGGATGTTATAACGTTCTTTTGTTCCCAAAATAATGTCATTGTCCTTGACTGTCATATTTTGCAAAAATAAACTTAAAAATAAATTTTTCTTTGCCACATTTAACCCATTTTGTACAACTTGTAACATTAGACCGGTCTTTGTCCAATGCTATGTTAATACATTCAGGATCATAAAGTTTATTTTGATGTTGTTGATCATCTTCCTAAAACTAGTTCCGTTACATACATTGACTTTGATACCACAATCACGATTTCCATCTTGAAGTTGTCTTAGTCAAACCCAAAGTACCCATGCTGTCCTCTGAAAATGCAAAAGAATTTCGTCCAGCAAAACCCTTCATAACCCTCCATATTCAGCCATAACAACATTAGGACATGGATTTTCCCAACTTGAAGATAGGTTGTCATCTTTCTGGTATGTCTTCATATTCTTTCTAATAAAAATCAAATGCAGTATCTGTTAATTCATATATTTTTAAAATTGTTTAATCTAATAGCATTTAAATAGGTTTTTTTTTCTCGCTATTTCAACCAAATAAAACAGCAAGATTAACTTTATCGATAATACAAAAAAACAAGCCATTTTAGGAACAAATGAGCAACTTTTTTAGACATAAAGGGCGCGATCCGATATAGATCGCAGTTTGCGGCGCAAGCGAGGGAACCGGCGTCGCCCGCAGTTTCAGCTCGCAACTCGAGCTATCCCATATAGGTCGCCGTCAGATGCTAACGTGCCGTAAGTCTGACAAACCAGCGATGTCCAGAAATCTGCGTAAGTACAAATTTCTGGCGTCGCCAGTGACTTGCGGCACGTTAGAAACTGCCGGCGCCTATAAAACCTGACTAAAGTCTAAAACACCCGCACTGTCTAACACGCCTCCCTAACATAGCCCGCACTGTCTAACACGCCTCCCTAACATAGCCCGCACTGTCTAACCCTCTATCCGCTATCCCCCCTCACTAGCCTAACAATAAAAAAGCTATTAACCCCTAAACCGCCGCTCCCGTACCCCGCCGCAACCTAATAAAGTTATTAACCCCTAAACCGCCACTCCCGTACCCCGCCGCAACCTAATAAAGTTATTAACCCCTAAACCGCCGCTCCCGTACCCCGCCGCAACCTAATAAAGTTATTAACCCCTAAACCGCCGCTCCCGTACTCCGCCGCCAGCTATATTATATCTATAACCCCCTAAAGTGAGCCCCTAACACCGCCGCCATCTATATTAAAATTATTAACCCCTAATGTAAGCCCCTTACACCGCCGCCATCTCTATTAAAATGATTAACCCCTAATTTAATCTACCTACCCCGCCGCCAGCTATATTATCTATATTAACCCTAAGTATATTATAGTTAATATAGTTATTACATTATATATATTAACTATATTAACCCTAATTATATTAGGGTTAATATAGTTAATATAGTTACTATAGTATTTATATTAACTATATTAACTCTATCTAACCCTAACTAAATTTATATTAAATTAATCTAATTCATTTATAAACTAAAATATTCCTATTTAAATCTAAATACTTACCTATAAAATAAACCCTAAGATAGCTACAATATAATTAATAATTACATTGTAGCTATGTTAGGGTTAATATTTATTTTACAGGTAAATTGTTAATTATTTTAACTAGGTATAATAGATATTAAATAGTTATTAACTATTTAATATCTACCTAGTTAAAATAATTACCCAATTACCTGTAAAATAAATCCTAACCTAAGTTATAAATACACCTACACTATCAATAAATTTAATAAACTACAAACATCTATCTAAAAATACAATTAAATTAACTAAACTAAATTACAAAAAAAAACAAACACTAAATTACAAAAAATAAAAAAAAGATTACAAGATATTTAAGCTAATTACACCTATTCTAAGCCCCCTAATAAAATAATAAACCCCCAAAATAAAAAAAATTCCCTGCCCTATTCTAAATTAAACAAATTTCAAAGCTCTTTACCTTACCAGCCCTTAAAAGGGCCTTTTGTGGGGCATGCCCCAAAGAATTCAGCTCTTTTGCATACAACAAATACAATCCCCCCCCCCCCCACTACAACCCACCACCCACATACCCCTATTATATTAACTATAATATACTTAGGGTTAATATAGATAATATAGCTGGCGGCGGGGTAGGTAGATTCAATTAGGGGTTAATCATTTTAATAGAGATGGCGGCGGTGTAAGGGGGCTTACATTAGGGGTTAATAATATTAATATAGCTGGCGGCGGTATAGGGGGATTAGATTAGGGGTTAATAATTTTTATATAGGTGGCGGCGGTGTAAGGGGTCAGATTAGGGGATAGATAAGGTAGATGGCGGCAGTTTTAGGGGCTCACAGTAGGGGGTTAGTTTATGTAGATGGCGGCGGGGTCCGGGAGCGGCGGTTTAGGGGTTAATAACTTTATTAGGGATTTTTGGGGGGGGGGATCGCGGTTGACAGGTAGATAGACATTGCGCATGCGTTAGGTGTTAGGTTTATTTTAGAAGATCGCGGTTGACAGGGAGATAGACATTGCGCATGCGTTAGGTGTTAGGTTTATTTTCTAGTTAGTTTAGGGAGTTACGGGGCTCCAATAGTCAGCGTAAGGCTTCTTACGGCTGCTTTTTGTGGCGAGGTGAAAATGGAGTAAGTTTTCTCCATTTTCGCCACGTAAGTCCTTACGCTGCATATTGGATACCAAACTGCGCTGGTTTGGTATACCTGCCTATGGCCCAAAAAACTACGGGCGACGGCAGAAATATACGCGCGTAACTTCTAGGTTACGCCGTATATAGGATACCAAATCAGCGTAAATATTGGCGTCGCCGGCTTTTGCGGGCGACGATTTATATCGGATCGACCCCAAAATCTCATTATCTTTACTAAAACTATTACACTCAAAAGATCTAACATTTTGTTAAAATATGTTTTTATTTGAGCTTTACTCCTTACAATATTTTGAGCTACCAACATATTTACATTGTCAATATGCTGTGATACTCATTTTCTTCATAAATGGAAAGAAAATTATCAAGTATGTTTTATCCAAATTTCTATTATTGTCCCTTGTAAATTTAGTGTAACAATTGGAAGTAAAGTCCTTCAAAGTGTTTTATTCAATCTACAAGTTATTACTTGATATGGCTTGACACCTGTACTAGAATGTGGGATAAATTGTATGGTCATTGAACATAAAGGTAACTTTTTGCCCATGTTGAAAGTATAATACTACAAATTTTAGTTTATAATTGCTTATAGTATTTATTACCCCTTTCTACTGCTCCTGATGATTACAGTCTATAAGCAATATATAATTTATGCTTAATTCACAATAATTAATTAATTTCCTTGAAATATTTTCCCACTAAATGCAGGCTCATTATTACTTTCTACTACAAATGGCATTCCCATCTAGAGAAAAGCTCAAATAAAATAACCTTTGCAGCTATAAAACTATCTGATTTGTTTTTGGAAAAAAAACCTCAATCCATTTTGTGAATACATCTATTACCACTAAACAAACAATACATGTATCCTTCTGGTATTCTAGGTAAAACAAACATAACAAAATAATAAGATCTATTTACATTTGTAACCAAGGTTTGTCAGGAGGAAACGTAAAAATCGTAACAATTATCGATTCGTATAGGCTGGAGGATTAACCTGCAGATAAGGCAAATATCTAGAATATGTTGAAAACAAAAATATTATTTTTCATTGATGGCCATCATTACAAATTTTTCTGTATTTTTGTCAAATATTCTATCTGCAGAATAATGTCCGCCTATAAGAAGCAAATTGCATTTTTGAAAATTAATCTACACATTCTTAAAGTGAAAGGTCAAAAAAAACCTTTCATGTTTCAAATAGGGCATGTCCTTCCAAACAACTTTCCAATTCACTTGTATCACCAATTTTGCTTTTGTTCTCTTGGCATTCTTAGTTGAAAGTTAAACCTAGGAGGTTTATATGCAAATTTCTTAGACCTTGAAGACCACCTGTAATCTAAATAACATTTTGATAGTTTTTTTTTTTTGTTGTTTTTTTTTTACCACTAGAGGGCATTAGTTCACGTGTTTCATATAGATAACATTGAGCTCATGCACATGAATTTACCATGGAAACAGCTCTGATTGGCTAAACGGCAAGTCTATCAAAAGAACTGAAATAAGGGGGCAGTCTTCTGAGGCTTAGATACAAATTAATTACAAAGGTAAACTTGTATAATTAAAACTGTGTTGGTTATGCAAAACTGGAGAATTGGTAATTAAGAGATTATCTATCTTTTAAAGCAACAAAATTCTGGTGTTCACTGTCCCTTTAAGGAATACAACAACTGGAAATACAAACAACATATTTTACTTATTTAAACACATTAAAGTTCCATTTTCTTCAGATTTGATACATTTGTAACTTGCCCATGATACTGGCATTGATAAAGGTTTCCCTGCTAAATGTCTTTATTTTAATATTACATAAGAAACATAAGAATTTTGCAATGACATCAAATTTGCTTTATTTTTATTTTATCTTTTTAATTTTTTTTTTTTTTAATGTAATTGCAGAAATCTCAGGTTCCTCATTGAACTCCCATAATTTTACTTGTTTTGCAGCCTTTTTAGCACAAGCATCAGCTAAGTTATTTTGTTCATTATGTTCATCACTTTTAGTGTGAGCTTTTTACTTTAATTATTGCATATGGCAATTTACATTTATTTAGCAAATATGAAAATATACTTCAACAGATTTGTATGTACCAATGGTTTTTTCATCATATGACTTAAAACCATTATATACATACAAAGGAAGCATTGTCAGTGTATTAACCACATATGCACTATTATTATAAATGTCAATAGCCATATCTGCTTAGTGTTCCAATGTACAACAAACAGCAGCCCATTTAGCATATTGAGAATAATGTATCTCACATGAATGCATATCTATTTTATCAGGTAAAATTATTGAAAAACCTGTATATGCTTTACCATCCTTATAATAAAAAGAACCATCACAGTAAACATCTGTACTTTGCACCAAAATATTTAAACTTGGATTGAGAGGAAAAGGAAAACACACAAAAAGTGACTATTTATGTGGTTCACCTTTATATAGCAAACATGCTGGTAACAAAGTTGTTTCCTTTAATATAATGTCTATATTTCTTTTCATTCGCATCAGCACCCACTTTTAAAATATTCTAGATAAAATAATATTGTTTCCTGGTTTCATAAGTAAGTTCAAAGGAAAATGTGAATTTTGCAATAACACTTTTTGAAATCATGTTATGTAAAATGTTCTTCTGTCCAGAATATTGATAACAAATGCTTCTCACACATGAAATACTGTTCTTCAGATATTTCCAAAGGTCGTGATGTATAGGTCACTGGTCTCAGTTTTCCAAACTTCTCTTGACACAGCACTGCAGATAAAGTCTTTTCTAAAGTAGCAACTTCCAAGTGAAACATTTTTCTGGGGTCTGTGGAAGCAACACCATAGTATTGATTACATCCTTTTTTAAGTTCTCAAACGTTTTCTTTCTTTAGCAAGTCATACAAGGGTCCAGCCAAATCTTTAAACTTTGGAATAAAGTCTCTTTGGTATTGGAGCAATCCCAAAATGATCTTAAAACAGTCTTTGACACAGGTATGTTCAGTCTTTTTATGACATCCACCTTTGTTGATCTGGAGTCTTTCTTTTAGATGAAATTGTCACTCCTGTAAAGTTCACTTGTTGTATGTAAAAATTGGCACTTCTTTATATTCACTTTTAGTCCAGCGTTTGCCAATAATTTCAACAATTCTGTAAACAATTGAAAATGTTCTTTTTCTGTTTCTGTAGTACATAACAAATCATCAACATATTGCAGAAGTGCTAATAGTCTTGACAATCTTGATAGAATAGCAACCATCCTTTCATGGAAAATTATTGCTAAATTGTTCAGGACTATAGGAAGACATAAACATAACTTGATCTTCTTTCCACTTGAAGACAAACTTGTACTGTGACTTTGAATGCAGAGATACAAACCAATAACTGTTTGCTATATCAAGGCTTAAATAAAACTTTGCATTTGGAGGGATAAAGGAAAAAACAGTAGTAACCTCTCTGACATTTTGATGCCTAGGCAGATGTCACTGGATGTAATTTACCTTAATCAATTGTTAAACGCCAATTTCCATCAGGTTTCTGTACAAACTAAATAGTAAAATTAGTAACAGATTTATATTTTCTCAATACACCTTGTTCAAGTAAATAATATATTATTTGCTGTACATATGGCTCACTTTCCTTAGTAATAATAATAATAATATGGATATTGCTTTTTAGCTAAATATACATTTCCTTTGATAAACTCCTCCTCTTGCAATTTCCCAAATCATATTTATGTTTAGCAAATGCATGTGCAAACTACTGCAAAATATTTGTAACCTTAGCATCTTTATGTACAAGTAAACTTAACTTGTCAGGTTTTTTTATACTATAAACACAATGTGAAACAGAGATAACAGAATGTTTATCATCTGTATTAAACTATATTTTTACCATTAGCATAATAAAATAAAACATATTTTGTGAGAAATTTAGAACCCAAATTTTGATATTTCATCAGGTAAATCCACTAAATATTCTTCTAATTCAAAATACCATTATCAATTAAAATCATACAATTTTTAGCTTTATAACATCTTTATATGAACCTTGAAAAATTTGAAACACCATTTGTTTTTCCCCCTACGAACAATGGATTAGATTGAGGTTTTGTGAGGTATAAATAATGAATATAGGCACACCAGTATTTATTAAAAATACATTCTATCATGAGCCCCCATTCACAACTCCTTTAAAAACTGGGCAACTATATACATTACATCTGAACCTCACTCCAGACAAGATTTGGAGGCGATTATCCCTTTTTACCAATTTTCAGAACTGGTAATTTTATTTGTAATTTGAATCAATTTAACTCTTTCCAGTTCTTTTTTTAGATTTTCCAATTTGTATCTAGTTTCAAATTGTTCAGCAGATGTTGCTACAACAGTATAGTATCTTTGTACAAATTTGGCATTAATATGTCTCCATTTTTTACAAAGATAATACTTAATCATTTTTACAATTTTTTTCTTGTTAGATATGATTTTAGTACATTCTCTGTTATCTGGGAATGGCTTTCCAACTGCAGACATTCTCTGTTTTATTCCCTTGTTAGTTTCATTACACAACTCTGCTCTTTTTAGACATTCAATTATTTTGTTAAAAGTGTTACTTGAAACCACAGTCAAATCAATCAATTTTCTAATTTTTGGATTACTGCAGCTTTTTATCTCATGCTTATATTTTTTATTCTTATGATCTACTTCAGTACTTTCAGGCAAAGTTAGTTTATACATTTCAAATAGTCTATCAGCAAAAACTTGCACTGATTTATTCTTTTCGTGCATGCAATTTCCATATGATGAATGAACATCCATTTTATCAATACCCAATGTTTTTAGTAATTCATGCACTAATTGTTTAATTCTTGGGCTAAGAATTACATCTGAAGTCATGCTTGTTTTTAAACTACCATCCATGTGTACTACAATTATGTCAAATAATCTACTCAACATAGCAATTTCCATGCTAGACAAAAGCTTGTTAAATTTAGTATGAAATCAACACTCCTTCTTTATCAAATGCTTCTTCTAAAACCAAAATGCAATCTTTACAATTTCCACATTCATGTCAAATATATTTTCAATACACTGGTATTCTACATGTGGCGATTCATGCATTAACCTCTCCCAGTGTTATTTGCAATTCATTAATATCTTGACACAAAATTATACTCAGAGACACACATTGTCCTGACTTTAAACCTCTGAATGCACGACCAGCAGTCAGTTACTATTTGTAAAGACACATTCACCACATTTTTTCAATAAAACATCTCTGGTTTCATTGACTTGAAAAAAGCATCTGTTACACACTGTTAGACTGAAACAAAATTCCACAGCTAATTGCCTATGTTCTCTAATTCTCCAATTTACTTTAGTAATATATTTCTGTTATATGCACTAAACATTAATGCTTATTTTCCCTCAGATTTGGAAAATATCTTTTTGTTAATAGATTTATTAACATAATCTTGTACACTAAACTATGGAAATTTAAAATGTCAGTTTGTTTTTACTGAAGCAATCTTTCCTAAAAACAGCTCCATAACCTTTTAACCTTGTGGATGTTACAAACAACTACTCATCTAAAGAAGCTAGCTAATTCTTTAGCATAAGTAATCTATCTCTCTTTAACAAAATCTATGAATAAAGCTATCTGTTGTGAACACGAATTCTAACATCTCCTACCTGCCATCGCCAAAATGTAAGAATTTACACTTAAAGGGACAGTCTAGGCCAAAATAAACTTTCATGATTCAGATAGAGCATGTCATTTTAAACAATTTTCCAATTTACTTTTATCACCAATTTTGCTTTGTTCTCTTGGTATTCTTAGTTGAAAGCTTAACCTAACAGTTTTTCACCACTAGAGGGTGTTAGTTCACATATTTCATATAGATAACAATGTGCTCGTGCACGAGAAGTTATCTGGGAGCAGTCACTGATTGGCTAGACTGCAAGTCTGTCAAAAGAACTGAAAAAAGGGGCTTAGATACAAGCTAATCACAGAGGTTAAAAGTATATTATTATAACTGTGTTAGTTATGCAAAACTGGGAAATGGGTAATAAAGGGATTATCTATCTTTTAAAACAATAAAAATTCTAGTGTAGACTGTCCCTTTAAACAAAAGGATCTTGTGTTAAAAACTGTTAACGACAAAAAAATTAATATATACATATATTAATAATCGGCCCTGTACAAACGAATTTCATATATAATCTTCTATATATCTATTAAACCTTCCAGGCACAGACAACAATACTCCCTTCAACATAAACAATCACACATTTATTAAAGAACAGATAAATAACAAAACTACATATTATTGTTTACAAGGTTAAACACAGAAAACTATTTAACAGAGAAATAGTAAATAAAATTATATTACCCATTTGTTTCCTATGAGAGGCCTTTAGGTCATGGAGTAACTAGATGTTTCCCTTCAGATAGGCACTCTGTCTACCATTATTTCTCCCTGATTCTTATACCCTTTAAACTGCTGATAATACACTTTTGGCCATGTTCCAAATAAGGTGATCTAAACTATAGTAAGCTTTTACAACTCACAGCAATCCTTTCTACCCATATATGATCTCAACCCTTAGTATGTGTAACTGACTACCTCAGCATTACATCATGCCTGATGTTAAAATAGTCATAAGGACACACTAACCTTCTCTGTAACAATAACGACACCATTTGTATATTCATTAAAATCTTACAGCGCTATCAGGATTACTGAAGCTCTCTCCTGTTTGATCCGAGCAATCACGCGTGCAAGGAGAGGAAATGGTGGAAACACATAAGCTAGGCTGAACGACCAAGGCATCTATCAGTTCGGCTTGAGGCTCCCTCGACCTGGATCCGTAACATGGAAGCTTGGCATTCTGACGAGATGCCATCAGATCCAATTCCGGTCTGGCCCATTGGCGAATCAATGAAGCAAACACCTCCGGGTGGAGTTCCAACTCCCCCGGATGAAAAGTCTGATGACTTAGAAAATCCGCTTCCCAGTTTTCTACTCCTGGGATGTAGATTGCCGACAGATAACAAGAGCGGGCCTCCGCCCATCGGATTATCTTGGATACTTCTATCATCACTAAGGAACTCCTTGTTCCCCCCTGATGATTGATATAAGCCACAGTCGTGATATTGTCCGACTGGAATCTGATTAATTTGGCCGAAGCCAACTAAGGCCACGCCTGAAGCGCATTGAATATTGCTCTTAGTTCCAGAATATTGATTGGAAGTAGAGACTCCACCTGAGTCCAAACACCCTGAGCCTTCAGGGAATTCCAGACTGCACCCCAGCCCAGAAGACTGGCGTCCGTTGTCACTATCACCCACAAGGGTCTGCGGAAACACGTCCCCTGGGACAGATGATCCAGCGACAACCACCAAAGAAGAGAGTCTCTTGTCTCTTGGTCCAGATTTATCTGAGGAGATAAATTTGCATAGTCCCCATTCCACTGTCCGAGCATGCACAGCTGCAGTGGTCTGAGATGGAAGCGAACAAACGGGACAATGTCCATTGCCACTACCATTAATCCAATTACCTCCATACACTGAGCCACTGATGGCCGAGGAATGGACTGAAGTGCTCGGCAAGTATTTCGAATTTTTGTTTTTTTGACCTCCGTCAGAAATATTTTCATGTCTACCGAGTCTATCAAAGTTCCCAAGAAAGGAACCCTTGTCCGTGGAACTAGTGAACTCTTTTCTATGTTCACCTTCCAACCATGAGTTTTCAGGAAGGACAACACTGTGGCCATGTGAGATTTTGTCAGATGATAAGTTGACGCCTGAATCAAAATATCGTCCAGATAAGGCGCCACTGCTATTCCCCGCAGTCAATAGTCTGAACAACCGCATGGGAAGCGGTCTGAAAACAAGCCATGTGGTCCCCTTGAAAATAAATAAACTTGCAGCCCTTGTTAATAAACTATAATTCTCAAGCTGCCTCTCCCAGTGTCAAGCCCCATATAGTATAATGTTTATATGTTAGGCAATATGAATAAACATAGGTCTCTCAGCAACACCCTCATTGTACAGGTCTACTGCTTACCCCTTCCCTTGCAGGGAAACAAATGTCAGCCAGCTCTGATATACCAAGTCTCCTCAGAATAAAAGACTGAACATACCTCAATGCTGCTTGTAGCATGACCCGTTCTCCACACTGAAGATTTCTCTTGCACTACCTTCAGAAGTTCTGTGGGAACCAAAATGGGCCTTAGTTACATCTGCTAAGATCATCAACCTCAGGGCAGAAATCTTCTCATATCTCCCTGAGGAAAATAGTACTCACCGGTACCATTTAAAATAAAAAAATTCTTGATTGAAGAATCTAAAACTAACACCTCGCTTTACCTCTTCCTATTACTAACACAGGCAAAGAGAATGACTGGGGTGGAGGAAAGGGGGGAGCTATATATACAGCTCTGCTGTGGTGCTCTTTGCCACTTCCTGTTAGCAGGAGGTTAATATCCCACAAGTAAGGATGAAATCTGTGCACTCGTCGTATCTTGTAGAAGAAAAGGCTCTTCAAGCGGTGGTGCCTCATAATTAAGGACTGCCTTCTCTACCTTTCCCTCTCTCTAGAATTTTCATGGACTCCACAGCTTGGGTATTGGTTTCCCATAGGTTATGAATAAATTTGAGAACTCTTACTGCCATTAGAAAGAAAACATAATTTATGCTTACATGATCAATTATTTTATTTCTTGGCAGTGAGAATCCACAAACCCGCACTGAAATACTGTAGTGGCTGCAGTCTTATGGCATCTCTATTACCCCTTTTATCTCACTACTTTTTCTTATCCTCGGCTTGAACTACTGAGAGGGTAGGGGAAGAAGGATATTTCAATGCTCTGTTTGGGGTATCTTTGCTTCCTCCTGGTGGCCAGGTGAAGTATTTACCATAGGTTATGAATGAATTTGAGGACTCTCACTGCCAATAATCAGTTAGCATAAATTATAGTTTTCTTAACCACATGGATAGCACAGATCACAATTTTTTGTTTGAAGCCTGCATAAGCATAGTGTTTTCATAACTAAACCCCATAAATGTATGTATTTACTAAAGGTAATTCTACAAAAAGTATTAAACCATGTTGATTCTGATTACCTAAGCTTGTAACTTGAGATGGGATGAGCTTAGTAGAACTGGCAACAGTCCCCTAAACTAGTTTTAAATATTTTTTGTTTTCTATTCCCTTACAAAAATAATAAATAAAGCTATTAAATGGAATGTCAGATAAGGAGACAAGAGAGAGCAGACAATTCAGAAACTCTTCTAGCAGAAGATAGTCAAAAGAAACAACATTTTCCATTAAAGTAGTTTAATGTCCAATTTATGCATAGGTTCAAAAGGAGGAGCCTGTAACACTTTTAATGCCAGGTTAAAACTCTAAGGAGAAGAAATAGACCTAATAGGTTTAATCTGGAGTACACCTGGATAAAACAACAAATAGCAATCTTCCTAGGAAATAATACAGAAAGAGCAGAGATTTGTCCTTTCATATAACTGGCAGATAAACCTTTATCTAAACCATCCTGCACAATCTGAAGAATTCTAGGAATTCTAAAAGAATGCAAGGAATAATCATGATTGATACACCACAAAATATAAGTTTTCCAAACTTTGTGATACATTTTCCTAGAAACAGGTTTGCGAGCCTGAATCAGTGTGTCAATCCTCCTATGACTGAGAATTAAGAGTTAAATTTCCATGCAATCAAGTGTAGAGATATTAGATCTGGATGAAAGAAGGGACCTTGAGACAGAAGGTCCGGCCTTAAAAGAAGAGGCCATGGGGGCGGAGCTAGCTCTGGAGCTGGACGGTCGCACATCTCAGCAGCTCTGGCTATATTACTTTAAAAAATCAAGATTGGTGACCGTCCAGACTCTACTTCTTAAACAATATTGACATCCTAAGGGCTCTGGAGTCTTAGAAGCCCAATATTACAAGGAAACAGCACTCTGCTATTAGATATTTGCTCCCTAGGCACTATCCTATTCAGAGTCCATGGGAGAGGCCATTCCCTGGCCCACGTGGAGATCAGAAAGAAGAATTGGATCGACTAAACGCTCCACTCCAGTTCCATCAACTAGCTCAACTATATATGCACACTATGATATCTGCAACCTACATTCTCAAAGAGGTTAACAACCTCCTGGACAATTGCCAGACTGCTCTTACATACGTGCTAAAAATGGTGTTCCAGCCTAATGAGACTGATCTTGTAGAGCCTGGCTCTCACAAAGCTACCTCCATAGCAGCGGATGCTCGAGATGACGCCCTGAAACTCCATAATCTACCACCCAAATTACACAATGGATACGGGGATATATTAATGGACCTCGTGGAGACCTATGAGATGGATGTAAGGAGTACACAGAGAGATGTGAAGTGCATAACTGCCCTCTCTACCACCTATCGATATGTTGCGGAGGGGAAATGCACCTTGATGGTGATGAAATTGGCAGCTGAAATGTACCCCTGGATAAGATCGGCAACATCCTACTGGGGACAATGTTTTATGGTCTTCCGTGGCACTGCTAGAGGAATCCACTTACCTGGGCCCTCCAGTGTAGGATGAACACTGTGAAGCAAGTAGTTTCTGGTTGTATGCAGAGCCACACCGGGAAGCTAATAAAGACCGCTGTACAATTGTTTCCACGTTTCTTATTTGTTGATTTCTTCCTGACAGCTAGGTACCCTATTAGCTATTGTAGACTTGTTGCCTGTTACTTGAAATTGTTTATATAATATAACCTGAGATAAAATTATTCTCAGGAATTAAGGTTCAAAATCATGTAGTTTACAAATAGTTTTTAGTGGTCCTTTAATACCCAAGTAAACAGCATCATTTTGGTCTGATTGTATTAAGAATTCTAAACATGAGCCACATAAATGAGCTGGAGAAGGTACTTCAGCTTTTTTACAATATGCACACCCAATGGTAGAAAGGTGATCAGTAGACTCAGTTTCTAGGGTAGATTTAGGGACAAAATCAGATGGCTCCATTATTGCATTAAACAAAGAAAATGCAATAAAACACTATAGCCCCTTAAAAAAACGTTCTAGAGCAGCGATTCCCAACCGCGGTCCTCAAGTACCCCAACAGTCCTGGTTTTCATTATAGCTGAACTAGAGCACAGTTGAAATAATCACCTGATGGATGAGAGCAGGTTGGTTACTGAACAGCTGACTTACTTCACCTGTGCACTGGTTCAGCTATAATGAAAACCAGGCCTGTTGGGAGTACTTGAGGATGCGGTTGGAAAAACATAATTTATGTAAGAACTTACCTGATAAATTAATTTCTTTCATATTGGCAAGAGTCCATGAGCTAGTGACGTATGGGATATACAATCCCACCAGGAGGGGCAAAGTTTCCCAAACCTCAAAATGCCTATAAATACACCCCTCACACACCCAAAATTCAGTTTAACGAATAGCCAAGTAGTGGGGTGATAGAAAAGTAGTAAAAAGCATTAAAAAAAGGAACTGGAAATAATTGTACTTTATACAAAAAAATCATAACCACCATATAAAGGGTGGGTCTCATGGACTCTTGCCAATATGAAATTAATTTATCAGGTAAGTTCTTACATAAATTAGGTTTTCTTTCATGTAATTGTCAAGAGTCTATGAGCTAGTGACGTATGGGATAGCAATACCCAAGATGTGGAACTCCACAGAAGAGTCACTAGAGAGGGAGGGATAAAAATAAAAACAGCCATTTTACGCTGAAAAAATTAAATCCACACCCAAAAGAATACGTTTTTTCTCATAAATGCAAAGAAAAAACTTAAAACATAAGCAGAGGAATCAAACTGAAACAGCTGCCTGTAGAACTTTTCTACCAAAAACTGCTTCCGAAGAGGCAAAAACATCAAAACGGTAGAATTTAGTAAATGTATGCAAAGAAGACCAAGTTGTTGCTTTGCAAATCTGATCAACTGAAGCTTCATTCTTAAAAGCCCATGAAGTGGAGACTGCTCTAGTAGAATGAGCTGTGATTGTCTGAGGCGGGGCCTGACCCGACTCCAAATAAGCCTGATGAATCAAAAGCTTTAACCAAGATGCCAAGGAAATGGCAGAAGCTTTCTGACCTTTCTTAGAACTATAAAAGACAACAAATAGTTTAGAAGTCTTCCTGAAATCTTTAGTAGCTTCCACATAATATTTCAGAGCTCTTACAACATCCAGAGAATGTAAGGATCCCTCCAAAGAATTCTTAGGATTAGGACACAAAGAGGAGACAACAATTTCCCTATTAATGTTGTTAGAATTCACAACCTTAGGTAGAAATTTAAATGAAGCCCGCAAAACTGCCTTGTCCTGATGGTAAATCAGAAAAGGAGACTCACAAGAAAGAGCAGATAATTCGGAAACTCTTCTAGCAGAAGAGATAGCCAAAAGGAACAACACTTTCCAAGAAAGTAGTTTAATATTCAAGGAATGCATAGGCTCAAAAGGAGGAGCCTGTAAAGCCTTCAAAACCAAATTAAGACTCCAAGGAGGAGAAATTGATTTAACAACAGGCTTGATATGGACCAAAGCCAGTACAAAACAGTGAATATCAGGAAGCTTAGCAATCTTTCTTTGAAACAAAACAAAAAGAGCAGGGATTTGTCCCTTCAAGGAACTTGCAGACAAACCTTTATCCAAACCATCCTGAAGAAACTGTAAAATTCTAGGAATTCTAAAAGAATGCCAGGAGAATTTATGAGAAGAACACCATGAAATATAAGTCTTCCAGACTCGATAATAAATATTCCTAGAGACAGATTTACGAGCCTGTAACATAGTATCAATCACTGAGTCAGAGAAACCTCTATGACTAAGCGTTCAATTTTCATACCTTCAAATTTAATGATTTGAGATCCTGATGGAAAAAACGGACCTTGAGACATAAGGTCTGGTCTTAAAGGAAGTGGCCAAGGTTGGCAACTGGACATCCGGACAAGATATACATACCAGAATCTGTGAGGCCATGCTGTTGCTACCAGAAACACAAACAATCATTCCATGATGATCTTTGAGATCACTCTTGGAAGAAGAACTAGAGACGGGAAGATATAAGCAGGTTGGTAAAACCAAGGAACTTTTAAAGCATCCACCGACTTTGCCTGAGGATCCCTGGACCGGGACAGGTACCTGGGAAGTTTCTTGTTTAGATGTGAAGCCATCAGATCTATTTTTGGAAGACCCCACATCTAGAACAATCTGAAAAAACACATCTGGATGGAGCGACCACTCCCCCGGATGTAAAGTCTGACGGCTGAGATAATCCGCTTCCCAATTGTCTACACTTGGGATATGTACCGCAGAAATTAGACAAGAGCTGGATTCCGCCCAAGAAAGTATCCAAGATACTTCTTTCATAGCTAGGGGACTGTGAGTCCCACCCTGATGACTGACATATGCCACAGTTGTGATATTGTCTGTCTGAAAACAAATGAACGGTTCTCTCTTCAACAGAGGCCAAACCTGAAAAGACCTGAAAATAACACAGAGTTCTAAAATATTGATTGGTAACCTCGCCTCTTGATATTTCCAAACCCCTTGTGCTGTCAGAGATCCCCAGACAGCTCCCCAACCTGAAAAGTCCAGGTTGGACAAACAAAAGAGGCCCGTTGAACTATACAATGGTGATCTAACCACCAAGTTAGAGAGAGTCGAACATTGGGATTTAAGGATGTTAATTGTGATATCTTTGTATAATCCCTGCACCATTGATTCCACATACAAAGCTGGAGAAGTCTCATATGAAAACGAGCAAAAGGGATCGCGTCCGATGCTGCAGTCATGAGACCTAAAACTTCCATGGGATACAACAAAGGGGTTTTTTGGTTAAGCACACCACAAAAGGACTGTTTAATCTTAACACACATATTGTGGGAGTGCTACCAAAGTGAGTAAAACAATTACAAAACAACAAAAAGTAATGGTACACATCCAACCACTTAAAGGGCCACTGTAAGTAAATATTTTCTATGCCTGTTACTAACTAACTACCCCAAATACGCTTTTTATCAATAGCATTTCATTAACATATCTCTACCGTATATCAGAAATCTTGTCTGCAAATTGAATTGTTTTCCAAACCCACTCCGTGGGTATCCTTTGCTCTGTACCAATCCATTTACAATACCTAGGTTTCAAAATGGCGCTTTAAACACAAAGTTATTGGTTTAAGTATTTTGAACATGCAGTGCTGAAAATAGTGGGCAGGATAACGTGACATCATCGGCGAATAAAAGATATAACTTTTAGAAAGTTATGAAACTTCGTTTTGGAGAAAATATAGGTCAGTAGGTTTTAATTAATGTTTATTAACTTTAATATGTTAGTTGTTTAGCTTAAAAATTATAACAGAAAGTAATCCTTTACGTCCACACTTTCATGGCATATTTGTATATGCTTCTGTCTGCCAAATATACTTAAATAGCTTCTAATAAGATTGGGATAAACATCTCGCAATAATATTGGCTTATATTTGAGCTGCAAAAACAAATATACTTCTATCTGCTAAATATACTTACATAGTTCAAATAAAATTGGGATAAACATCTCGCAACAATATTGACTTATATTTATGCTGCAAAAAAACTAAGATCCCATTTTATTTAAAGGCATTTTTTACAGCAAAATTGTTTTTTTTTCAATATTGTTGCGAGATGTTAATCCCAATTTTATTTGAACTATGTATGTATCTTTAGCAGATAGAAGTATATTTGTTTTTGCAGCTCAAATATAAGCCAATATTATTGCGAGATGTTTATCCCAATCTTATTAGAAGCTATGTAAGTATATTTGGCAGACAGAAGCATATACAAATATGCCATAAAAGAGTGGACTTAAGTGGTTGGATGTGCACCATTACTTTTTGTTGTTTTGTAATTGTTTTGGTCACTTTGGTAGCACTCCCACAATATGTGTGTTAAGTTTAAACAGTCCTTTTGTGGTGTGCTTAACCAAAAAAACCCTTTGTTGTATCTCTTAAATAGAGAGCTGACCAAATCCCTCCCCTTTGGTTAATGCACGCCACCCAGCCCAGGTGTGTTCCAGATAAATATACTTAATAAGCTAGAAAGCTTCACACTGTGTAGACATGACTTGCTGCAGTGTGGGAACTGGTTAGTGTTAGGACCAGTCAAATATGGGACACCTTGTAAATGGTGACTGGCTTAGCAGAATATGATCATATTGTGTGACTAAGATCCCATTTCATTTAAAGGCATTTTTTACAGCAAAAATTTTTTGGCAACATAAATATAAGTCAATATTGTTGCGAGATGTTAATCCCAATTTTATTTGAACTATGTAAGTATATTTAGCAAAAGGAAGTATATTTGTTTTTGCAGCTCAAATATAAGCCAATATTATTGCGAGATGTTTATCCCAATCTTATTAGAAGCTATGTAAGTATATTTGGCAGACAGAAGCATATACAAATATGCCATGAAAGAGTGGACTTAAGTGGTTGGATGTGCACCATTACTTTTTGTTGTTTTGTAATTGTTTTGGTCACTTTGGTAGCACTCCCACAATATGTGTGTTAAGATTTAACAGTCCTTTTGTGGTGTGCTTAACCAAAAAAAACCTTTGTTGTATCTCTTAAATAGGGAGCTGACCAAATCCCTCCCCTTTGGTTAATGCACGCCACTCAGCCCAGGTGTGTTCCAGATAAATATACTTAATAAGCTAGAAAGCTTCACACTGTGTAGACATGACTTGCTGCAGTGTGGAAACTGGATAGTTTTAGGACCAGTCTAATATGGGACACCTTTTAAGTATATTTAGCAGATAGAAATATATTTGTTTTTGCAGCTCAAATATAAGCCAATATTATTGCGAGATGTTTATCCCAATCTTATTAGAAGCTATTTAAGTATATTTGGCAGACAGAAGCATATACAAATATGCCATGAAAGAGTGGACTTAAGTGGTGGGATGTGCACCATTACTTTTTGTTGTTTTCTAAAACTTCCATGCACATAGCTACTGACGGGAATGATTGAGACTGAAGGTTCCGACAAGCTGAAATCAATTTCATTCGTCTCTTGTCTGTTAGAGACAGAGTCATGGACACTGAATCTATCTGGAAACCTAAAAAGGTGACCCTTGTCTGAGGAATCAAGGAACTTTTCGGTAAATTGATCCTCCAACCATGTCTTTGAAGAAACAACACTAGTTGATTCGTGTGAGATACAGCAGAATTTAAAGACTGAGCTAGTACCAAGATATCGTCCAAATAAGGAAACACTGCAATACCCCATTCTCTGATTACAGAGAGTAGGGCACCGAGAACCTTTGTAAAAATCCTTGGAGCTGTCGCTAGGCCAAATGGAAGAGCAACAAATTGGTAATGCTTGTCTAGAAAAGAGAATCTCAGAAATTGATAGTGGTCTGGATGAATCAGAATATGAAGCTATGCATCCTGTAAGTCTATCGTGGACATATAATGACCTTGCTGAACAAAAGGCAGAATAGTCCTTATAGTCACCATTTTGAAAGTTGGCACTCTTACAAAACGATTAAAAATTTTCAGATCCAGAACTGGCCTGAATTAATTTTCTTTCTTTGGGACAATTAATAGATTTGAATAAAACCCCAGACCCTGTTCCTGAAACGGAACTGGTATGATTACTCCTGAAAGCTCTAGATCTGAAACACACTTCAGAAAAGCCTGAGCCTTCACTGGATTTGCTGGAACGTGTTAGAGAAAAAATCTTCTCACAGGAGGTCTTACTCTGAACCCTATTCAATACCCTTGTGAGACAATGCTCTGAATCCATTGATTTTGGCCAGAATCTGCCCAAATGTTTTGGAAACACTTTAATCTGCCCCCCCCCCCCCACCAGCTGAGCTGGAATGAGGGCCACACCTTCATGCAGACTTGGGGGCTGGCTTTGGTTTCTTAAACGGCTTGGATTTATTCCAACTTGAAGAAGGTTTCCAATTGGCTTTCTGTTCTGGATTGGCTTTCTGTTCCTTAATCTGTCGAAAAGAATGAAAACGATTAGAAGCTTTAGACTTACCCTTAGATCTCTTATCCTGAGGTAAAAAAACTCCCTTCCCCCAGTGACAATTGATATAATCGAATCCAACTGAAAACCAAACAAATTGTTACCTTGGAAAGAAAGAGACGTTAATCTAGATTTAGATACCATGTCAGCATTCCAATATTTGAGCCACAAAGCTCTTCTAGCTAAAATACCTAAAGACATAGATCTAACATCAATTTTGATGATATCAAAAATGGCATCATAAATAAAATGATTAGCATGTTGAAGCAAGCAAACAATGCTAGACAAATCAGGATCTTTTTCCTGTTGCCCTAAGCTTTCCAACCAAAAAGTTGATGCAGCTGCAACATCAGCCATAGAAATGGCAGGCCTGATAAGATAGCCAGAATATAAATAAGCTTTCCTTAGATAAGATTCAATTTTACTATCTTCCATAGGGATAGTAGTACGTTTAGAAAGAGTAGCAATAGCCCCATCAACTTTGGGGATTTTTTCCCAAAACTCCAATCTAACTGCTGGCAAAGGATACAACTTTTTGAACCTAGAAGAAGGAAGAAAAAAAAGTAGAACCAGGCCTATTCCATTCCTTTGAAATCATATACGAAATAGCATCAAGAACTGAAAAAACCTCTGGAGTAACAACAGGAGGTTTATAAAGAGAGTTTAAACATTTACTAGTTTTAGTATCAAGAGTACTAGTTTCCTCAATATCCAAAGTAATCAACACCTCTTTTAACAAGGAACAAATATACTCCATCTTAAAGAGATAAGAAGATTTGTCAGTGTCAATATCTGAGGTAGGATCTTCTGAATCAGATAGATCCTCATCAGAGGAGGATAATTCAGTATGTTGTCGATCATTTGAAATTTCATCAACTCTAGGAGAAGTTTTAAAAGACCTTTTACGTTTATTAGAAGGCGGAATATCAGACAAAGCCTTCTGAATCGCATCAGCAATAAAATCTTTTATATTCACAGGGATATCATGTACATTAGATGTTGAAGGAACAACAGGCATTGTATTAGTACTGATGGATACATTCTCTGCATGTAAAAGCTTATCATGACAACTATTACATACCACAGCTGGAGATATAATCTCCGCTAACTTACAACAGATACACTTATCTTTGGTAGAACTGTTATCAGGCAGCAGGAATCCAACAGTGGTTTCTGAGACATGATCAGATTGAAACATCTTGCAAATGTAAGAGAAAAAAACACATATAAAGCAAAATTATCAATTTCCTTATATGGCAGTTTCAGGAATGGAAAAAAAATGCAAACAGAATAGCCTTCTGAGCATAGAAAATGGAAGTGGGGTTTAAATAAATAATTTATTTGGCGCAAAGTATGACACACAACGCAAAATGAAATTTTTTTGGCACTAAAAACATCCGGAAATGACGCAACTCGCATCATGGCAGACACAACCTTGTGCAAGGAAACCTGGCGTCAACTAAGACGCCGTAAATTACGAATTTGCGTCACCAAACGTAAAAAATTCTCGCGCCAAGAATGACGCAATAAAAATCAGCATTTTGCGACCTCGCGAGCCTAATTTTGCCTGCAAAAATTAATGAAAAAGCAGTACATTTTAAGAAAAGACTATACCCCAGGTAAGAAAAAATAACTTCCTAAATATATTTTCCCAATTTTGAAACTGATAGTCTGCAAAAGGAAATATACATAAACCTGACTCATGGCAAATATAAGTACAATACATACATTTAGAACTTTATATTAATACATAAAGTGCCAAAACATAGCTGGTTAAAGGGATACTGAACCCCAATTTTTTTCTTTCGTGATTCAGATAGAGCATGACATTTTAAGCAACTTTCTAATTTACTCCTATTATCAAATTGTCTTTATTCTCTTGGTATCTTTATTTGAAATGCAAAAATGTAAGTTTAAATGCCGGCCCATTTTTGGTGAACAACCTGGGTTGTCCTTGCTGATTGGTGAATAAATTCATCCACCAATAAAAAAGTGCTGTCCTGAGTTCTGAACCAAGAAAAAAAAAGCTTAGATGTCTTCTTTTTCAAATAAAGATAGCAAGAGAACAAAGAAAAATTGATAATAGGAGTAAATTAGAAAGTTGCTTAAAATTGCATGCTCTATCTGAATCACGAAAGAAAAAATTTGGGTTCAGTGTCCCTTTAAGTAATTAAAACATACTTACTGAAAGACACCCATCCACATATAGCAGATAGCCAAACCCGTACTGAAACAGTTATCAGTAGAGGTAATGGAATATGAGAGTATATCATCGATCTGAGAAAAGGGAGGTAGGAGATGAATCTCTACGACCGATAACAGAGAAGCTATGAAAAGATTTCCTGCAAGGAAAACCATAGAATTCAATAGGTGATACTCCCTTCACATCCCTCTGACATTCACTGTACTCTGAGAGGAATCAGGCTTCAAAATGCTGAGAAGCGCATATCACAGAAGAAAATCAAGCACAAACTTACTTCACCACTTCCATAGGGAGGCAAAGTTTGTAAAACTAAATTGTGGGTGTGGTGAGGGGTGTATTTATAGGCATTTTGAGGTATGGGAAACTTTGCCCCTCCGGGTAGGATTGTATATCCCATACGTCACTAGCTCATGGACTCTTGCCAATTACATGAAAGAAACACTGCTCTAGAGGAATGGAAATAGCTTACCCCCTCCTAAGAAGCTTAATATCTAAGAGCTAAGCTGAACTTCAAAATGAAGCAGGAGATATAAACATTTTAACAGTCAATTCACACTCACCGGCAAGGAAAAATGGGTGTAAAAAATACTGTCAGCTATAAGGGAATAAGCGGGCATAAATGAACGATCATGCACTAATGCAACGAGCGAAACCTAGCTGAAGAGTGAAAAACAACCATAACAAACTAAAAAGACGTGCTCAACCCACAAACTCCCCTTTAATTTGTTCCCAATGATCCACTTTACCTGCTGGAGTGTATTAAATTGTTAACAATTATTTCCTTTACCCTTATATCAGCATTTAAAATAGTTGATTTAGCCTATGATATCCCCACCTATTCTTAAAGTTTGTGGCCTCAGGTCCAAGCTATAGATAAGTTGTGTAAACACAGCCAGTAGAAGAAATTACACTCAAAGTAGGATACAGAAGAAATAAGGTAATACAATGTTAATTTTCCATTTTTCTCTCCAAGTATTGGTCTTTGGTTTATGCACAGATATAAGATAAAGAAGCATGTATATGTACACAATGTGATAAAGTAATGAGATCTGATATTGCCTACAAGCTCAACCCATTTTATTAGGTTGTGGCTTCAAAACACAAAATCAGCCAGTTAATTTACAATAAATAATTTAATAAACCTTAAAAACAAATTCTCACACATTTTATACTCTGCAGCTGGTAAAAAAAAAGCTATTGGAAACACATTAAGGGAAAAACAATTTTACAGTATACTTTCCTTTTAAAGAGTGTCTACATAATAATAATAAAAGATACTTGCGAAAAACATAATTTATGTAAGAACTTACCTGATAAATTCATTTCTTTCATATTAGCAAGAGTCCATGAGCTAGTGACGTATGGGATATACATTCATACCAGGAGGGGCAAAGTTTCCCAAACCTTAAAATGCCTATAAATACACCCCTCACCACACCCACAATTCAGTTTAACGAATAGCCAAGAAGTGGGGTGATAAGAAAAAAGTGCGAAAGCATATAAAATAAGGAATTGGAATAATTGTGCTTTATACAAAAAAATCATAACCACCACAAAAAAGGGCGGGCCTCATGGACTCTTGCTAATATGAAAGAAATGAATTTTATCAGGTAAGTTCTTACATAAATTATGTTTTCTTTCATGTAATTAGCAAGAGTCCATGAGCTAGTGACGTATGGGATAATGACTACCCAAGATGTGGATCTTTCCACGCAAGAGTCACTAGAGAGGGAGGGATAAAATAAAGACAGCCAATTCCTGCTGAAAATAATCCACACCCAAAATAAAGTTTAATGAAAAACATAACAGAAGATTCAAACTGAAACCGCTGCCTGAAGTACTTTTCTACCAAAAAACTGCTTCAGAAGAAGAAAATACATCAAAATGGTAGAATTTAGTAAAAGTATGCAAAGAGGACCAAGTTGCTGCTTTGCAAATCTGATCAACCGAAGCTTCATTCCTAAACGCCCAGGAAGTAGAAACTGACCTAGTAGAATGAGCTGTAATCCTTTGAGGCGGAGTTTACCCGACTCGACATAGGCATGATGAATTAAAGATTTCAACCAAGATGCCAAAGAAATGGCAGAAGCTTTCTGGCCTTTTCTAGAACCGGAAAAGATAACAAATAGACTAGAAGTCTTTCGGAAAGACTTAGTAGCTTCAACATAATATTTCAAAGCTCTAACAACATCCAAAGAATCGTCATACAAGGAGAAAAGGGATGACGATGGCACTACTAGAATTGTTGCCCTAATAATTATAATGAGTCCCACATAGTAGGGGGAACCATAATCAATAACTCGAGGGCGGGTGCTGTACATATGTGGAGAGAGACATACGAAACAGATTCAGTACAGGACTGAACAAGCAATGTACATGGATAGCACTCAACAATTAGATAAGCTTGTGTCAATATTAGATACTGGATAGAAAGGATCCATGCAAGAACATTCTGTCTGCCTAGAGACGTTTAAAACTTAACTTTTATTTCACAATAAAAACCAATTGAAATGATACACACAATTAAAAACACTGTAACATAAAGGGCCCCCCAAAGTTGGAGAATAAGGTACTGCTCCAGGTAGCAGTGGAATAAGAGAGTATAGGTACTCGGTACAATATAGTAACCTCTTAACAGTATAAACAATATAGCCTGCCCACTGGGTGGGTGTATCTATTGGCAATATTCCAATCACACATTGCCCAGATACTGGAGCAAAGTCTATGTCTAAGTGATTGATATTACAGATCGCAACCGTCTAAGTAAGATCCTATTAGTTGAGTGGCACCTCTAATGGGGTATAATAGTAGGGTACAAAGGCTACACCCGGAAGGCGATGAATTTAATATTATTAGAATCAATATATATGGAGCCTTATAAATTGGGTTGGTATATATTAATATATAGGACCCTGGATAGAGGAGGTGCAGAAAAGATAAGAACAATCCCTTACCCTCGTAACCTGAAGTAAGAATATACCTTGTAGCTGTAATCTATGACAGTCACCACTAAAAGGTAGTCGTATTATTCTATAGGTGCAATACCATAGATAACTAAGTAGGTATACTGTAGTTTAGGGCGACAAACTACCCTCTCCCAATTAGTTTGGGGGGATAATTAGTGGGTCATGATTTTTCTTATAGTAAAAATTTACCCAAGGTAATTAACTGTACATATAGTTACTTGAGGTATGGTATAACACTGTGGGTATTACACCAGAGACGGTTGAGTAGGTATATTATTAATATTTATATGCCCGTTTTTTCTATAGAGAATAGGCGTTTAAGAAATAATATATTTTATTTCAACTTAGCAACAATCAGGTGTGTTTGGTGTGACTGTATTTATTTAGAAAGTACAAATCCCACTCCCAATTGGTTTTGGAGGGATCATTAATATTCAGAAGACCCAGCTGTATTTGCTCGTGTGCAGTTTGACTTCTATCAGTGTTAACCATAACACAATATCTATATATATATTTTGAGAGAAGATGCAGTGTCAAATAGATCAATTTAACAGTCTGCCACAGTTGTCATGTGACTTTAGGAATCAGTGTAATTAAACACCGCCAAGTTCTCCCCACTTAAAAGTGCTAACACTGAGTATCTTTCTGTATATTTCTCTTAAATATCTATGATTGTATAGTTCAAAATAGTAATTAATTATTTATGACACTAGCCAGTGTGAGAGCGTAAAGGTTACACCTTAAGTTAGCGCATAAAGTTTCTACTGGTACTCCCAAAGGATTAATGGTTGCGAGATTGTTACCAAACAAGATAAAAGATAATATTACCTATTATACGTCCTGTCATTGACAGGAAATATTACAAAATAACAAATACCAAGGATACCGGAGCAGCACTAAATTATGTTTTAATAAGGACTACCTAATAGTAACAAGTCCAAAATAAGTTTACGGAACTATAGGTAGACCCGCGAGGCCGTACAGCAATTTAAAACACACAACCGGAGAGGTACCTAAGCGTCCCTACTCCCCTAACATGTTTCGCAAAAGAGCTTTATCAAAGGTGGGGCGGCCGCTCTAATGCAGACAGTTATAGGCTGAAGTATTCGTTACGCTCATTGGTACTCCCTCAGTGGTGATAGGAGAAGTGAATAGTACTAACTCCATTGGTTCTGCTGGGTGGGCGCGGCTTGACCAATCGAGAATGATCAGTACAATGACGTGTAAAGGACGTTTCCATGGAAACAGAGGTAAACAGTAACACTGGAAAAGACACACAGACTGATAATCGGGTAAATCCCTGGATCAAACATTCAAGCTGATCGAATGTACGCTCAGTATAGCAAAAGGAAGTATTTGCAATCATAGTTGAACCGATCAGTTCACTGTCTCATATCGATCTGTGGGATAAAATATTCATAGGTAACTTATAGATTTATCATAGGGCACATTATAAAAACCGGCACGACGTTATTGGTCACAGATACACATATGATGTATGTTGTTATGAAAAGAACCAATAACAAGAGTGATACTAATCAGTGAAGTGAATTAAAGGTTATCTTGGAGTGGTCCTCCGTTCATGTGCATTCATAACGTAAGGCACTTTATAAGAACGGGCAAGCTGTATTGGTCACAGATACAAGTAAAATGTATGCTCTTATAACAATAAAAATAATAATATCAACAACAGAGGTGATTATAATCAGTGGCAAAGTCAAAGGATATCGTAGGGTAATGCTCCTTTCCCATACATAATATGAATACCCATCCAGCTGTATAAGACATTAATAGAAAAGGGGGAGGGGAGGAAGGGAGAATAAAGAAATATATGGAATAACAATGGGAGATACTAAAGTTATAACAAGCATGTTTTTATTTTTATTTTAATAGTATGCACCTCAGAACCCGATGACAATATAAACTCAAAGGCATTTCTAAAGGGATTTCTAAAAAGGTGATTGTAGCCTTTGTACCCTACTATTATACCCCATTAGAGGTGCCACTCAACTAATAGGATCTTACTTAGACGGTTGGCGATCTGTAATATCAATCACTTAGACATAGACTTTGCTCCAGTATCTGGGCAATGTGTGATTGGAATATTGCCAATAGATACACCCACCCAGTGGGCAGGCTATATGTATTATACTGTTAAGGGTTACTATATTGTACCGAGTACCTATACTCTCTTATTCCACTGCTACCTGGAGCAGTACCTTATTCTCCAACTTTGGGGGGCCCTTTATGTTACAGTGTTTTTAATTGTGTGTATCATTTCAATTGGTTTTTATTGTGAAATAAAAGTTAAGTTTTAAACGTCTCTAGGCAGACAGAATGTTCTTGCATGGATCCTTTCTATCCAGTATCTAATATTGACACAAGCTTATCTAATTGTTGAGTGCTATCCATGTACATTGCTTGTTCAGTCCTGTACTGAATCTGTTTCGTATGTCTCTCTCCACATATGTACAGCACCCGCCCTTGAGTTATTGATTATGGTTCCCCCTACTATGTGGGACTCATTATAATTATTAGGGCAACAATTCTAGTAGTGCCATCGTCATCCCTTTTCTCCTTGTATGACAAGACTGTATTGCTGTTGTTTCAACAGTTTCTAGGACGATAGAGCACACTACCTAACCAATCCTTATATTTTTGATTGTGATAGATAGTCCGTGACATAGAACAAGAACATAAAAATGGCTGATATTATGAGTAAGGACCGCACGGAAAGACAGTCTAAAAGATCAATAGACTTAGATAATATGTTTAAAAATACATCAAGGGAGAATGTAATATCCTCATTATCATTAGATGCTGCCCTAAAAGAGGTACACAAAAACATGCTCAAACAAGAAAAAGTATGGTGGGATCAAAAGTTTTTTGACAGATACATTGAACAAAAACTCATCCCGAGAGGCTTGAGGATTCAACTGTTCCCGGCCTACGAATTTGAAAACCCAATCCTGACAGAGGAATGGGAGACTGCTCTCTCTGAATGTTCTGTCAAACTTATGAACATCCTTGTTAAACATGACAAGGAAAAGTATGAAAAATTAGAAACATTAATCCAGGAACAGTACACTCAATTAAAAACTTTTGAAACTAATAATGATTTCGAAAAATTATACAAAAACTATAAGAAGGAATTAGATCAATACATTAAAGAAATCAAAGATACCAAACAGGGCAAATTGATCAGAGACATAAATGACTTCAAAGAAAAAAAGATCTACAAGTGGAGAAGGAGGAATTTTTATAATAATACATCTAGATCCTACCAAAACAACACAATCCAAAGTGATGTGTCTGATACTGATGGTGAGGAAAATGAGACCTTAGAGGACAACAGCACCCCGTCCACTTCCTCAACCACAAATTTCACCTTACCATCAAGGAATAAAAGAAAATCTTTTTTAGATTCTGGCATACAAGACGAGGCCGAACCTCCAGACGAGGTAAACAATTTAAACAAAAGACCCACCCGATCCAGGGGTCACCCCAGAGTGTCGCACAGAGGAGGAGGTCGTACGACAAGGAGAGCAGCCAGTCCGTTCTCCCAGATGCGATTACAGCACTAAAAGTGATTAATCTCTCGGAGCATACACTGTCCTCAATGGATATATCTGTACTTTCCAAAGGCCTATCATATTGTCCCACTGGTACTTTGAATAAATTCGAAGTAATTAAAGACATACAGCTTTTCGTTAGAAAATTAGGCTTAAAAAAGTTTTTTGCTAAAAAAACTGATCCCAGCTTCACAGAAGATGATTTGGCTGCCCTTAGTGATTTGGAACAATTATCTGAAGAAACCAGTCAGGAAGCAACAACTGAGGAATATTTAAAAACCAAATCCAAATTTATCCCTAAAAATACCACTTCCTCCCATTTAGACACATTCAACCAATTAGTCTGTCAGGAAATTTCACAAATGAGAACTCCCACTCAGGAAGCAATTTAAATTCGGAAGAGAAATTGGCTTTGAAAAAAGATACAAGATTGGGACGATGTGGTAATCAGGGAGGCGGATAAAGGTGGCAATATTGTCATTTGGCCCAAAGAAATGTATATTAAACAGGTGGACAAACAACTAAAAAACAGACAATGTTATCAAAAACTGTTTAGCAATCCAAGTGAGGCTTACCTGAAAATATACAATAAGATCATCAAAGAGGCTAATGATAGAGGCATAATAAACACCCTGGAAACCAAATTTCTATCTGTTAAGGAACCTAAAGTAGCCACATTCTATCTCATCCCGAAAGTCCACAAAAATATTAACACACCGCCGGGTAGGCCAATTGTTTCGGGCAATGAGTGCCTCTCTGAACATGCCAGCCAATATGTCGATTACCGGCTTAGAGAATATGTTGAAGCTTTACCGTCGTTCGTAAAAGACACGATGGAGGTGCTACACAGGATAGACAATATTAATGTCAAGAAAGAAACATGGTTAGTGACTGCTGACGTCGAGGCCCTCTATACATCTATTGCCCATGACCGTGGCCTTAAAGCAGGTGAGTTCTTTTAGAAGAGGGTTCAAAAGAGGAACCCATGCATGATTCATTCATTTTGAAATTATTAGAATTCATACTGAAATACAATTTCTTCACTTTTGCTAACCAATTCTACTTACAAATACAAGGCACGGCCATGGGCACGGCCTGTGCACCCACCTATGCCAATCTCTTCCTCGGGTGGTGGGAGCGAAAATGTGTGTTCACGGATTCTATGACCGAAGAGACGAACCAGATACCTCTCTGGATTCGGTACATAGACGACATCATGTTCCTTTGGGAAGGCACACGAGAGGATCTGGATATATTCTTGAGTAAACTTAATGATAATTCTTTGAATATCAAATTAACTTACAATTTGAGTCAATCTAAAATTGAATTTTTAGATTTGACCATCTTTAAGAATGAAGATGGTAAAATCCATACAGATCTATACCGTAAACCGACTGCCACCAATAGTTTGTTGCACAAAACTAGTGCCCATGCACCCGGAACCACCAAATCACTACCCATTGGGGAATTTCTCCGGATCAGACGAAACTGTAGTGATCTGGATTTATTCAAATCACAAGCTAAAGATCTGGAGAAGAGATTAGTCGACCGAGGATACAGCAAACGCGGGATCAAAAAAGCAAGGACCAGGGCGCTCAAAATGGAACGATCAGATTTACTCAGAAAAAAGACCAAAAAAGACCAAGATGCCCAGACCAGATTAATACTAACCTACAATCCATCCGTGCACCTAATAACCAGAATTATCAATAAACACTGGTCCATTCTCCAACTAGACCAAGATCTGAAACCAAATATTGGGGACTCTGTTAAAGTTGGATACAGAAGAAGTAAAAATATTAAGGACCTTGTATCTACAAGTCACTTCCAAGTGAAGAAAACTAAGACAGCCATTGTCCCTGGCTCTTTTCCGTGTGGCTCATGCTCTAGCTGCAAACACATCATAAAAAGTGACAGCATCCATGATAGATTCGGACGAACACATCGTATAAAACATTACATCAGCTGCACTACTCAAAGCGTCATATACGCTTTACATTGCCCCTGTCCGAAGATATATGTTGGCATGACGAGCCGCAAGTTACATCGTAGACTGCAAGAACATATTCGAAACATTAAAAATGCAGGTAAAGACCTGGAAGAGGATAAGCCCTTGACTTCTGTGGCTCTACATTTCCTGCAATACCATCAATCTAATCCTTCAAGACTGAAATGCCAGGGAATGGAAAAAGTTTCCCTTGGCATTCGGGGGGGGCAACTTGGAGCAAGCTTTGTTAAGATCAGAATGTAGGTGGATCTACTTGCTTGATTGTGTTGACCCAAAGGGACTCAACGAACAGAATAACTATGCTTGTTTCTTATAATATCAAAATTCCTTATGAACAAATCTAGTACCATTATTTGGCATAAACCTGAGGAGATTTTAAATCAAAGGGGTTCTCTGCCTTGACTACCCCTCTCCAGACTTTCAAACTCCACATTTATTTACCCTCGTTCCTCCCTCCCCAAATAGAGGTTTATTTTTTCATCATAACATCAATTATTTTCATTTGTATTTGCATATTTATTCTTACCTTTGTTTAAAACAGAGTCAATGTGGTGTAATTATACTCCGCAACCTAAGAAGGTGATTTTCACTATTTTCACTCTTATCCATCCGTTGGTTATTTCCACACCCCATTGGGATTATGTAAAAAATACATTCCATTTACACATCATCACTATGTGGAACTTATATTTATTTCATTATTAATGTTCACATTTCACCACATCCGGTTATTACCCCCGTATACATAATTTTTAATTAAAATTTGCACCATTATGTTTTCAATATTCAGGGACCATAATAGCCCCCTTATTACGCATCACAGTCCTTTGATGTTCACATTTTTTCCCACACTCCCCCTATCTTAGTAACTCACAGCTTAATTTAGAAGTTTTTTCACACATCACATCTTCACTTCACAAAGGCAAACTGTTGCCTCTCACCATCACCTTTTTAGAAATCCCTTTGAGTTTATATTGTCATCGGGTTCTGAGGTGCATACTATTAAAATAAAAATAAAAACATGCTTGATATAAATTTAGTATCTCCCATTGTTATTCATATATTTCTTTATTCTCCCTTCCTCCCCTCCCCCTTTTCTATTAATGTCTTATACAGCTGGATGGGTATTCATATTATGTATGGGAAAGGAGGATTACTCTACGATATCCTTTGACTTTGCCACTGATTATAATCACCTCTGTTGTTGATATTATTATTTTTATTGTTATAAGAGCATACATTTTACTTGTATCTGTGACCAATAACAGCTTGCCCGTTCTTATAAAGTGCCTTACGATATGAATGCACATGAACGGAGGACCACTCCAAGATAACCTTTAATTCAATCACTGATTAGTATCACCTCTGTTATTGGTTCTTTTCATAACAACATACATCATATGTGTATCTGTGACCAATAACGTCGTGCCGGTTTTTATAATGTGCCCTATGATAAATCTATAAGTTACCTATGAATATTTTATCCCCAGATCGATATGAGAACAGTGAACTGATCGGTTCAACTATGATTGCAAATACTTCCTTTTGCTATACTGAGCGTACATTCGATCAGCTTGAATGTTTGATCCAGGGATTTACCCGATTATCAGTCTGTGTGTCTTTTCCAGTGTTACTGTTTACCTCTGTTTCCATGGAAACGTCCTTACACGTCATTGTACTGATCATTCGATTGGTCAGCCGCGCCCCCCAGCAGAACCAATGGGTTAGTACTATTCACTTCTCCTATCACCACTGAGGGAGTACCATGACGTAACGAATACTTCAGCCTATAAATGTCTGCATTAGAGCCGGCCGCCCCACCTTTGATAAAGCTCTTTTGCGAAACATGTTAGGGGGAGTAGGGACGCTTAGGTCCCTCTCCGGTTGTGTGTTTTAAATTGCTGTAACGGCCCTCGCGGGTCTACCTATAGTTCCGTAAACTTATTTTGACTTGTTACTATTAGGTAGTCCTTCTAAACATAATTTAGTGCTGCTCCGGTATCCTTGGTATTTGTTATTTTGTAATATTTCCTGTCAATGACAGGACGGTATAATAGGTAATATTATCTTTTATCTTGTTTGGTAACAATCTCGCAACCATTACTCCTTTGGGAGTACCAGTAGAAACTTTATGCACTAACTTAAGATGTAACCTTTACGCTCTCACACTGGCTAGTGTCTAAATAATTAATTACTATTTTTGAACTATACAATCATAGATATTTAAGAGAAATATACAGAAAGATAATCAGTGTTAGCACTTTTAAGTGGGGAGAACTTGGCGGTGTTTAATTACACTGATTCCTAAAGTCACATGACAACTGTGGCAGACTGTTAAATTGATCTATTTGACACTGCATTCTTCTCTCAAAATATATATATAGATATTGTGTTTATGGTTAACACCTGATAGAAGTCAAACTGCACACGAGCAAATACAGCTGGGTCTTCTGAATATTAATGATCCCTCCAAACCAATTGGGAGTGGGGATTTGTACTTTCTAAATAAATACAGTCACACCAAACACACCTGATTGTTGCTAAGTTGAAATAAAATATATATTTCTTAATCGCCTATTCACTATAGAAAAAACGGGCATATAAATATTAATAATATACCTACTCAACCGTCTCTGGTGTAATACCCACAGTGTTATACCATTACCTCCAAGTAACTATATGTACAGTTAATTACCTTGGGTAAATTTTTACTATAAGAAAAATCTTGACCACTAATTATCCCCCCAAACTAATTGGGAGAGGGTAGTTTGTCGCCCTAAACTACAGTATACCTACTTAGTTATCTATGGTATTGCACCTATAGAATAATACGACTACCTTTTAGTGGTGACTGTCATAGATTACAGCTACAAGGTATATTCTTACTTCGGTTACGAGGGTAAGGGATTGTTCTTATCTTTTCTGCACCTCCTCTATCCAGGGTCTATATATTAATATATACCAACCCAATTTATAAGGCTCCATATATATTGATTCTAATAATATTAAATTCATCGCCTTCCGGGTGTAGCCTTTGTACCCTACTATTATACCCCATTAGAGGTGCCACTCAACTAATAGGATCTTACTTAGATGGTTGGCGATCTGTAATATCAATCACTTAGACATAGACTTTGCTCCAGTATCTGGGCAATGTGTGATTGGAATATTGCCAATAGATACACCCACCCAGTGGGCAGGCTATATTGTTTATACTGTTAAGAGGTTACTATATTGTACCGAGTACCTATACTCTCTTATTCCACTGCTACCTGGAGCAGTACCTTATTCTCCAACTTTGGGGGGCCCTTTATGTTACAGTGTTTTTAATTGTGTGTATCATTTCAATTGGTTTTTATTGTGAAATAAAAGTTAAGTTTTAAACGTCTCTAGGCAGACAGAATGTTCTTGCATGGATCCTTTCTATCCAGTATCTAATATTTACACAAGCTTATCTAATTGTTGAGTGCTATCCATGTACATTGCTTGTTCAGTCCTGTACTGAATCTGTTTCGAACATCCAAAGAATGCAACGATTTCTCCTTAGAATTCTTAGGATTAGGACATAATGAAGGAACCACAATTTCTCTACTAATGTTGTTGGAATTCACAACCTTAGGTAAAAATTCAAAAGAAGTTCGCAACACCGCCTTATCCTGATGAAAAATCAGAAAAGGAGACTCACAAGAAAGAGCAGATAATTCAGAGACTCTTCTGGCAGAAGAGATCGCCAAAAGGAACAAAACTTTCCAAGAAAGTAATTTAATGTCCAATGAATGCATAGGTTCAAACGGAGGAGCTTGAAGAGCCCCCAGAACCAAATTCAAACTCCAAGGAGGAGAAATTGACTTAATGACAGGTTTTATACGAACTAAAGCTTGTACAAAACAATGAATATCAGGAAGATTAGCAATCTTTCTGTGAAAAAGAACAGAAAGAGCAGAGATTTGTCCTTTCAAAGAACTTGCGGATAAACCTTTATCTAAACCATCCTGAAGAAACTGTAAAATTCTCGATATTCTAAAAGAATGCCAAGAAAAATGATGAGAAAGACACCAAGAAATATAAGTCTTCCAGACTCTATAATATATCTCTCTGGATACAGATTTACGAGCCTGTAACATAGTATTAATCACAGAGTCAGAGAAACCTCTTTGACCAAGAATCAAGCGTTCAATCTCCATACCTTTAAATTTAAGGATTTGAGATCCTGATGGAAAAAAGGACCTTGCGACAGAAGGTCTGGTCTTAGCGGAAGAGTCCACGGATGGCAAGAGGCCATCCGGACAAGATCCGCATACCAAAACCTGTGAGGCCATGCCGGAGCTATCAGCAGAACAAACGAGCATTCCTTCAGAATCTTGGAGATTACTCTTGGAAGAAGAACTAGAGGCGGAAAGATATAGGCAGGATGATACTTCCAAGGAAGTGATAATGCATCCACTGCTTCCGCCTGAGGATCCCGGGATCTGGACAGATACCTGGGAAGTTTCTTGTTTAGATGAGACGCCATCAGATCTATTTCTGGAAGCTCCACATTTGAACAATCTGAAGAAATACCTCTGGGTGAAGAGACCATTCGCCCGGATGCAACGTTTGGCGACTGAGATAATCCGCTTCCCAATTGTCTATACCTGGGATATGAACCGCAGAGATTAGTCAGGAGCTGGATTCCGCCCAAACCAGAATTCGAGATACTTCTTTCATAGCCAGAGGACTGTGAGTCCCTCCTTGATGATTGATGTATGCCACAGTTGTGACATTGTCTGTCTGAAAACAAATGAACGATTCTCTCTTCAGAAGAGGCCAATACTGAAGAGCTCTGAAAATTGCACGGAGTTCCAAAATAATGATCGGTAATCTCACCTCCTGAGATTCCCAAACTCCTTGTGCCGTCAGAGATCCCCACACAGCTCCCCAACCTGTGAGACTTGCATCTGTTGAAATTACAGTCCAGGTCGGAAGCACAAAAGAAGCCCCCTGAATTAAACGATGGTGATCTGTCCACCACGTTAGAGAGTGTCGTACAATCAGTTTTAAAGATATTAATTGAGATATCTTTGTGTAATCCCTGCACCATTGATTCAGCATACAGAGCTGAAGAGGTCGCATGTGAAAACGAGCAAAGGGGATCGCGTCCGATGCAGCAGTCATAAGACCTAGAATTCCATGCATAAGGCTACCGAAGGGAATGATTGTGACTGAAGGTTTCGACAAGCTGAAATCAATTTTAGACGTCCCTTGTCTGTCAAAGACAGAGTCATGGACACTGAATCTATCTGGAAACCCAGAAAGGTTACCCTTGTCTGAGGAATCAATGAACTTTTTAGTGAATTGATCCTCCAACCATGATCTTGAAGAAACAACACAAGTCGATTCGTATGAGATTCTGCTAAATGTAAAGACTGAGCAAGTACCAAGATATCGTCCAAATAAGGAAATACCACAATACCCTGTTCTCTGATTACAGACAGAAGGGCACCGAGAACCTTTGTAAAAATTCTTGGAGCTGTAGCTAGGCCAAACGGCAGAGCCACAAACTGGTAATGCTTGTCCAGAAAAGAGAATCTCAGGAACTGATAATGATCTGGATGAATCGGAATATGCAGATATGCATCCTGTAAATCTATTGTGGACATATAATGCCCTTGCTGAACAAAAGGCAAGATAGTCCTTACAGTTACCATTTTGAACGTTGGTATCCTTACATAACGATTCAATATTTTTAGATCCAGAACTGGTCTGAAGGAATTCTCCATCTTTGGTACAATGAAGAGATTTGAATAAAACCCCATCCCCTGTTCCAGAACTGGAACTGGCATAATTACTCCAGCCAACTCTAGATCTGAAACACATTTCAGAAATGCTTGAGCTTTCACTGGATTTACTGGGACACGGAAAGAAAAATCTCTTTGCAGGAGGTCTCATCTTGAAACCAATTCTGTACCCTTCTGAAACAATGTTCTGAATCCAAAGATTGTGAACAGAATTGATACAAATTTCTTTGAAAAAACGTAACCTGCCCCCTACCAGCTGAGCTGGAATGAGGGCCGCACCTTCATGTGGACTTAGAAGCTGGCTTTGCTTTTCTAGAAGGCTTGGATTTATTCCAGACTGGAGATGGTTTCCAAACTGAAACTGCTCCTGAGGATGAAGGATCAGGCTTTTGTTCTTTGTTGAAACGAAAGGAACGAAAACGATTATTAGCCCTGTTTTTGCCCTTAGATTTTTTATCCTGTGGTAAAAAAAGTTCCTTTCCCACCAGTAACAGTTGAGATAATAGAATCCAACTGAGAACCAAACAATTTGTTACCCTGGAAAGAAAGGGAAAGTAGAGTTGATTTAGAAGCCATATCAGCATTCCAAGTTTTAGCCATAAAGCTCTTCTAGCTAAAATAGCTAGAGACATAAACCTGACATCAACTCTGATAATATCAAAAATGGCATCACAGATAAAATTATTAGCATGTTGAAGAAGAATAATAATATTATGAGAATCATGATCTGTTACTTGGTTGTGCTAAAGTTTCCAACAAAAAGTTGAAGCTGCAGGCAACATCAGCCAATGATATAGCAGGTCTAAGAAGATTACCTGAACACAGATAAGCTTTTCTTAGAAAGGATTCAATTTTCCTATCTAAAGGATCCTTAAACGAAGTACCATCTGACGTAGGAATAGTAGTACGTTTAGCAAGGGTAGAAATAGCCCCATCAACTCTAGGGATTTTGTCCCAAATTCTAATCTGTCAGACGGCACAGGATATAATTGCTATAAAACGTTTAGAAGGAGTAAATGAATTACCCAAATTATTCCATTCTCTGAAATTACTTCAGAATAGCACCAGGAACAGGAAAAAACTTCTGGAATAACCACAGGAGATTTAAAGACCTTATCTAAACGTTAGATTTAGTATCAAGAGGACCAGAATCCTCAATTTGCTAAAGCAATTAGTACTTCTTTAAGTAAAGAACGAATAAATTCCATTTTAAATAAATATGAAGATTTATCAACATCAATCTCTGAGACAGAATCCTCTGAACCAGAAGAGTCATTAGAATCAGAATGATGATGTTCATTTAAAAATTCATCTGTATAAAGAGAAGTTTTAAAAGATTTTTTTGTTTACTAGAAGGAGGAATAACAGACATAGCCTTCTTGATGGATTCAGAAACAAAATCTCTTATGTTATCAGGAACATTCTGAACATTAGATGTTGATGGAACTGCAACAGGTAATGGTACATTACTAAAGGAAATATCTGCATTAACAAGTTTGTCATGACAATTAATACAAACAACAGCTGGAGGAATAGCTACCAAAAGTTTACAGCAGATACACTTAGCTTTGGTAGTTCCAGCACCAGACAGCGATTTTCCTGAAGTATCTTCTGGCTCAGATGCAATGTGAGACATCTTGCAATATGTAAGAGAAAAAACAACATATAAAGCAAAATTGATCAAATTCCTTAAATGACAGTTTCAGGAATGGGAAAAAATGCCAGTGAACAAGCTTCTAGCAACCAGAAGCAATAAATAATGAGACTTAAATAATGTGGAGACAAAAGCGACGCCCATATTTTTAGCGCCAAATAAGACGCCCACATTATTTGGCGCCTAAATGCTTTTGGCGCCAAAAATGACGCCACGTCCGGAACGCCAACATTTTTTGGCGCAAAAGAACGTCAAAAATGACGCAACTTCCGGCGACACGTATGACGCCGGAAACAGAAAAGATTTTTTTGCGCCAAAAAAAGTCAGCGCCAAGAATGACGCAATAAAATGAAGCATTTTCAGCCCCCGCGAGCCTAACAGCCCACAGGGAAAAAAGTCAAATCTTTAAGGTAAGAAAAATATTTGATTCAAATGCATTATCCCAAATATGAAACTGACTGTCTGAAAATAAGGAATGTTGAACATCAAGGCAAATAAATGTTTGAATACATATATTTAGAACTTATTAAAAAAGTGCCCAACCATAGCTTAGAGTGTCACAGAAAATAAGACTTACTTACCCCAGGACACTCATCTACATGTTTGTAGAAAGCCAAACCAGTACTGAAACGAAAATCAGCAGAGGTAATGGTATATTTATAAGAGTATATCGTCGATCTGAAAAGGGAGGTAAGAGATGAATCTCTACGACCGATAACAGAGAACCTATGAAATAGACCCCGTAGAAGGAGATCATTGAATTCAAACAGGCAATACTCTCCTCACATCCCTCTGACATTCACTGCACGCTGAGAGGAAAACCGGGCTCCAACCTGCTGCGGATCGCATATCAACGTAGAATCTAGCACAAACTTACTTCACCACCTCCATAGGAGGCAAAGTTTGTAAAACTGAATTGTGGGTGTGGTGAGGGGTGTATTTATAGGCATTTTAAGGTTTGGGAAACTTTGCCCCTCCTGGTAGGAATGTATATCCCATACGTCACTAGCTCATGGACTCTTGCTAATCTGGACTGCCAATCTGGACTGATTTATAGACAGGAAGATATTGTTCATTTGAAATCTGCTTGATAGCTCAGGTCTGGTTAAACTGATTAATTTCAGCTTGCTTGGCTTTGCTGCAACACAAGTGGACAGCTCCACCTACTGGCTATTTTAATAAATGCACTGCTTCTCAATGCTTTTCAATAGGAGTCACATGACTGGAAAAAAGGTTGTTATTCTGAAACGGTGTAAATTGAACCGTTGTAAAACGAGGGCCACCTGTATATTCTTATATCAGGTAAATGAAGTGCAGACCAAAACATGACCCAGTCAATATACTACATTATGTTTTGAAATTAGATCTGTGTTTAAGTTATATCTCCATTTCCAAATAATTCATTAAGAGACATACTATTGTTGATCACATTCTGACTCCATTTAATATTAATAAGAATTGTATATGCTTGAAACAAAAATCAGAATTAAAATCAGTTTATATCCATATAACTCAGAGAATAAATTCTCAACATTTTTAAAGAAACACCCAATAGTTATTGGCTTCATTCATCCCGTGCGGCATGACTGAATTCAGTTTAAAAATCCAGCCAGTTTCCTTTTGTAGTAAGATGCTTTCAATATTATCCCCTCTAATACCTGGTTTAACTCGTTCCAGACCCCAACATTTAAAGGAGGTAGTTTTACCTGAATGGTATTGCAAAAAGTGTTTAGCTACGCTAGTTATCTGTTTGCCCTCTTTTAGGTCTTTCTGAGCATTCCGTATATTGCTTAAATGTTCAATGACCCTGGTACTCAATTTACGTGTTGTCATGCCTGTGTAAATGAAATTGCATGAGCATGACAAACAATAAATAACATTATCACTTTGGCAATTTATATGGGTTTTAATTTTCCAAATCTTGGAAAATCTGTCAGTAATGGAATCTTTTTTAGTCATAAATTGACATGTTTTACAATGTCCGCACGGGGTAGAGACTTGATAAATGGGTTTTTTGTTTCTGTTCCTATCAAAGTGACTTTTAGTAAGATTTGTCCATTAGATTATTGGCACGTCTAAAGTGAAAGATGGTCTATCAGGTAAGAGTGTTTTTAACTTATTGTCACTTTTAAGAATATGCCAATACTTATTAATAATTGTACTTACTTTGTCACTCTGACAGTTATAAGTGGGTATAAATCTGATAGCATAAGATTATGATTCACATTTTTTGTTAGGTTTAAGAAGTTCAGACCTGTTTTTAGCTAGTGCTTTATGATAAGCTCTAGCTAATAATTTCCTGGAGTAACCTCGCTTAAGTAATCTTTCTCTCAATTCCAAAGCTGATTTTTTAAAAGATCTGTGCAATTTCTTCTTATTCTAAGATATTCTCCATATGGGAGGCTATTGATCGTGGACTGATGATGATAGCTTTTCGCATGTAAAATATTATTAGTGGCAGTAGGTTTTCTATAAGTTTCCGTCACTAATTTGTCATCATGTTTCAGGATCATCAAGTCCAGGAATTCAACTTTATCATGACTGGTATTACATGTTAAAAATAACCCAAATGGATTGGTATTGAGTAGTTGGACAAATTTTTCCAGTAATTCTATTGGACCTTCCCATATAAGATGAATATTGTCTATATACCTGGACCAGTGGGAGATGTATTGGGTGTATTGATTCATGGTGTCATTAAACACTATAATCTCTTCCCACCAGCCTAGGTATATATTCACATAAGTCGGTGCACAAGATGTGCCCATTGCAGTACCACATATCTGTAAAAAAAAAAATGTATCATCGTATACAAAGTAGTTATGTGTTAGTACAAATTTAAGTAATCTGATGATATACACCTAGATTACGAGTTCTGCGTTAGCCTTAAAAAGCAGCCTTAAGGGGTCCTAGCGCTGCTTTTTAACGCCCGCTGGTATTACGAGTATGGCAGGTACAGGTGTACCGCTCACTTTTCTTCCGCGACTTTTGGCTACCGCAAATCCCCTTACGTCAATTGCGTATCCTATCTTTTTAATGGGATTTGCCTAACGCCGGTATTACGAGTCTTGGAAGAAGTGATCGGTACAGCCTCTACCTCCAAGACTCCTACCGCATAAAAAAGTCAGTAGTTCCAGGGCTAACGCTGGAACATAAAGCTCTTAACTACAGTGCTACAAAGTACACTAACACCCATAAACTACCTATTAACCCCTAAACCGAGGCCCCCCACATTGCAAACACTATAATAAAATTATTTAACCCCTAATCTGCCGACCGGTCACCGCCGCCACCTACATTATAGCTATGAACCCCTAATCTGCTGTCCCTAACATCGCCGACACCTATATTATATTTATTAACCCCTAATCTGCCCCCCCAATGTCGCCGCCACATACCTACACTTATTAACCCCTAATCTGCCGACCGGATATCGTCGCCACTATAATAAATGTATTAACCCCTAAACCGCCGCAATCCCGCCTCGCAAACACTATAATACATTTTATTAACCCCTAATATGCCCCCCCCCAACGTCGCCGCCACCTACCTACAATTATTAACCCCTAATCTTCCGCCCCAACGTCGCCGCTACTATAATAAAGTTATTAACCCCTAAACCTAAGTCTAACCCTAACACCCCCATAAATTAAATATAATTTAAATAAAACGAAATAAATTTACTATAATTAAATAAATTATTCCTATTTAAAAATAAATACCTATAAAATAAACCATAAGATAGCTACAATATAACTAATAGTTACATTGTAGCTATTTTAGGATTTATATTTATTTTACAGGCAACTTTGTATTTATTTTAACTAGGTACAATAGTTATTAAATAGTTCATAACTATTTAATAGCTACCTAGTTAAAATAATTACAAATTACCTTTAAAATAAATCCTAACCTAAGTTATAAATACACCTAACACTACACTATCAATAAATTAATTAAATAAATTAACTACAATGATCTAAACTAAAATACAATTAAATAAACTAAACTATATTACAAAAACCCCCCACTAAATTACAAAAAATAAAAAATATTACAAGAATTTTAATCTAATTTTTTTAATTATTTTGATCTAATTACACCTAATCTAAGCCCCCTAAAAAAAAAAAAAGCCCCCCAAAATATTAAAATTCCCTACCCTATACAAAATTACAAAAGTAAACAGCTCTTTTACCAGCCCTTAAAAGGGCTTTTTGCGGGGCATTGCCCCAAAGTAATCAGCTCTTTTACCTGTAAAATAAAATACAAGAGCCCCCCCAACATTACAACCCACCACCCACACACCCCAACTCTAAAACCCACCCAATCCTCCCTTAAAAAAACCTAACACTACCACATTGAAGATCACCCTACCTTGAGCCGTGTTCACTCAGCCGGGCACCGATGGGCCAGAAGAGGACATCCGGAGCAGCAGAAGTCTTCATCCGATCGGGGCAGAAGAGGTCCTCCATCCAGTCTTCATCCAAGCGGCATCTTCTATCTTCATCCATCCGGCGCGGAGCGGGTCCATCTTCAAGACATCCGACGCGGAGCATCCTCTTCTTCCCGACGACTAACGATGAATGAAGGTTCCTTTAAATGACGCCATCCAAGATGGCGTCCCTTGAATTCCGATTGGCTGATAGGATTCTATCAGCCAATCGGAATTAAGGTAGGAAAAATCCGATTGGCTGATTGGATCAGCCAATAGAATTGACCTTGCATTCTATTGGCTGATCCAATCAGCCAATCGGATTGAACTTCAATCCGATTGGCTGATTACATCAGCCAATCGGATTTTTCCTACCTTAATTCCGATTGGCTGATAGAATCCTATCAGCCAATCGGAATTCGAGGGACGCCATCTTGGATGACGTCATTTAAAGGAACCTTCATTCGTCGTTGGTCGTCGGGAAGAAGAGGATGCTCCGCGTCAGATGTCTTGAAGATGGACCCGCTCCGCGCCGGATGGATGAAGATAGACTTCTGCCGCTCCGGATGCCCTCTTCTGGCCCATCGGTGCCCGGCTGGGTGAACACGGCTCAAGGTAGGGTGATCTTCAATGGGGTAGTGTTAGGTTTTTTTAAGGGAGGATCGGGTGGGTTTTAGAGTAGGGGTGTGTGGGTGGTGGGTTGTAATGTTGGGGGGGGACTTAGAAAGTATTTCTCAATAGGAAACAATGGGACTGCGTTAGGAGCTGAACGCTGCTTTTTTGCAGGTGTTAGTTTTTTTTTTTCAGCCAGCTCAGCCCCATTGTATCCTATGGGGAAATCGTGCACGAGCACGTTTTTCCAGCTTACCGTTACCGTAAGCAACGCTGGTATTGAGGGTAGAAGTGGAGCTAAATTTGGCTCAATGTTCACTTTTTGGAGGCTAACGCAGCCATTCAGAAAACTCGTAATACCAGCGTTGGCTTAAGGGAGCGCTGGAGAAAAAAAAGGGTGCCACCGCTTTGATACCCCATTCAGTCTTAATACTGGTATAAAGGGACTCAACATCACATGTAACTAGTATAGAATGTTGTGTGACTCTAATATTCTGCATTTTGTTCAAAATATGCATTGTGTCCCTGGTGTGAGAGGGTAGTGCATCCACAATATTCCTGAGTCTCGCATCTACATATCTACTAGCTTTTTCTGTTAGAGACCCTATACCAGAGACGATCGGTCTCCCAGGCGGACAAGAGATATTTTTATGGATCTTAGGCAATAGGTACATCGTCGCTACTCTTGGATTGGTGACAGTTAAATATTTATGTTCTTTCAGGTCAATGATTTTCTCAGATAGAGCTACATCAATAAGTTTTTTATATTGCTCAAGGAAATTTTCTGTCGGGTTCCCCAATAGTTTTTTATAGTTAGTGTTATTCTGAAGCTGTCTCATAGCTTCCTCTGTGTACATCAGAGTTGGCCATAACACAATATTGCCCCCTTTGTCACTGTTTTAAAATTGGACATCTGTCCAACTGGTCATCTATTTCATAGCCTCAATTTCTGGTTTAGTCATATTGCCAACAGAGTCATAATTGTCATTAATGGATATAATATCATTGCATACTAAATTCAGAAAAATTACAGCTTGGGGTGAGATGTTGCTTGGGGGAATGAACTGTGACTTGGATTTAAGTATTTCTCGCCAATTATCGGTATTAGATTTATAAATGGCTTCACTTGTCACAATTTCATTCTCTTCAAGTAAAGTTATTAAATCATTCAAAGCTGTATTATCAGCTTTGGACAAAGTATTGGGGTCCTCAGTATTTGAGAAATATTTCCTTAGTAGGACTTTCCTAACAAATAAATGCGTGTTTTTGATAGCCTCAAATTTATCAATATGATTAGAGGGTACAAAGGATAAACCTTTTTTGAGAGCAGATATGTGAACAGAAGTTAGTACTTTTTGAGAAAGATTGATGATATTAAGATTATCATCTTTATTGTTATCATCTATTTCTTTTTGTGGGGTAGACTCTTGTGGGATTGTTGTCTTTGGTTGAAGCGAACCTGTCGTCTTGTTTGAGGTTGTTTTGCCTTGCCCTCCCCTGATCCTACGGCTAAAGGGATCTTATTAATATTAATGTGTGGTTTAGACTTCTTAGTAGTACTAGTAAGTATAGACGTAGGAGTCACCTCACTATCAGATGTCTCTGCATCTGCAGACTCATAATCTAAGTCAGTACCTTCAGAATCAGAGAATTGGTTAGTGCTCTTTTTCCAGGAATATACTTTTCCTTGAGTGTAATCATTAAGGTCTCTGTCTATCTTTTTTTTCTTTTTTCTCTGATACAAATTTAGCAAATCTTTCCACATCACTTTTAATTTTATTATAAGATTTCTGAAAATCATCCCTTGTTTCATAGTGTTTCAGATTCTCACTTAACTTGTTTATCTCTTGTGTTACAGAACTTAATTTCTCAGTCTCATGTTCTATAAGATAGCCTATTAACTTAAAGGGTCAGTAAACCTTAAAATTAATGTTATATAATTCTGCACATAGTGCAGAATTATATAACATTATATTAGCCAAACATTATTTAACATAATATTGCCTTTTTATTTTTAGCAAAAAACGCACAGCCCGACCGCGCCATAAGACTAAGTGCAGCCCGCTCCTGCTGTCAGACAGAGCGGGAGCGAGCTGCACTTAGTCTTATGGCGCGGTCGGGCCGGGCTGTGACTATACAGCTGGCCCGATGCGCTGTGTAAAAAAAGCAGACCCGCTCAGCGTTTTTTGCTAAAAAATAAAAAGGCAATATTATGTTAAATAATGTTTGGCTAATATAATGTTATATAATTCTGCACTATGTGCAGAATTATATAACATTAATTTTAAGGTTTACTGTCCCTTTAAGTGAGCATTCAGTTAAGGCTTGTTCCTATTTAGTCATAAGTTCAGGTTTCAGATTGTAAAATGAAGGCGTAGGCCTCTGGGTATGATGCTATTTTTCTGATAGAAATCATACATACTCACGTTCCATTGACATTTCTTTCCCTTAAGGACCAGGGCTATTTTTACATTTCTGCAGTGTTTGTGTTTAGCTGTAATTTTCCTCTTACTCATTTACTGTACCCATACATATTATATGCCGTTTTTCTCGCCATGAAATGGACTTTCTAGAGATACCATTATTTTCATCATATCTTATAATTTACTATAAAAAAAATTATAAAAAAATGGAAAAAAATACACTTTTTCTAACTTTGACCCCCAAAATCTGTTACAAATCTACAATCACCAAAAAAACACCCATGCTAAATAGTTTCTAAATTTTGTCCTGAGTTTAGAAATACCCAATGTTCACATGTTCTTTGCTTTTTTTGCAAGTTATAGGGCAATAAATACAAGAAGCACTTTGCTATTTCAAAACCACTTTTTTTCAAAATGAGCGCTAGTTACATTGGGACACTGATATCTTTCAGGAATCCCTGAATATCCCTTGACATGTATATATATTTTTTAGCAGACATCCCAAAGTATTGATCTAGGCCCATTTTGGTATATTTCATGCCACCCTTTCACCGCCAAATGAGATCAAATAAAAAAAATTGTTCACTTTTTCACAAATTTTTTCACAAACTTTAGGTTTCTCACTGAAATTATTTGCAAACAACTTGTGCAATTATGGCATAAATGGTTGTAAACACTTCTCTGGGATCCCCTTTGTTCAGAAATAGCAGACATATATGGCTTTGGCGTTGCGTTTTGGTAATTAGAAGGCCGCTAAATACCGCTGCGCACCACACGTGTATTATGCCCAGCAGTGAAGGGGTTAATTAGGGAGCATGTAGGGAGCTTCTAGGGTTAATTTTAGCTTTAGTGTAGTGTAGTAGACAACCCCAAGTATTGATCTAGGCCCATCTTGGTATATTTCATGCCACCATTTCACCGCCAAATGCAATCAAATGAAAAAAAACTTTACATTTTTCACAATTTTAGGTTTCTCACTGAAATTATTTACAAACAGCTTGTGCAATTATGGCACAAATGGTTGTAAAAGCTTCTCTGTGATCCCCTTTGTTCATAAATAGCAGACATATATGGCTTTGGTGTTGCTTCTTAGTAATTAGAAGGCCGCTAAATGCAGCTGCGCACCACACGTGTATTATGCCCAGCACTGAAGGGGTTAATTAGGGAGCTTTAGGGAGCTTGCAGGGTTAATTTTAGCTTTAATGTAGAGATCAGCCTCCCACCTGACATATCACGCCCCCTGATCCCTCCCAAATAGCTCTCTTCCCTCCCCCACCCCACAATTGTCCCCGCCATCTTAAGTACTGGCAGAAAGTCTGCCATTACTAAAATAAAAGGTATTTCCACACAAAAAAACAAAACATTTTTTAGCATATTTACATATGCTGATGTTTAGGATCCCCCCCTTAGCCCCCAACCTCCCTGATCCCCCTCAAACAGCTCTCTAACACTCCCCCTCTAACATATTGGTAGCCATCTTGGGTACTGGCAGCTGTCTGCCAGTACCCAGTTTACAATAAAATATATTTTTTATTATTTTTTTTATAATTTTTCTGTAGTGTAGCTTGCCCCCCACCTCCCTCCCTCCCTCCGAGATCCCTTAGATCATTTTTATTTATTTATTTTTTTCCCACTTACTGTTCAAATTTTTTCTGCAGTGTAGCGGTTCCCACCCGCTCCCTACCCGTGCGCGGCTCCCGTGCGCACGCCCTGACGATCCCGCCCATGATCCCGCCCCCCTCCACATCACACGGCCCATCGATGGCCGCCCACCCGCCTCCCAGACTGGCTCCCACCCACCAACGATACCGGCCATCGATGTCCGGTGCAGAGAGAGCCACAGAGTGGCTCTCTCTGCATTGGATGGCCAAGGAGAGTTATTGCAGGATGCCTCGATATCGAGGCATCACAGCAATAACCGGAAAGCGGCTGGAAGCGATCAGGATCGCTTCCAGCTGCTTTAAACCCCTAATGTCGTACAGGGTACGTCGCTGGTCTTTAAAGACCATGTTATGTGCGACGTACCCTGTATGACATGCATCGTTAAGGGGTTAATGGTTGTGACCACTCACCAACAACTTCCCCATCAGAAGTACTTTTATTTTTCAGATCAGATGTAAGTTTATAAATATCATCTGACCATCTCTGCATTTCTGCACTCAAGTCAAAAGAGGCCATAATAACTGTGCTCAAGTTACTCAAAAGGAAAAAGAAGCTAAAATTGCTACTTCAAATAGATATACAATAATATAAGGGGAGAGAACTGGCACTAGTTATAGTGTATTAGTGGAATAAATGGAAAATATTTCCCGTGCTAACCCTACATACAGGGAGTGCAGAATTATTGGGCAAGTTGTATTTTTGAGGATTAATTTTATTATTGAACAACAACCATGATCTCAATGAACCCAAAAAACTCATTAATATCAAAGCTGAATAGTTTTGGAAGTAGTTTTTAGTTTGTTTTTAGTTATAGCTATTTTAGGGGGATATCTGTGTGTGCAGGTGACTATTACTGTGCATAATTATTAGGCAACTTAACAAAAAACAAATATATACCCATTTCAATTATTTATTTTTACCAGTGAAACCAATAGAACATCTCAACATTCACAAATATACATTTCTGACATTCAAAAACAAAACAAAAACAAATCAGTGACCAATATAGCCACCTTTCTTTGCAAGGACACTCAAAAGCCTGCCATCCATGGATTCTGTCAGTGTTTTGATCTGTGTCTTCCAGAAACTGGCAGTAGGACTGAGAGTTGAGCTTGACTCCATCCTCAACCCGAAAAGGCCCCACAAGCTCATCTTTGATGATACCAGCCCAAACCAGTACTCCACCTCCACCTTGCTGGCATCTGAGTCGGACTGGAGCTCTCTGCCCTTTACCAATCCAGCCACGGGCCCATCCATCTGGCCCATCAAGACTCACTCTCATTTCATCAGTCCATAAAACCTTAGAAAAATCAGTCTTGAGATATTTCTTGGCCCAGTCTTGACGTTTCAGCTTGTGTGTCTTGTTCAGTGGTGGTCGTCTTTCAGCCTTTCTTACCTTGGCCATGTCTCTGAGTATTGCACACCTTGTGCTTTTGGGCACTCCAGTGATGTTGCAGCTCTGAAATATGGCCAAACTGGTGGCAAGTGGCATCTTGGCAGCTGCACGCTTGACTTTTCTCAGTTCATGGGCAGTTATTTTGCGCCTTGGTTTTTCCACACGCTTCTTGCGACCCTGTTGACTATTTTGAATGAAACGCTTGATTGTTCGATGATCACGCTTCAGAAGCTTTGCAATTTTAAGAGTGCTGCATCCCTCTGCAAGATATCTCACTATTTTTGACTTTTCTGAGCCTGTCAAGTCCTTCTTTTGACCCATTTTGCCAAAGGAAAGGAAGTTGCCTAATAATTATGCACACCTGATATAGGGTGTTGATGTCATTAGACCACACCCCTTCTCATTACAGAGATGCACATCACCTAATATGCTTAATTGGTAGTAGGCTTTCGAGCCTATACAGCTTGGAGTAAGACAACATGCATAAAGAGGATGATGTGGTCAAAATACTCATTTGCCTAATAATTCTGCACTCCCTGTACATACAACAATACAAAAGAGGTAAGAGAACCTCAAGAGTTGAGTTTATTAAAGGGCCATAATACCCAAATGTTTAAACACTTGAAAGTGATGCAGCATAGCTGTAAAAAGCTGATTAGAAAATATCACCTGAACATCTCTATGTAAAAAAGAAAGATATTTTACCTCAAAAGTTCCTCAGTAGCCACCTCCCATTGTAAAGGATTTCTAAGCAGCATTTTTGTGTGTTTGTCCTGGGACATCTGAAGGGACTAGCATCGTGCACTCTCATATTATTTCACCAATCAGGTAAAGGATGCTTACTATGAAATCTCATGAGAGTTAAGTCAAATCTCATGAGATCACAGTAAGAGTTCATGACCTCAGCACTGCTGATGCTGATTGGCTGCTGTTCATTTCTTCATTTTTTTTTATTTTTTTACCTGCAGCTGGGAGCAGCTGGCTATAACTTTTTACACAGAACTTACTCTGCTGAGCTGAGGAGATTGTGAGGTAAAATATCTTCCTTTTTTTACATAGAGATGCTCAGGTGATATTTTCCTGTCAGCTTTTTACAGTTATACTGCATCAGTTTCAAGTGATTTAGCATATGAGTATTATGTCCCTTTAAGCACTCATTCCTACTAGTGATTACTAATAAATTGAATTTTTAATATAATTAATTAAAAGTTTGACCCATTAAACAAGACAGTAAAGTACCCAGAGAACTGCTGATCACATTATCCCCCTGTTTCCTGGCCGATAACAGCTCCCTCGGGTTCAGGTGACAGGGACAATGGACAGCTATATATATAAAACCAATATGTGTGCACCAGGGTGCTACTGGGAACACAAACGCGTTTCGGCTGTGATATCAGCCTTTTTCAATGTGGCAGGACAAACCGAGGCCTGGGTGCCACCCCTTTAAATAGCACAGAACTACCGGTTCAAATCTCAGTCTGCCTACACACCTCTAGTTGTTATGATACAAATGGACAGGATTGGAGAATTATATGGGCGGTGTTGCAACACAAGATAGGATTGGCTACTGAACCGGTAGTTCTGTGCTATTTAAAGGGGTGGCACCCGGGCCTCGGTTTGTCCTGCCACACCTCGGTGCACACATATTGGTTTTATATATAGCTGTGCATTGTCCCTGTCACCTGAAGCCGAGGGAGCTGTTATCGGCCAGGAAACGGGGATAATGTGATCAGCAGTTCTCTGGGTACTTTACTGTCTTGTTTAATGGGTCAAACTTTTAACTAATTATATTAAAAATTAAATTTTTTAGTAATCACTAGTAGGAATGAGTGCTTAATAAACCCAACTCTTGAGGTTCTCTTACCTCTTTTGTATTGTTGTATGTATGTAAGGTTAGCACCGGAAATATTTTCCATTTATTCCACTAATACACTATAACTAGTGCCAGTTCTCTCCCCTTATATTAAAATATAAGTACAATACATATATTTAAAACTTTATATTAATACATAAAGTGCCAAACCATAGCTGAGAGTGTCTTAAGTAATGAAAACATACTTACCGAAAGACACCCATCCACATAAAGCAGATAGCCAAACCAATACTGAAAAAGTATCAGTAGAGGTAATGGAATATGAGAGTATATCGTCAATCTGAAAAGGGAGGTAGGAGATAAATCTCTACTACTGATAGAGAACCTATGTAAAGATTTCCCGTGAGGAAAACCATAGAATCAATAGGTGATACTCCCTTCACATCCCTCTGACAAACACTGTACTCTGAGAGGAATCAGGCTTCAAAATGCTGAGAAGCGCATATCACAGAAGAAAATCAAGCACAAACTTACTTCACCACCTCCATAAGAGGCAAAGTTTGCAAAACTGAATTGTGGGTGTGGTGAGGGGTGTATTTATAGGCATTTTGAGGTTTGGGAAACTCCTAGTAGGATTGTATATCCCATACGTCACTAGCTCATGGACTCTTGCCAATTACATTTATTTATAAAATATTTTACCAGGAAGGATACATTGAGATTCCTCTCATTTTCAAGTATGTCCTGGGTCCACAAAACATTGCATTGATACAATAGGTTACAATAAAATACAAAAACAATATTAATACATAATATATGCAAAATTTAACATAGAACAGGTAGGAAATATATAATCAACCATGACAGGTGCATTCTGTTTTGAGATATGCAGAGTGGGAAGGATTTTAGGCTTGGGAAGGTTTTAAAGTGTGCAGGAGGTCGTTCCATAATTGTGGTGCTCTGTAGGAAAAGGAGGATCGAGCTGCTTTCTTTTGTACGGAGGCAGACTAAATAATGTGCTGGTACTGGATCGGAGGTTATAGGATGTGGGAACAGCCAGGGAGAGCATTCTGCTCAGGTAGGGTGGGAGCTTCCCAGAAAAGCTCTTAAACACAAGGCTGGAAAGATGGAGGGTGCGTCTGGATTCCAGCGACAGCCAGTTTAGTACTTTTAGCATGTCACAATGGTGGGTCCTTGTAGTTACATTGTAGTACAAAGCGGCAGAACGAGTTATACAGTGTATTAAGTTTATTAAGGTGAGTTTGCGGTGCAGGTGCATATACTACATCCCCATAATCCATGATTAGCATCAGCATTTGCTGTACAATCTTTTCCTTTACTGTAGGGCTGAGGCAGGATTTGTTTCTGTACAGGGCACCTAGTTTTGGATAGAGTTTAGATGCAATTATTTCTATGTGGAGGCCAAAAGATAGATTGGGGTCTAACAACATACCCAAGTATTTGAAAGAGTTGACTGCGGTCACTGTGCAATTTGATTTTGTTTTGATGCGTAGATGGGAATTTTGTAGTTTGTATAATTTAGGTCCCGTTCCAAAGATCATTGTGACAGTTTTGTCAGTGTTTAGGAAGAGTTTGTTTTTTGAGATCCACTTTTCTACCTCTGTGAACTGGTCTTGGAGCACTGCCTCAAGCTGCGGCAGATCGTATTTGTTTGCATAGGTTACCATGTCGTCTGCGTACATGTGTACAGTTGAGGATTTGCCTACATTTGGCAGATCATTTATGAATAATGTGAATAGTAGGGGGACGAGAATGGAACCTTGGAACACCACACGTGACTGGGAGAGGGAGGGAGTCGCTGTCAGAAATGGAGACATACTATGATTGATCCGATACATATGATCGAAACCAGGTTAGCGGACGATCACCAATACCTGAGTTTTTTAGTTTGTGCAGTAGTATGTCGTGGTCTACTGTGTCAAAGGCCTTTGCAAAATCAAGGAAAATTGTTCCAGTTAGGTCTCCTTGTTCCATGCTAGTTTGGATGTCGTTGCAAACTTTTAGGAGGGCAGTTGTAGTGGAGTGATTTGGGTGAAAACATGAGTGAACAGGGGTCAGATAGCTAGATTGTTGGTAATACTCACATAGTTGTGTATGGACGCATTTTTCTAAGATTTTTGACAATACTGGGAGCATTGATATTGGGCGATAGTTAATAACCAAGGTTAACTCACCACTTTTATGGATAGGCACTACTCTTGCAGTCTTCCAAAGTTTGGGTATGTAACCAGACACCAAGGATTCGTTAATTAGGGTTGTGACAGGTTTAGCAATTGCCGGCGCACTGAGCTTCAACAGCATTGCTGGGATTTGATCAGGTCCAGATTGGTTTTTCATTTTTAGATTATTAAGGTGTTTCTTAACGACATTGATGGGTACAGCTCTAAAATTGAACTTCTCTATATTGGGTCTTTGCAGATTTAGCGGGCCAGATCCATATTTGTAGTTTCAGGATGCGTGTCATTTATTAGTTTGTCAATCAGGGTGGTGGAGCATCCGACAAAATAATTGTTAAATGCATTTGCTACTTCTAAGGGAATTTGCAGGGTTTGGTTGTCCACTTTGACAGTGGAGGGTTGGGAGTGGATTGGGGGAGTGTGTAAGTTATTTATGACTTTCCAAAACTTTTTAGGGTTTGATATGTTATTGTTCAGATTTTCACAGAAATATTGGGCCTTGGCCAATTTTGTTTGTTTAGTGCATATATTTCGCCATTGTCTATATACACAGTGATTGTTCATAGAACCAGTATGATTGTACTTTGACCACAAAGAATCCCAAAAACTGGTACATTTGAATGAGGTCAGCTGTGATCCAATTCATATGTGCTCCTTTTACTCTCACCTTACGCAGCGGGGCATGCAAATTCCAAACTTGTAGGAGTTCGGACTGAAAGAATTCAACTGCAGAGTCTAAATCTGGAATTAGGTTTAATCTGTGCCAGGGGAGGTTCTTGATGTCATTTAGAAAGGATTGAAGATTACATTTTTTGAAGGACCTGGTGATTTTAACCTTGGGAGAGGATTTAATAGCCTTTATTCTGCGCATGCAGTACACTAAGCAGTGGTCACTGAAACTGTTGGGGAGAACACCTGCCTCCTGGATTCGGTCAGGAGAAGTGGAGAGAATCCAATCGAGCAGGGTGTGGTTATGGCTTTTAATGTTTATGCGAGTTGGGGAGGAGATTAATTGCGTTAGCTGCAAAGTCTTAAATGGTGAGCAAGTTATTAACTATTGTTTTTAGGATTCAGCCAATCAATATTAAAATCTCCAAAGACCAAAATTTCACTTTTTGGGTTTTGAGCTATGGTTTCACGAAGGAGATGGGCTATGTCAGAAAGGGAATGCACAGGCTAGCTAGGTGGGTGGTAGATTCCTGCAACAATGATTGATTTACTGCACGGGATCTCAATTGTGCCAGAAAGGAAATTAAAGGTGGTAGGAGAGCTAAATTTTTGTAAGGAGGTGTACTTTATGGAATTGTCAACATAAATTACAATGCCGCCTCCTCTTTTTGCTCTGTCATTTCTATAGCATGAATACCCATGTATTGCAATGGCAGAGTCAGGTATTTTTGCGGTTAGCCACGATTCAGAGATCACAATGATTTTGGGCTTGTAATGTGAACACCATGCTTGCAGTGCATCGATTTTTGGTAGTAAGCTGCGGATATTACAGTGCGCAAAGGAGAGGCATTTTTTAGCTGGAAGGCTAGGAATGGAATTCGTTGGGGGACCAGGGTTAGACTCTACATGATTTGCAAGAGCAAGTAACATAAGGAATAGGAATTTGGACATCATTTTTGTTTGGCTATAAAGTGAATGGGATACTTAATAATTTTGTGAGGTGGGGGTAGGGGGACTGTTTTTTATAACTCTCCACCAGCACTCAGCAGATAAGTTATGGCAACAGAGCAGGCCATGGTGTATGATAATTTGTTTTCCAGTTTGAGGTGTGCGCTTATGGCGGTAGTGATGTGAACAAAATTGAAGTGAGAAAAGGGTTATCACGAATAACAGTATGGTCATATTTGGATTCATGTTAGTGGTATGAGGTGTGTAGATGAAAGTAAAAGACAAATATTAAAAAATAAAAAAGTATATAATATTGATGTGTGATATATAGCTACTCGTAGGGAGAGATGTTATGTATTCTATAGGGTTAACTGAATGGTAGGATGTGTTGATCAATGTTTGCACCTGTCATTTCAGGAGAATGAAAGTTGTGTGGGAGACTATCTATAAATGAGGAAATGAGCTTTGGGTGAGGGAAACTGTCTTCCTACCTGTGTAAAAATCTTTGTATTTTCTTGGAGTTCTGGGGCAGGATATATTTCAAATCAGGCTGAAGGAGAGAGATATATTAACGTCATGATAGGCCTGCAAAACGAGTTTTAAAAAGAAAAGTACATTGGAAAGTTTAAAATTGCATCATGAAAGTTAATTTTAACTGTCCCTTTTAGAACAAATTCAAACATACTTTTTCAAAACCAACTCTGAAACCATCATGCAATTTTCATTGAAAAGTTGTGTTTTGAAAACCTGATTTTATGCAGTACGCTGCAGGCATTTAACGGGACAGTGTAGTCAAAATTAAACTTTCATGATTCAGATAGGTAATGCAATTTTAATCAACTTTCCAATTCACTTTTATCATCAAATTTGCTTTGTTCGCTTGGTATTCTTTGTTGAAAGCTAAACCTAAGTAGGCTCATATGCTAATTTCTAAAACCTTGAAGGCTGCCCCTTATTTCAATGCATTTGGCAGTTTTTCACAGCTAGAGGGCGTAAGTTCATGTGTGCCATACAGATAACATTGTGACCATGCCCATGGATTTACAAGTGAGAGGGCACTGATTGGCTACATGCAAGTCTGTCAAAAGAACTGAAATAACGGGGCAGGCTGCAAAGGCTTAGCTACAAGGTAATCAGAGGTAAAAAGTATATAATTATAACTGTGTTGGTTATATAAAACAGGCAAATGGGTAATAAAGGTATTATGTATATTTTTAAACAATAACAATCCTTGAGTAGACTGTCCCTTTAACATTGCACAATACAGGGGGGAAAGGAGAAAGAAGAGAAAGGGGAAGTGGAAGCTGAAGGGGGGAAAAAAGAGACTCCTTTCTCCAAAATTCAACATTCTCCCATTGCTTGCTACTTTGTGACATTGCTTATGGCTAAGGCTGGCAGCCCGTGTTTAATATCCTGGCTAACAAAGGGCTATCTCCTGCCTTATTGGCAACAAAGTCTGGTTAAGCTAGAATTGACTATGATTAAGCCTCCAGTATTTAAAATATATTTAGAAGGCAGGACATAGAAACTTTTTTTATGTTTTGTATTTAAGATGTCTGCTTTGTCTTATATATAAACTGTGATTTGTATATAAGTAGCCTTAAAGGGACATTAAACACTAAATACATGCTAGATAGAATGATGTATTCCAAGAAAAGATTAGTCCATGACTAACATGTAGATGTATTTTTAAAGTTTCATTAGTTGTTTAAAAAGTGACAAAATAAGTTTAAAGTTTTAGTGTCTATAAAACACTGGGAGCTGCCATGTTGTAACTTGTGTTACCTTCTCTGCTGTGGCCAATTAGGGACAGTTATAAATAGGTCACTAGAGTGTGCAGCCAATGGTTGTGCTGGATTTAACAGTGTTCTGCACTTACATTTCTAACAGGAACTGAAAAGCTCACAATTTCAGAATGGAATTACAGGCAAAGAGGACAAAATAAATAATGAAAATATATTTTAGAGTTGTTTTATATATACAATTTATCATTTTATATTACCATCTCAAAGTGTTTAATGTCCCTTTAAGCTACTATTTGGGAAGTGTTCCTGCATTATCATAGAACTGTTAAAATAATTGTTTATAGGCACTCCAGGCTTCCACCTTTCTGGAAAAAGTGATATGCTTGTATATATTCTTAGGCTACTATGGTAGCTTTAGTCATATACCAATCTATGCTTGTATGATTTATATTAAGGGGAATATACTAAATAAAACAGTTTAAACAAGAGAATAGACTTATAGGACCCCTCTACTTATAAGAGGATGGAATAGTATAAGTTTTAAGTTAAGAACTATTTTGCATGTGGGTTCTCTATAGAAACCTCACACATTTTTTTTCCACCGGTGATGCGCTTTGAATATTTGAATACTGTTGACCTTAATTAATTATAGCTTAAGTGAGTTTGAGTTCAATTGTTTTAGAATTCCTGAGAGTAGGTCTCTTAAAGTGTTTTTTTTTTTTAAAAAAAAAACAGCTTATGCATTTTGAATACCTGAATATTGTTGACCATAATTAATTACAGCTGAATTGAGCCTGAGTTGTTATAGGTCCATCAGTAACGGATCCTTACCCTTGGCTTGGGCCACTAGGTGAGAATCAGAATTTCAGAAAGAGGTCCTAATTTAAAGCTCATAGGAGCAAACTGGTACTACCCACACGTATCTCTCTGAGTCATAGCTGGCTTTCTATTCACTGATTTCATAAATTTATTAACTAATCCCCCTTGGGATTCACTTGGGATTTTTTTTAAATATTTTTTCTCCCTCACACTTTTTTGAGAAATTGAACAGATCACTAGTATAGAAAAGGGAAGGGCAAACTAAACACATAGAAATTGGAATTTGCTCTTCTATGGACACATTTCTTACTCCACCTTCATGTACTAAAAGCACTACTCCAGCTATGGTGAACAAACAGAGAGAGCGGAGAGCCAAAAACTCTACTGAAACTCTAGCTGAAATACACCCTGAGGGGATTCATGCTATTAAACATAATTCCCAGGAGAACCAAATATTGGTTGATAGCATTATTGAAGCTTTGAACCCTAATTTTGATCTACTTAAATCTAAAATCAAACAAGATATATCCTTCTTATCAAAAGAAGTTAGGCAATTCGCAAAGAGATTACAGGAAGCTGAACAAAGAATTTCTGATCTTGAGGATATAGCAAGCTCTTGAGAATAATCACACTACTATTATTAAACTACAGAATAGAATCGAGGAACTTGAGAATAGATCGAGAAGAAACAATTTAAGGATTATAGGGGTCCCAGAGAGCATAGCTCATGAAGATCTGACCAAATGTATCACCCACTCACTTGTACAGCTGCTGAATATCCCCCTCCCCACGGCACCAATTATTATTGAGAGAGTACACACAGACTGGGAAAATTGTTTAACAACCCAAAAGGCCCTTCTAAACCCAGACCCATTTTAGCCAAGTTTCTGAATTTCAAAGATAAAGAAATGTTTTTCCAGTATTTTCGTAAAAATCAACCAGTCCTTTTCAATTAAGCAAGAATCCTATTATTTCAGGATTTTTCTGCGGAAACTTCAATGAAAAGGAGGGAGTTAGCCCCAGTATGTGGGAAAATGATCAAACTAGGACTTAGAGCAACAATTTTATACCCAGCTAAGTTAAGAGTAGAGATAGAGGGACAACATTTTTTCTTTGATTCAGCAATAGAGGCAGAGAAATTGTTGACCAGTAAACACCTTGTAGAAGGATGAACGGTTCACGCCCTGTCTTGTTTTTGATATGTATAATAAGTACCCCCTCACTATGGAGGGTTCTCCCCTCCCCCCCTTTTTTTTTCTCTCCTTCCCTCTCTCTCATCTTCCTCCTCCCAATCCCTCTCCACATTTATATGAACAATGGTTAAAATAGGTAAAGTCACCATCACTTCATGGAATATCGGAGGTATCACCTCCCCAATAAAACGTAAATTAATAATTTCACATTTTCAAAAGTTAAAAACTAATATTACCCTTTTACAGGAAACACACTTAAACATGATCGAAATTGCCAAACTAAATACATCATGGGTAGGTGAAATTCGTGCAACACCAAGCTTAGGCAGAAAAAGAGGGCTTGCAATCTTACTGGGGAAAAATCTGAATTATGAAATCTTAGAAGAGCTGTTAGACCCAGAAAGCAGATTTTTAATTTTAAAAATGCCATTTATACACTCCAGTCAACGATTTTGAAATTTATGGAAAGGCACCTCATACTTGCCGGGGACTTTAACATGTCCACACAATATCCTCTTTATAGAATTAGAACTAAGACAAAGCAGATTAAGACTAGAAGAGATGCCTTAGAATCCAAGATGTTTAAAACTATATTTAAAAATCTAGCTGTAAGGGATGTATGGAGGCTACAACATCCGCAGACACGAGATTTTACATGTCAGTCTAAAACTTTGAAATCCCTTTCCAGAATCAATATGTTTCTGATTAATGAGAAAACATGGAGGCTGAGGGTCATCACAAAGATAACACCAATTTGCATATCAGACCACGCCCCGATTATACTAGAAATACCATTGCATACATTACAAATTGGACCCCTACGCTTCTTCTTTCCAAAATTTGTATCTAAGAATCTCAAATTCAAAAATTTGCTTAAAGGGACATGAAACCCAAATTTTTTCTTTCATGATTCAGACAGATGATGTAATTTTAAACAACTTTCCAAATTACTGCTATTATTTCATTTGCTTCCTTTGCTTGTTATCCTTTGCTGAAATATTTATCTTGGCAAGCTCAGAAGCAGCAAAGAACCTAGATTCTCGCTGCTGATTGGTGGATGCATATATATACAGATTGTCATTGGCTCACCCATGTGTTCAGTTAGAAACCATTAGTGCATTGCTGCTCATTTAACAAATGATACAAAGAGAATAAAACAAATTAGACAAAAGAAGTAAATTAGAAAGTTGTTTAAAATTGTATTCTCTATCTAAATCATGAAAGATTTTTTTGGGGTTTCATGTCCCTTTAATATGAAAACTGATGAATATTTGTATCTCAACCAAGAGTCTTCTGATAAACCACTAATCTTTTTGGAAGCAGCTCAAGCTGTTCTTAGGGGGGAGATTCTTTCTTATGTAGTAACCCAAAAAAAAAATAATAGAACTAGAGAAAGAGAAGTTACTGAAGCAGTGGTTAACTCATATAACCGGCATCTTTCTCTAAACACTGGAGTAAGTTGGTGTAGATATGTAAGAGCTAAACAACTTAGAGACACTTTTTTATTGAATAATACATCCCATATGGACTTAAAATGTCAGTCAAAGTTCTTTAGGCACGGGAATAAGGCAGGGAAACTACTAGCTAATTTAGTCAAAAATCGAAAAGAAAACCTCAATGATTGACCTAATTAAAGAGGAAGAGGAGGAGTATAAAACCTCAGAAGAAATAGCGGAACTTTTTCATAAATATTATTCAAAAATATATGCTTTCCAAGCATCAGATAAGTTAAATAGTGAGGAATTTTGGAAAGGCATTTCAATGCCAACTCTGAATGATCAGGCTGTAGCTAGAATCAAAGCTCCTATCATCGATACTGAAGTCTCCCAATGTATTTGAGAATTACAGTCAGATAAAGCACCAGGGTCGGACGCCCTCCCAAATGAATTCTATAAGATTCTTGCCCCTAAGATTGTTACACATCTAGCTAAATTATTTAATAATTTCTATATAGAAAACAATCAAATACCGAAATCATTTGCAGCATCTCTTACAACCTTAATTCCCAAACAAGGGAACGATCCATCCAGAAAGGAATCATACAGGACAATAGCACTCCTTAATACTGATTATAAAATATTTACATCTATATTAGCTAAGACACTGCAGAAGGAACTAAAAGATATCATACACACTGATCAAGCAGGTTTTTTAAATAAGCGCAATTCTGCAGCCAAAATCAGGGAGCTTTTCCTGACCATTGACTATTTTAGAAACACAAGGGAAGGCAAGAATTCAATGCATCCTGATGCTGCAATCATTGCAATATATGTTGAGAAGGCTTTTGCTTCTGTACACTATGATCATTTACTAAATACACTCTCTCGCTTTGGTTTTAAGGAAAATTTTGTGAAAGTGGTTGGAAACCTGTATCATAGTTCCTCGACGAAGTTACTTGTTAACGGTTTAGAATCCTCTAGTATAACTTTAGAAAGGGGCACACGCCAGGGGTGTCCCCTTTCCCCTCTTCTATTTGACATAGCGATAGAGCCACTAGCTATGAAAATTAGAAGAGAGATTGAAGGTATTAAAATAGGGAACATTGAATTAAAAATAGCACTCTATGCTGACGATGTTTTAGTATACATTTCTAACACGCTAGTTAATATCCCCAAACTATTATAACTGATCCATAATTTTTAAACATTCTCAGGGTACAGAATCAACACCGCAAAATCAGAATTAATGTGGCTTAAAGAACAAAATTATCCTTCTCCACATTTACCCTTCAGGATAGTTACTAACTCCTTTAAGTATCTTGGCATAAATATCTCCTCCCAACCTCAGAATTGGTATAATCTGAATATTCTACCTGTTTTTAAAAAGGTTAAAGAACATATGAAGAACTGGCAAAAGCTTCCTATTTCAATCTCAGGTCGAATTGCCTTATTTAAAATGATTCTTCTGAAAATACTGTATATTTTACAGAATCCTCCGGTGCTACTTAAGAGCAAAGATATAAAAGGCCTTAATATAGCACTCAGACTTTTTATCTGGCAAAATAAGAGGCCACGAATTTCGATTAATAAATTGTACCTCCTTAAAGCCTATGGAGGCTTCGCTCTTCCAGATATATGCAAATATAATCTTGTCTTCTTGGGCAGAATTGCGGTTGACTGGATATCGAATGCAGATTATTTTACGGCCCTTATACACTGCTCCCCCAGGAGTATAAATGCCCAGGTCAAACAAATTAAATCTATCTATTCTGTTATACAGGCCTTGAGAAAAATTGGAAAAGTGCTCTGCATTAACTTAGAAACGCCTAAATATCAGACAGTCTTAGGTAACCCTGAGTTCCAAAACGGCACGCAGGACTTTTTATTTCGTATTTGGCATAGGAAGGGTCTGACCTTTCTATATCAATTTATAGACCAAGATTTGCATTACATTAAATCATTTGATACCCTTAAGCAAGAATTTAACTTGGAGCATCATGATTTCTACGCTTATCTACAAATAAGTCATTACGTAATTAGTAAGGCCACGATTTTTTTCCTGGAGATGGACATGGGGGAAGCTAGATGGATGGCCAATTTTGGCCAAGAACGGCATATACTCAATCTCCACCTGGTACAACCTTTTGGTTTCACGAAAAGGGGACGCAAATGTATTAGATATAGCTACTAAATGGGGAAACTTAATCCCAGGAATTAATATCTCGCCCGACTCTATAAAACATTCTATAAATAATATATCGCAGATTACGATATCGGCAAACTGGAGAGAGACCCATTTGAAACTTTTATACCGTACTTATTATACCCCTGAAAAGGGTTACAAATGGTACAACCCCAAATTTTTTAAATGCCCAAAGTGCGCACTTCCGGCAGCTGACCTAATTCATATGATATGGTCGTGCCCCAAAATATGTCAGCTATGGGCCAGACTTGATTATTGTATTGCAAGATCCCTTAAGATTATTGTGAAAAGTATTTGTGTGGAGGACATAATTATTTTGATGAACCAAAGACCAAGCTTGGATAACACTGAAATTATTAATTTAATAATTATAGCCACTAAGAATTTAATTCTTAAGAACTGGAAGAAGAAAAGGCCCCCAAGCATAAACGAGATTAAGAATTATTTAAAAAAACATTGTAATATGGAACAATGAGATACTGATATGAACTCAGAAAAAGACTTACGCCTAGATTTAGAGTTCTGCGTTAGCCGTCAAAACCAGCGTTAGAGGCTCCTAACGCTGGTTTTGGGCTACCGCTGGTATTTAGAGTCGTGTAGGTAAGGGTCTAACGCTCACTTTCCAGCCGCGACTTTTCCATACCGCAGATCCCCCTATGCCATTTGCGTATCCTATCTTTTCAATGGGATCTTCCTAATGCCGGTATTTAGAGTCTTGGCTGAAGTGAGCGTTAGAAATCTAACGACAAGACTCCAGCCGCAGAGAAAAGCCAGGAGTTAAGAGCTTTCTGGGCTAACGCCGGTTCATAAAGCTCTTAACTACTGTGCTCTACAGTACACTAACACCCATAAACTACCTATGTACCCCTAAACCGAGGTCCCCCTACATCGCCGTCACTGTATTAAATTTTTTTAACCCCTAATCTGCCGACCGCACACCGCCGCCACCTACGTTATACTTATGTACCCCTAATCTGCTGCCCCTAACACCGCCGACCCCTATATTATATTTATTAACCCCTAATCTGCCGCCCCCAACGTCGCCACCACCGACCTACAATTATTAACCCCTAATCTGCCGACCGGACCTCACCGCTACTATAATAAATGTATTAACCCCTAATCCGCCTCACTCCCGCCTCAATAACCCTATAATAAATAGGATTAACCCCTAATCTGCCCTCCCTAACATCACCGACACCTAACTTCAAGTATTAACCCCTAATCTGCCGACCGGACCTCACCGCTACTCTATTAAATTTATTAACCCTAACACTAACACCCCCCTAAATTAAATATAATTTCTTCTGTTAAGTGTGATCAGTCCACGGGTCATCATTACTTCTGGGATATTACTCCTCCCCAACAGGAAGTGCAAGAGGATTCACCCAGCAGAGCTGCATATAGCTCCTCCCCTCTACGTCACTCCCAGTCATTCTCTTGCACCCAACGACTAGATAGGATGTGTGAGAGGACTATGGTGATTTTATTTAGTTTTATTCCTTCAATCAAAAGTTTGTTATTTTTTAATAGCACCGGAGTGTGTTATTCCTTCTCTGGTAGAATTTGAAGAAGAATCTACCTGAGTTTTTACTATGATTTTAGCCGGAGTAGTTAAGATCATATTGCTGTTTCTCGGCCATCTGAGGAGAGGTAAACTTCAGATCAGGGGACAGCGGGCAGATTAATCTGCAAAGAGGTATGTAGCAGCTTTTATTTTCTGACAATGGAATTGATGAGAAAATCCTGCCATACCGATATAATATCATGTATGTATATTTTACACTTCAGTATTCTGGGGAATGGTACTTCACTGGAATTACACTGTGTACATAAGACTTTAGCCTTTTTGCAAGCAACAGGCTTTTTAATAACTCTTAATTTATGTTAAACGTTTTTGCTAGAATGTAACATCGTTTTCATTTTCTGAGGTACTGGGTGAATAAAATGTTTGGGCACTATTTTTCCACTTGGCAGTTGCTTGATCTAATTCTGACAGTTTACTGATCTCTCTCACTGTTGTGTGTGAGGGGGAGGGGCCTTTTTTGGCGCTTTTGCTACGCATCAAAAATTTCAGTCAGAAGCTCATTGTTTTTCCTGCATGTTCCGGTTCATCTCTACAGAACTCAGGGGTCTTCAAAACTTGTTTTGAGGGAAGTAATCTTCACAACAGAGCTGTGAGATTGTAGTTGACTGTGATAAAAAACGTTTATTCTTTAACTTTTTTTTTTTCTGCCATCAGGGTTAGTTATTCTCTGCTAATGGGAACAAACCTTTGCTAAAATTGTGTTTTGTTTTACAAAGATTGATGCTGTAACCTTTTAAGTTTATTAATTTCAACTGTCATAAATCTTTCTGTGCTTCTTAGGCACAGTACGTTTTCATTGTATTTTACTTGAATAATATTTCCAAGTTGCAAGTTTAGTTGCTAGTGTGTTAAACATGTCTGATTCAGAGGAAGAGACCTGTGCTATTTGTGCTAATGCCAAAGTGGAGCCCAATAGAAATTTATGTACTAACTGTATTGATGCTACTTTAAATAAAAGTCAATCTGTACAAATTGAACAAATTTCACCAAACAACGAGGGGAGAGTTATGCCGACTAACTCGCCTCACGTGACAGTACCTGCATCTCCCGCTCGGGAGGTGCGCGATATTGTGGCGCCCAGTACATCTGGGCGGCCATTACAAATAACATTACAAGATATGGCTACTGTTATGACTGAGGTTTTGGCTAAATTACCAGAGCTAAGAGGCAAGCGTGATCACTCTGGGGTGAGAACAGAGTGCGCTGATAATGCTAGGGCCATGTCAGATACTGCGTCACAACTTGCAGAACATGAGGACGGAGAGCTTCATTCTGCGGCTGACGGTTCTGATCCAAACAGATTGGATTCAGAAATTTCAAATTTTAAATTTAAGCTGGAAAACCTCCGTGTATTACTAGGGGAGGTGTTAGCGGCTCTGAATGATTGTAACACAGTTGCAATACCAGAGAAAATGTGTAGGTTGGATAAATATTTTGCTGTACCAGCGAGTACTGACGTTTTTCCTATACCTAAGAGAATAACTGAAATTATTACTAAGGAGTGGGATAGACCCGGTGTGCCGTTCTCACCCCCTCCGATATTTAGAAAGATGTTTCCAATAGACACCACCACACGGGACTTATGGCAAACGGTCCCTAAGGTGGAGGGAGCAGTTTCTACTTTAGCTAAGCGTACCACTATCCCGGTGGAGGATAGCTGTGCCTTTTCAGATCCAATGGATAAAAAGTTAGAGGGTTACCTTAAGAAAATGTTTGTTCAACAAGGTTTTATATTGCAACCCCTTGCATGCATTGCGCCGGTCACGGCTGCGGCGGCATTCTGGATTGAGTCTCTGGAAGAGAACATTAGTTCAGCTACTCTGGACGACATTACGGACAGGCTTAGAATCCTTAAGCTAGCTAATTCCTTCATTTCGGAAGCCGTAGTACATTTAACTAAACTTACGGCTAAGAATTCCGGATTCGCCATTCAGGCGCGCAGAGCACTGTGGCTAAAATCCTGGTCAGCTGACGTTACTTCTAAGTCCAAATTACTTAATATACCTTTCAAAGGGCAGACCTTATTTGGGCCCGGTTTGAAAGAAATTATCGCTGACATTACAGGAGGTAAGGGCCACGCCCTGCCTCAAGACAGAGCCAAACCTAAGGCTAGACAGTCTAATTTTCGTTCCTTTCGGAATTTCAAAGCAGGAGCAGCATCAACTTCCTCTGCTCCAAAACAAGAGGGATCTGTTGCTCGCTTCAGACAAGGCTGGAGACCTAATCAGTCTTGGAACAAGGGCAAGCAGGCCAGGAAACCTGCGGCTGCCCCTAAGACAGCATGAATTGAGGGCCCCCGATCCGGGATCGGATCTAGTGGGGGGCAGACTTTCTCTCTTCGCCCAGGCTTGGGCAAGAGATGTCCAGGATCCCTGGGCGCTAGAGATAATATCTCAGGGATACCTTCTGGACTTCAAATACTCTCCTCCAAAAGAGAGATTTCATCTATCAAGGTTGTCAACAAACCAAACAAAGAAAGAGGCGTTTCTACGCTGCGTTCAAGAGCTCTTGTTAATGGGAGTAATCCATCCAGTTCCACGGTCGGAACAGGGACAAGGGTTTTACTCAAATCTGTTTGTGGTTCCCAAAAAAGAGGGAACTTTCAGACCAATCCTGGATTTAAAGATCCTAAACAAATTCCTAAGAGTTCCATCGTTCAAAATGGAGACTATTCGGACAATTTTACCTATGATCCAAAAGGGTCAGTACATGACCACAGTGGATTTAAAGGATGCTTACCTTCACATACCGATTCACAAAGATCATTACCGGTACCTAAGATTTGCCTTCCTAGACAGGCATTACCAGTTTGTAGCTCTTCCATTCGGATTGGCTACAGCTCCAAGAATCTTCACAAAGGTTCTGGGTGCTCTTCTGGCGGTTCTAAGACCGCGGGGAATCTCGGTAGCTCCGTACCTAGACGACATTCTGATACAAGCTTCAAGCTTTCAAACTGCCAAGTCTCATACAGAGTTAGTACTGGCTTTTCTAAGGTCACATGGATGGAAGGTGAACGAAAAGAAAAGTTCACTCGTTCCACTCACAAGAGTTCCCTTCCTGGGGACTCTTATAGATTCTGTAGAAATGAAGATTTACCTGACAGAGGACAGGTTAACAAGACTTCAAAGTGTTTGCCGCACCCTTCATTCCATTCAACACCCGTCAGTGGCTCAATGCATGGAGGTAATCGGCTTAATGGTAGCGGCAATGGACATAGTACCCTTTGCACGCTTACACCTCAGACCACTGCAACTGTGCATGCTAAGTCAGTGGAATGGGGATTACTCAGACTTGTCCCCCTCTCTGAATCTGGATCAAGAGACCAGAAATTCTCTTCTATGGTGGCTTTCTCGGCCACATCTGTCCAGGGGGATGCCATTCAGCAGGCCAGACTGGACAATTGTAACAACAGACGCCAGCCTTTTAGGTTGGGGTGCCGTCTGGAATTCTCTAAAGGCTCAGGGACAATGGAGTCAGGAGGAGAGTCTCCTACCAATAAACATTCTGGAATTGAGAGCAGTTCTCAATGCCCTCCTGGCTTGGCCCCAGTTGACAACTCGAGGGTTCATCAGGTTTCAGTCGGACAACATCATGACTGTAGCTTACATCAACCATCAGGGAGGGACAAGAAGCTCCCTAGCAATGATGGAAGTATCAAAGATAATTCGCTGGGCAGAGTCTCACTTTTGCCACCTGTCAGCAATCCACATCCCGGGAGTGGAGAACTGGGAGGCGGATTTCTTAAGTCGTCAGACTTTTCATCCGGGGGAGTGGGAACTTCATCCGGAGGTCTTTGCCCAAATACTTCGACGTTGGGGCAAACCAGAGATAGATCTCATGGCGTCTCGACAGAACGCCAAGCTTCCTCGTTACGGGTCCAGATCCAGGGATCCAGGAGCAGTCCTGATAGATGCCCTGACAGCACCTTGGGACTTCAGGATGGCTTACGTGTTTCCACCCTTCCCGATGCTTCCTCGATTGATTGCCAGAATCAAACAGGAGAGAGCATCAGTGATTCTAATAGCACCTGCATGGCCACGCAGGACTTGGTATGCAGACCTGGTGGACATGTCATCCTGTCCACCTTGGTCTCTACCTCTGAAACAGGACCTTCTGATACAGGGTCCTTTCAAACATCAAAATCTAACTTCTCTGAAGCTGACTGCTTGGAAATTGAACGCTTGATTTTATCAAGACGTGGGTTTTCTGAGTCAGTTATTGATACCTTAATACAGGCTAGGAAGCCTGTTACCAGAAGGATTTACCATAAAATATGGCGTAAATACCTATATTGGTGTGAATCCAAAGGTTACTCTTGGAGTAAGGTTAGGATTCCTAGGATATTGTCTTTTCTACAAGAAGGTTTAGAAAAGGGTTTATCTGCTAGTTCATTAAAGGGACAGATCTCAGCTCTGTCCATTCTGTTACACAAACGTCTGTCAGAAGTTCCAGACGTTCAGGCTTTTTGTCAGGCTTTGGCCAGGATTAAGCCTGTGTTTAAAACTGTTGCTCCACCATGGAGTTTAGACCTTGTTCTTAATGTTTTACAGGGCGTTCCGTTTGAACCCCTTCATTCCATTGATATAAAGTTGTTATCTTGGAAAGTTCTATTTTTAATGGCTATTTCCTCGGCTCAAAGAGTCTCTGAGTTATCAGCCTTACATTGTGATTCTCCTTATTTGATTTTTCATTCGGATAAGGTAGTTCTGCGTACTAAACCTGGGTTCTTACCTAAGGTAGTCACTAACAGGAATATCAATCAAGAGATTGTTGTTCCTTCTTTGTGCCCAAATCCTTCTTCGAAGAAGGAACGTCTACTGCACAATCTGGACGTAGTTCGTGCCCTAAAATTTTACTTACAGGCAACTAAGGAATTTCGACAAACGTCTTCTCTGTTTGTCGTTTACTCTGGTCAGAGGAGAGGTCAAAAGGCTTCTGCTACCTCTCTTTCTTTTTGGCTTCGTAGCATAATTCGTTTAGCTTATGAGACTGCTGGACAGCAGCCTCCTGAAAGAATTACAGCTCATTCTACTAGAGCTGTGGCTTCCACTTGGGCCTTCAAGAATGAGGCCTCTGTTGAACAGATTTGCAAGGCTGCAACTTGGTCTTCGCTTCATACTTTTTCCAAATTTTACAAATTTTACACTTTTGCTTCCTCGGAGGCTATTTTTGGGAGAAAGGTTCTTCAGGCAGTGGTTCCTTCTGTATAAAGAGCCTGCCTATCCCTCCCGTCATCCGTGTACTTTTGCTTTGGTATTGGTATCCCAGAAGTAATGATGACCCGTGGACTGATCACACTTAACAGAAGAAAACATAATTTATGCTTACCTGATAAATTCCTTTCTTCTGTAGTGTGATCAGTCCACGGCCCGCCCTGTTTTTTAAGGCAGGTAAATATTTTTTAAATTATACTCCAGTCACCACTACACCCTTGGCTTCTCCTTTCTCGTTGGTCCTTGGTCGAATGACTGGGAGTGACGTAGAGGGGAGGAGCTATATGCAGCTCTGCTGGGTGAATCCTCTTGCACTTCCTGTTGGGGAGGAGTAATATCCCAGAAGTAATGATGACCCGTGGACTGATCACACTACAGAAGAAAGGAATTTATCAGGTAAGCATAAATTATGTTTTTTATCTAACGAAATAAATTAACTCTTATTAAATAAATTATTCCTATTTAAAGCTAAATACTTACCTGTAAAATAAACCCTAATATAGCTACAATATAAATTATAATTACATTGTAGCTATTTTAGGATTAATATTTATTTTACAGGCAACTTTGAAATAATTTTAACCAGGTACAATAGCTATTAAATAGTTAATAACTATTTAATAGCTACCTAGTTAAAATAATTACAAAATTACCTGTAAAATAAATCCTAACCTAAGTTACAATTAAACCTAACACTACACTATCAATAAATTAATTATATACAAATACCTACAATTATCTACAATTAAACCTAACACTACACTATCAATAAATTAATTACATACAAATACCTACAATTATCTACAATTAAATAAACTAACTAAAGTACAAAAAATAAAAAAAGAACTAAGTTACAAAAAATAAAAAAATAATTTACAAACATTAGAAAAATATTACAACAATTTTAAGCTAATTACACCTACTCTAAGCCCCCTAATAAAATAACAAAGCCCCCCCAAATAAAAAAAATGCCCTACCCTATTCTAAAATTAAAATAGAAAAGCTCTTTTACCTTAACAGCCCTTAAAAGGGCCTTTTGCGGGGCATGCCCCAAAGAAAACAGCTCTTTTGCCTGTAAAAAAACCCATACAATACCCCCCCAACATTACAACCCACCACCCACATACCCCTAATCTAACCCAAACCCCCCTTAAATAAACCTAACACTAAGCCCTGGATTGAACTTGAATCTGATTGGCTGATTCTATCAGCCAATCAGAATTTTCCTACCTTAATTCCGATTGGCTGATAGAATCCTATCAGCCAATCGGAATTCGAGAGACGCCATCTTGGATGACGTCCCTTAAAGGAACCATCATTCATCTGGAAGTCGTCGGCCAGGATGGATGTTCCGCGTTGGCAGGATGAAGATGGATCCGGAAGAAAGAAGATTGAAGATGCCGCTTGATAGAAGACTTCATCCGGATCATGGACCTCTTCAGCTCCCACTTGGATCAAGACTTCAGCTGGATCATGGACATCTTCAGCTCCCGCTTGGATCAAGACTTCAGCCGGATCATGGACATCTTCAGCTCCCGCTTGGATCAAGACTTAAGCCGGATCATGGACATCTTCAGCTCCCGCTTGGGCCAAGACTTCAGTCGGATCATGGACATCTTCAGCCCCCGCTTGGGCTTGGATGAAGACTTCGGAGCCTGGACCGATCGGTGATACCCGGCGTGGTGAAGATAAGGTAGGGAGATCTTCAGGGGCTTAGTGTTAGGTTTATTTAAGGGGGGGTTTGGGTTAGATTAGGGGTATGTGGGTGGTGGGTTTTAATGTTGGGGGGGTATTGTATGTTTTTTTACAGGCAAAAGAGCTGTTTTCTTTGGGGCATGCCCCGCAAAAGGCCCTTTTAAGGGCTGGTAAGGTAAAAGAGCTTTTCTATTTTAATTTTAGAATAGGGTAGGGCTTTTTTTGTTTTTTTGGGGGGCTTTGTTATTTTATTAGGGGGCTTAGAGTAGGTGTAATTAGCTTAAAATTGTTGTAATATTTTTCTAATGTTTGTAAATTATTTTTTTATTTTTTGTAACTTAGTTCTTTTTTTATTTTTTGTACTTTAGTTAGTTTATTTAATTGTAGGTATTTGTATGTAATTAATTTATTGATAGTGTAGTGTTAGGTTTTATTGTAACAGGTTAGGATTTATTTTACAGGTAATTTTGTAATTATTTTAACTAGGTAGCTATTAAATAGTTATTAACTATCTAATAGCTATTGTACCTGGTTAAAATAATTACAAAGTTGCCTGTAAAATAAATATTAATCCTAAAATAGCTACAATATAATTATAATTTATATTGTAGCTATATTAGGGTTTATTTTACAGGTAAGTATTTAGCTTTAAATAGGACTCATTTATTTAATAAGAGTTAATTTATTTCGTTAGATAAAAATTATATTTAACTTAGGGGGGTGTTAGGGTTAGGGTTAGGGTTAGACTTAGCTTTAGGGGTTAATAAATTTAATAGAGTAGCGGCCGGTCGGCAGATTAGGGGTTAATACTTGAAGTTAGGTGTCGGTGATGTTAGGGAGGGCAGATTAGGGGTTAATACTATTTATTATAGGGTTATTGAGGCAGGAGTGAGGCGGATTAGGGGTTAATAACTTTATTATAGTAGCGGTGAGGTCCGGTCAGCAGATTAGGGGTTAATAATTGTAGGTAGGTAGCAGCGACGTGGGGGGGGCAGATTAGGGGTTAATAAATATAATATAGGGGTCGGCGGTGTTAGGGGCAGCAGATTAGGGGTACATAGGGATAACGTAGGTTGTGGCAGTGTACGGAGCGGCAGATTAGGGGTTAATAATAATATGCAGGGGTCAGCGATAGCGGGGGCGGCAGATTAGGGGTTAATAAGTGTAAGGTTAGGGGTGTTTAGACTCGGGGTACATGTTATTGTGTTAGGTGCAGACATAAATGTATTTTCCCCATAGGAATCAATGGGGCTGCGTTAGGAGCTGAACGCTGCTTTTTTGCAGGTGTTAGGTTTTTTTCAGCTCAAACTGCCCCAAACTGCCCCAAACTGCCCCAAACTGCCCCAAACAATGGGGGAATCGTGCACGAGCACGTTTTTTAAGCTGGCCACGTCCGTAAGCACCGCTGGTATTTAAAGTTGCAGTGGCGGTAAATTATGCTCTACGCTCCCTTTTTGGAGCCTAATGCAGCCCTTCTGTGAACTCTAAATACCAGCGGTATTTAAAAGGTGCGGGGGGAAAAAAACACACGTAGCTAACGCACCCCTTTGGTCGCAGAACTCTAAATCTAGGCGATAGTTTTATTTTTTAGTAAATGGGCACCATTTATGAAGACACTTCCATAGAAAGAAATAGATTATTTGATCTTTCCTTTTAGAAACTCAGAGATTGTTCTATTAAACGTCTGGTAAAATCATGGTGATAAGACTTAAAGGGAGATGGGAGGAGAGAGAGAGGGATACCCCCCTCCCCTTTTTTTTGTGTGAATGCAATCTTTAGTGTCCTCAATGGGAACAAAGAAGAAGGAAGAAGGGAGGAGGAAAAAAGGGGGGAAACCATGGAGAAGGGAAAGGAAGGAAAGAGAGAGGTTAATTTTCAGAAAATAAATTATCTATTTAATTAATGAAAACGAAATGAATTTTTTTTTTGCATTTCACGTGTTTAGTTTAAACCACAGATAGGTTATATATATAAAAAAAAGAGGTTCATTATTTGAGACCCAGGAGTGGTCTCTTCTTATTTAAGATTCCCCATTATGATTTTGCATTTCACCACAATATCAAAAGGCCCGAGGGTGGCCTCATGTGTCGTTTAGGGGGTATATAGTCTATTAGGCAAATATTGACAGTACTAAATGTGTAATTTGAACTCATGATGTAAATTTAATAGAGTAGCGGCGAGGTCCGGTCGGCAGATTAGGGGTTAATACTTGAAGTTAGGTGTCGGTGATGTTAGGGAGGGCAGATTAGGGGTTAATACTATTTATTATAGGGTTATTGAGGCAGGAGTGAGGCGGATTAGGGGTTAATAACTTTATTATAGTAGCGGTGAGGTCCGGTCAGCAGATTAGGGGTTAATAATTGTAGGTAGGTAGCAGCGACGTTGGGGGGGCAGATTAGGGGTTAATAAATATAATATAGGGGTCGGCGGTGTTAGGGGCAGCAGATTAGGGGTACATAGGGATAACGTAGGTTGCGGCGGTGTACGGAGCGGCAGATTAGGGGTTAATAATAATATGCAGGGGTCAGCGATAGCGGGGGGCAGCAGATTAGGGGTTAATAAGTGTAAGGTTAGGGGTGTTTAGACTCGGGGTACATGTTATTGTGTTAGGTGCAGACATAAACGTATTTTCCCCATAGGAATCAATGGGGCTGCGTTAGGAGCTGAACGCTGCTTTTTTGCAGGTGTTAGGTTTTTTTCAGCTCAAACTGCCCCATTGTTTCCTATGGGGGAATCGTGCACGAGCACGTTTTTTAAGCTGGCCGCGTCCGTAAGCACCGCTGGTATTTAGAGTTGCAGTGGCGGTAAATTATGCTCTACGCTCCCTTTTTGGAGCCTAACGCAGCCCTTCTGTGAACTCTAAATACCAGCGGTATTTAAAAGGTGCGGGGGGGGGAAAACACACGTAGCTAACGCACCCCTTTGGCCGCAGAACTCTAAATCTAGCCGATAGTTTTATTTTTTAGTAAATGGGCACCATTTATGAAGACACTTCCATAGAAATAAATAGATTATTTGATCTTTCCTTTTAGAAACTCAGAGATTGTTCTATTAAACGTCTGGTAAAATCATGGTGATAAGACTTAAAGGGAGATGGGAGGAGAGAGAGAGGGATACCCCCCTCCCCTTTTTTTTGTGTGAATGCAATCTTTAGTGTCCTCAATGGGAACAAAGAAGAAGGAAGAAGGGAGGAGGAAAAAAGGGGGGGAAACCATGGAGAAGGGAAAGGAAGGAAAGAGAGAGGTTAATTTTCAGAAAATAAATTATCTATTTAATTAATGAAAACGAAATGAATTTTTTTTTTGCATTTCACGTGATTAGTTTAAACCACAGATAGGTTATATATATAAAAAAAAGAGGTTCATTATTTGAGACCCAGGAGTGGTCTCTTCTTATTTAAGATTCCCCATTATGATTTTGCATTTCACCACAATATCAAAAGGCCCGAGGGTGGCCTCATGTGTCATTTAGGGGGTATATAGTCTATTAGGCAAATATTGACAGTACTAAATGTGTAATTTGAACTCATGATGTATTTTTCTGTTTATCCTGGTTGTACACTGTGAAATTATTATTTTTTTTATCGTTTATTGACAGTTACTGTTTGTACGCCTGGATTTGAACCTCAATAAAAATTATTTACTAAAAAAAAAATATTGCATAATACACTGATTAGGCAGTGCCACCCCCTGCTTGGGTGCAGTCAATAACACGCAAGAAGGGGCTGTTAATCATCCAGATACAATGCAATCAGAAGGATTACAATCTGCCACCTAAAGTGTCATGAAGAAGTTAAAGGGACAGTCTACTTGAATTTTTGTATTGTTTAGAAAGATAATCCCCTTTATTACCCATTCCCCAGTTTTGCATAACCAACAGTTATATTAATACACTTTGTTACCTCGTGTCTAAGCCTCTGCAAACTGCCCCTTTATCTCAGTGTTTTTTGTTTTTTTACAAACTTGCAGTTTAGCTAATTAATGCTGGTTCTTCCATAACTTCTTGGAATGAGCACAATGTTAGCTATATGGCACACATGAACTAGCACTGTCTGGCTGTGAAAAGCTTATAAAATGCACTGAGGTAAGAGGCAGCCTGCAATGACTTAGAGGCTATAAAGCATATCAATATAACAATGCTGGTTGTGCAAAGCTGTGGAATGGGTAGTAAAAGGTGTTACCTATCTTTTTAAACAATATATAAATAAAAAAAATCAAGTTAACTGTCCCTTTAAGTACTAACCAGCATCTCAGACTTGCTCTGAGCAAGCCTGAAACTCTGAGGATCCAAAGCTACTATTGCTGCTTAATAAATGGAGCCCAAAGTGTGAAGGACTAATGGTGGTGATACATTTTGTTTATCAGGAAACCAAACCTTGAGATAATTAGATGTCTGAGCATCTGGGGAAGGTGGTGGAAAATGGCCATAAAATGACAGAAATCTTTAACATAATTTACATTGAAGTCTTTTGCTTTATCCACCTCTTTTAATAAATCAATATTGCCTTTGGTAAATAATGATTTTTCTCCTGACTGTAAATCTCAGCTATGTTAATGTACAAAAAGCTGTCAGTGTTCACATACAAGATGTTTGAAAGAAAGCACAAATGTAATATAAAAATGCCTTATTGTCTAAGCATGCAAGAACTCTGGAATAAACCACAAATACAATATCAATATATGTAATCCTTCCTTTGTGAGCTCTGAATGTGCTAGTAGGGACTTCTGTCAATGTTCTTGCAGCAGTGGAAAGCTTGAAGGGCAGTAAACCGTTGCTTCCATGTGTTCATTAGCATTAATAGAGATTCCAAGACCGTTTTTTTTTTTTGTTTTTTCTTAAATAATATTTATTGAGGTAGTAAAGCATACATAAACAAACTCTTGAAAAAATATCATGGCAACACACCTATTTGACATACATCAGTGTTTATGCATCGAATATAACAGGCATGTCTTCGAGACTGCAAACCGTATTAGATCTAAAACCTTAAGGTAATATATCTAGCCATGAATAATACCTCTTTATACATATGTACATTTTCAAATGGATATTTAGCATATAGAATAACATACAGCAATCATCATCATCATTGGGCCTAGTTTCGGTAGGAATTCCTTACTTTGTGCAGACCTATACTTGTCCATAGTATATACAACACAACATATAGTTAAGTAAAATGGCACATGAAAAATATTCAAATATGTATCTGGTTAGATAACACCTGGAATGCATTTTCTCCTCGAACTATAACTGGCCCGAGGGATTATGTAGCATATGTATAGCAATAATATCCAGGTGGATAAACAGTATTACTAGTTATTGAGAAAGATTATTGACCCCGAGGCGACAGGGTATAGGGAAAAAAAAAAAAGGGAGGGGGGGCGGGGGGGTGTTTGTGGGGGGCAAAGGACGGTTCATATTCAAACTATCAGCACTTTCTTGTAGTTTGTCATTATATCCCACTTATGTAATCTTTTTCTCCCAATTTTCCCAAGGTACCCAGACCTGCCCATGTAAGCCTAGTTTACTCATGCACCGCAAAGAGAACTCTTCCATTCAGCGGATATATTCAATGATATCTCTGATCATATTAAATGTAACCTATGGAGTTCACAACCAACACCTTGCTATTGCTAGTTTCGTGGCCAGGAGTAATAACATATACTCAGGTTGGGTCAATTTCCCCAGCCCTTAATGGAAAACGGCAGTGTCTGGTGTTAGCTTATGGAGTAGACCTAATTGGTCAAGTACTGTCTCCACCTGTTCCCACACCCCTTGCACTTTTACAGCTCCACCAAATATGGAGGTGAGATCCTTTTGGCCACACCCCCTTCAGCACCTATCTGAGGTATGTGAAAACATTTTATGCAGTTGCTCTGGGACTCTATGCCAGCGCAGCACTAATTTTATAAATAGCTTGTATAATGTAACACAGTGTATTGCCGCTCTTGTATAGTGTCTTTTTGCCAATCCAGTTCTGTGTGCATCCGCCCCATTGCTCTTTCCCACTCCAGAACACGGAACGTCTTCACGAATTTATTAGAGCCCAGTAGAAGTTGATAATGAATCGTCATGGCTTTTCGGAGTGGTCTACCTACAAGCCATCGTCTTTCCCAGTGAGTAATTTCTCTAGGATTAGTTTTTGGAAATTTCCAGGCTATCATCATGGAAATAAATCTAAAATACTCAAAATGGTATTTCTTAGGAATATCTACATTTGATAGCTCTGAAGCTTGCATAGCTAGGCCGTGTGGCGAGGTAGAGGTCTCGGGAATGGTTTATACCCAATGCAGCCCACATCTGTGGATATGATTCTGGTAGGCAGAGCAACAGTGCTCAATTGAATGTGCAGGTGAAGGGTGTGGTGCAACCTGAGTCAAGTTACAGAATTCTCTCCAGGCTCTAATGCAGGCTCGGATAATAGGATTATCTACTACTGTGAGTACATCCGAGTGTTGAGAAACCCAGATAAGATCCTCAAGGAGCAGTCCTGAAGGAAGCACAGCCTGTTCCAGTTGTCCCCATCTAGTATCATCCGGCGGTGCCCCCCATGCTGTCACATGAGAGAGCATAGCCGCTTCGTAATATTTACGGATATTAGGAGCTGTGAGACCCCCATTTAAGATAGGCTTTTGTAGTTGCTGCATTGCAATCCTCAAGGGTTTACCCTGCCAGCTAAATCTACTTACTACCGATTGAAAGCGATTCAGAATATAATTTGGAATTCTTAGAGGGATACACCTAAAAAGGTATGTGGCCTTAGGTAATAGTGTCATTTTAACCGACTGGATTCTCCCAATCCATGTAATCTCATATTTAGCCCACTTTGCAGTGAGGTTTTCAAACTCTCGCAATAGCGGGTCATAATTGGTATGAATTACCATTTTCGGGTCGAGTGAAAGAATAACTCCCAGGTGTTTTATCTGGCTTGTCGACCAATGAAATGGGTAGGTTTCTTTAAGCCGGGCAAGCTGTGTCGAGGAGAGGTTTAAGGCCAAGGCCTCCGTCTTCGTGTAGTTGAGCTTATAATAGGACATCATGCCAAACCATTGTAGACATTCAAATACCACCGGCATAGAAGTCTCAGGTTCCGTCACGAACAGGGTGAGATAATCTGCGAATAACGCTAGCTTTTGTAGAGTATCATGGATTAATAGTCCCTGTACATCATTTGTTTGTCTAATCATAGCTGCCAGGGGCTCAATAGTAAGCACAAAAAGGAGGGGAGACAGCGGAGACAGCGGACACCCCTGTCTGGTCCCATTCCTAATCTCAAAGGGTTCAGAGCATAACCCTTTCCCCCTAATTCTGGCTGACGGATTAGAATATAGAGCCATAATGGCTCTTATGAAGTGGGCCGAAAACCCAATAGCTCTCAAAACCTCCTCCATATACTCCCACCTTACCCTGTCAAATGCTTTTTCTGCATCTAATGACAGGGCAACTAGTGGAAGTCCCAGAGACGTAGATTCTGCAAAGATATTTAATAAGCGGCGCATGTTGTCTGAGCCTTGTCGGCCTCGCACAAAGCCCACCTGATCTAAATGTATCAGGGACGGAAGTTCCCTACTCAGCCTATTGGCCAAAATATTCGAATATATTTTAATATCCACGTTTCTCAAGGATATAGGCCTGTAACTCTCGCATCGACTCGGATCTTTAACTAGTTTGGGAATCGTCACAATCTGCCTCCAAGCATTCTTTGGGGAAATGTCCGGCCTAGAAGGCAGAGTTAAAAACAGAAACCAGAGTGGGACCAACTTCAGCTATCAATTTCTTATAAAAAAACAGAAGAGAAGCCATCTGGCCCTGGTGCTTTATGCAATTTCAACTCCTTGATCACCTGATTCACTTCAGTGATGGTAACTGGGGCTGATAATAGCTCCTCGGCTTCTCCAGAGACCTTAGATAAGCTGAGGTCCTTTAAAAACCTCGCTATATCTTCTCTTGGGAGGGTCTGTCGTTTCTCTGAGGAAGAGATTTGATAGAGCTTACTATAGTACTCCACGAAAGCTTCCCCAATATGTCTAGGTGAATAGCATCTACCTTCGCCCTTTTGGATATAGGGAATTCTATTCATTAGTGATTTTTGGCGTAATCTGTTTGCTAAGAGGCGATCAGCTTTATTGCCACTATGGTAAAATTTTAATTTCAGATACTTGAGGTTTCTCTGGGTTTGTTCCAATTCCAGCTCTCGGATCTGAACTCTTATAGTTTGCCACTCCTTGATATCAGAGGGAGAGGTGCTCGTCCCAGCCCTCCCCCTAACCGAGACCAGCCTACTATAGAGCTGCGCCAGTGTCTCACTTTTCTTTTTTCTACTCTGAAATTCCCTTTTTATGAGGATCCCTCTCATGTAGGCTTTCAAAGCCAACCAGACCATGGACAAGTTTCCCCGTTGATATTATTCCGTAGCAATTCGACCGTCTCCCTAGACCATTCAGGCAGGAAAATGTCTTGAAACAGATGTTCAGGCATACGCCATCTCCTAGGTCCCTCATAAGCCCCTATCGGATCTAAGGTGACCATCACCGCATCATGATCAGACCACATGCAAGGTACTATGGCAGAGCCTCGTACCTGTCGCACCGCCCAAGGATCGCAGAAGACGTAATCTAGTCTGGAAAAGGAAGAGTATGGGTCCGAGTAGAAGGTATGGTTGCAGGCATCTGGATGTAGAGCCGTCCAAATGTCATATAGGTCATATTGCGCTGTCAGTTCCCTAAATTTTTGAGATATAAAGTCCCTTTTTCAATCTCCGAACAGTTTTGCATTACCTCTCCTATCTCTCTTGGGGTCCCAGATCATGTTAAAATTGCCTGCTAGGAGGGTGTGGCCTTGCTTTACTTTGTCTACTTGTAGGAGCAACTTTTTAAGGAAACTGGCTTGATTAGTGTTAGGTAAGTATACGGCAACCAACGTATATAAAACGCAATTTAAGCGACACACACAAATCACATAACGACCCGCCGGATCACAGTCCTTGTATATAGGTTCATAGGCTATCCGATCTCCTATCAATATCGTCACCCCCCTTGCCTTTTTATGAAATGTGGAGGAAATATTAATTGGGTATCGTGTTGTATTAAGTCTAGCAGCCGCATCTTCTGTCCAGTGAGTCTCCTGAAGAAAAGCTAAATCTACATGCTGGTTTTGGAGGAATTTGAGCAGCAGACTCCTCTTTGTCAAGGAATTAAGACCTTTAGTATTTAAAGTACATAACTTCATGGTTGGGACATAGCAGGGAGGAGGAGGGCGAAGGGGAAGGAAAAAAAAGGGAGAGAGAGAGGGGGAAAAAAAAGGGGGGGTATAATGGGGAGGGCCCGGAGAAGGAGGTTATATGAGGCCTAGGTTTTAACAGGCCAGAATCCCTGTCGCCCCGAGATGGCGGAGATTACCCAACTCTGCCTGAGGTATGCGGAGGGCTCTAGAGTCCCCTAGCCGCAAGCTGTGAAACGTGATGAGGTGAAGTGGGGTGAGATGAAATAGAATTAGGTGAAATGGAGTGGAATGAGATCTAATGAAATAAAATGGAACAAAAGAGTACGCAGAGGGTATTACAGACCCCTAACCACAATTATGTAGTACAAGAAGATGGAATATACCATAAGACAAATGAAATGTAACGTAATGAACTAGGACGGAATAGAATGAGGTGGAATGAGATGAAATAGGATGAGACAGAATGGGCTAGAATGGGATGGAATGAAATTGAATGAGATGTAGTAAAATGAGATGAGATTAAATGAGATGAGATGAGATGGGGGGGCGGAGCCAACATTAGACCCTTACCCCCCCCAAACTTACAAATTGAAAAAACATATATAATGAGATAACATCAATATAAAACAAACATTTAAATAAGGCCAGTGGCCACAATGAACTATGTATTCAACAAGATATTCAACTTTTCAACTATTGGGGCTCAAATATACTTTGCACATTAGTGCTAATTTAGGGTAGCTTTTAAGCTCAGTGGATCAGACATTAAATATAAAGAGCAATATTAGAATTTTAAACAGTGAAAAGGAGTTAACGCCCACATTAAATCTCCATTCATCCCCTAGGGTAATCAAGTATTAGGGCTTAATACATTATTTATAGTAGACCTAAGGTAAATTAAGCCCATGCGATCCATGGATCTGGCATTAGTTTATGAAATGTACTGGAATTGCGCCTCAGTAGAGATCTAGTGCAAAACCGCTTCCAAGACCGATGAATCAGGCCTGAAATATAAACAATACAATAACAGCAAACCCTTTGCTACATTTACCAACTAAGCACCCCCTAGGAAATACACACATTAGGATCAAGACATATTGCACATAGTAGGCCTAGTATCAATTTATGGACTACCTGGGTTCCATTCCGGGGCATTTGCCCTCAGGTCTGGGCTTCTTCTGTGTGGGCGGGCAGGCACATTGGGATCATTAAAAGGCCTCCTCGGGGAGGCCGGGGGAGTCCTATCTTGCTGTATTAGCTGCCAAGTCCTCAGGAGCTCCGGCCCCTGTTGGGGTGTCAGACTGATATGTTGAGCTCTATCTTTTGTAGCTATCAACTTGGTTGGGAACCCCCATCTGTATCGAACTTGATTATTTCGTAGGACTTTGGTGACTTCTGAGAAGCTTCTCCTCTGCGCCTAGGTGTAAGAAGACAGATCTGGGAACAGCGAGACCTCCTTGAATTGCCCGTTGAGTTGCGGTGATCTCAACATTGCTCTCATCAGCTTATCTTTGTATGAGTAGTAGTGTAAGCGGGCTATAGTGTCTCTGGGTTTACCAGGAGGGAGGTTCCTGGGTCTCGCCGTCCTATGGATCCGGTCAATTCTACTTGTGTCGCCTGAAGCAGGGCCAAGGATTGACTGGAAGAGACGTTGGGCATATTCTTCAAGGTATTGCGGGAGGACCGACTCGGGTATTCCTCTCAACCTCACATTATTTCGTCTGCATCTGTCCTCCAGATCTGCCACTTTCGCCTCTAGGGAAGATACTTGATCAGTCAAGCTTTGTGTCTGTCCCACCCAGTTGGTGTGGTCTACCATGAGATCTTCCTTTCTATGCTGTCTGTTGTTTCACTAATAGAAGAGATATCACGTCTCAGGTCCTCAAAGGATCTCTCCAGCTTGTCAAACCGTCTAGTAAGGGTCTGGTTCTGATTTTCAAACATACGTTGAATAGACTCAAGCGGCAGAGCCCGGGCGTCCCCCTTACTTCTGCCGGGAGTGCTGAAATTAGACAGCCTACTATCCATATAGTTATCTGGCATGTCTGAGGCAATAGATTGCTCATCCTCAGATCTTACATTATCTCTTTGTCCCCGCAGGTGGAAATGGTCCATCACTGTTTTCTTAGGCCCAAAGTTGCCCTTCTGTTTCTTCTTTGCTTGTTGCAACATGTTTGTTGAGTGACACTGCCACTGCTAGTATGGCCACTGTGCTGATCTATGTTTAGATGTTATCTTCTTGAAATAGATAGATAGGGGGGCATATAGGGCCCTTTTTAGGTTGACATGCTGCTGATAAACTATCTCAGGATGAATAAAACTGCGTACAGCCTATGGAGAGCTTCCATAGAGGTGATAACTCACCTATCTGTTATAGACCAGAATACAATATTTATACAGGTTACTTGAAACAGCCTTATTGAACTTAAGTTATGCGGCCCTCTCCTAGGGAAGTTGTCACCATAGGACGATGAAATGGGAATAGGGGTATGACCCGTCAGCTATATCCTGGCGGGAAAGGGAGGAGAGGGCACACCTGATACCTGAGGAGGAATTCGGTATTATTTGCTAATTACAGTATGAGAACAACCAAATATTTTATTGTACCAATTGAGGTGTATATCCTGTATTAGATGAGCTACTAAGCCAGATTATGGGCCTATGTGCTGCCTGGGTCGTGTAAACCCAATATGAGCTGTGCGAGTTAGAGGGTTATGCCCACTTGAATGGTGTTATACATACATTGCCTAAAAGTAAAGAAAAAACATCAGGTAAAGCATTAAAAATTACACACAGAAAGAAAAATTACACTCCACTCTGGCAGCTCGGGTATCTGGGGGTCTAGTAAAGAGAAAGGTCCGTGCTTTCAAGTCACCGGGGCGGAGCCCCGACCCTCCGGATGACTTAGTTCTGGAGGCTAGGCACTGAGCTCTCCTAAGTGTGGCTTCGTAATGAGAGCGGGTAATCCTCTATAGTCCAGGCACTTAGTTGTTGTTAACTCTCTTGGGATAATTACAGTCACTAAACTTACTTTTAGGCAGATATAGCCTGTTCTAAACTTATTTTAGAGCACTTGTTGAGCGGAGCTCTCCTGTGTTGTACGCTTACAACATCCTGATACACGCAGCTTTTCTTGTGAATCTAAGTCATACAGAAATTTTTCAAGGATAGACATGTTTTTGATGCATGATAAGCTGATGTCTTTAGATATGAATGCGCAAATTGCGGCGCTAATATTATCAGATCATGCAATAATTAGTTTGCAAATTAAAACATCACTCAATACAGAGAACAATCTTAATTCATTCTGCTTTTCAAAACAGAAATTTTCTGGGAGGCGGGTAAAGCCGTCCTCAGAGGCGAAATTAAAGCATTTATGATTAAAATTAAAAAGAAAAATAGAGAAATTCAATTAGCGAATCAACTAAAAAATATGTACAGCAGTTATTTAAATAAACCAAATGCAATAACATGAGAGCCTGTTACCAGAGGTATTATCAGGGGATATCAGCCAAGCATCTCGCAAAAATTACTACATTTAGAAAGAGTAACAATTAATTAATTAAGGAAGGAACTAGGGTACATATAAAAGCTACAGAAATCCTGTCAGGCTATTGCTGAGTGGCATTAGATGATATCTATATATATATATATATATATATATATATATATATATATATATACACACACACATACCTGTATATAATAAGGTAAAATAATTAATTTGTAGATGAAACTGGCTAATGTAAGTTAAATTCTAAAATCAGAATTTTCAGCCCCAAACCCCCTCTACATTCAATGCACAGAACTCCTGCTGTGACCAGATACACATCACAAGCCAGGATATCCCAATTATCCTGGCTTCAAAGGAAGCCTGTTTAAAGAGTTTTCCTATCTGGAGGAGCGGATGTTCCGTCTGTAAGAATAGTGGAATACACAAACATTCTCAAAAGATTTGGCTCATATCATCTGGGTGTTAAATTGTCCCATGCTAAGTTAAAATCAATGGAGTTCAGATGGGACGTCAAATAGTAAAGATAAGTTAGTAAATAAATGTATATTTATGGATCAGGGGAGGTGTGTTTAACGCGTAAGATACCTTTAAATCTAAAGTGAATATATAACTGTCTATTTTAAGTGTTTAACCAACTTACTTCATTCATAATAACAACATTGTTTCTTTAATTCCAGACCTGTGAGAAACCAGTGAATCGTCCAATGAAGTATATCATATGTGGTTTTCATGCATTCAAAAAAATGTTATATCAGAATATGAATTAATATATTAATTAAATTCATACTGAAAGTATTAAAGTCCTTTTAAGTCCCCTCATAAAAATGTGATTTTAATACATCTAAAATATTTAAATGTAAATAGAAATTACTTCGTAATAAGGTACTAGAGATATACTCATGTTTAGTATGAAAATACTCACACTAAATAGTATTATATGGTCCCACACATGCTGAACATATTGTCATGCCACACCGCTCTAGCCTTTGCAAGGCGCACAGCGTCTCCTTCCCTGCTCATTGCCAGGGGCTGTGTCGGCTTCCGGATGCGTGCGGTGCTGACGTCATCGCCGTACGCTCCTCTCTCTCAGATGCCGGGCCAGATTCCTCTGGTGCGAATTCGCTCAATAACGATCTATCTCTGCCCAAGTATAGGTGTTACTTTGTGTGCTCCTGGTTGTGATAGATTGTTACTACTGTATTGCCTTTATGTGTTTGAAACCTGCCTGTCTGACTACTCTGCCTGTTATACCCCTGAATTGCTGGATTGATATACTGCTGCTGAACTCTGCCTGTCTGACTACTCTGCCTGTTTAACCCCTAAATTGCTGGATTGATACACTGCTGCTGAACACTACCTGTCTGACTACTCTGCCTGTTTAACCCCTGTTGTTCTGGATTGCCTCTTTGTTGCCGAACCCTGCCTGCCTGACCATTCTAGTGGTGTGCCCTTGAACTGCTGTACTGTTGCCAAACCCTGCCTGCCTGATGATTCTAGTAGTTTGCCCTTGGACTTCTTTACTGTTGCCTAATCCTGCCTGTCTGACCATTCTAGTGATTTGCCTTGGACTGCTCTGCTACTGCCGCTGGGGACTGTCCTGCCTGTGGTGAGTGCCGCCCTCCTCATCTTACTAACTTTCTCTACTCTTGTATATTCCCTATCATTATGGCTCGACGCCGGGATAACAAGACTACTGGCCGAGTTCGGTCTGATAGAGGAATATCCCACATGCATTACACATATAGTTTATTAATATTAGAAAATAGTTAGTATATTAAATATACATTTGAAGATATATAGTAAACTGTATTTACTGTTAGCAATATTGCTAATGAGACTGCATTTCTAGGTGTCTGCTGCCCCCTAGTAGACTAAAACTGGTATGATCCCAATAAAATGTTCAGATCCGAGGGCCAATCAGACACAGCACCGGAAGGGCGTATACGAATATTCACCAATGATTACAAAACGAAGGAGGGTTTATCACTTGATAAAAGCTCATGCAATAGGAGAGAAAACATAATTTATGTAAGAACTTACCTGATAAATTCATTTCTTTCATATTAGCAAGAGTCCATGAGCTAGTGACGTATGGGATATACATTCCTACCAGGAGGGGCAAAGTTTCCCAAACCTCAAAATGCCTATAAATACACCCCTCACCACACCCACAAATCAGTTTAACGCATAGCCAAGAAGTGGGGTGATAAGAAAAAAGTGCGAAAGCATAAAAAAATAAGGAATTGGAATAATTGTGCTTTATACAAAAATATCATAACCACCACAAAAAAGGGTGGGCCTCATGGACTATTGCTAATATGAAAGAAATGAATTTATCAGGTAAGTTCTTACATAAATTATGTTTTCTTTCATGTAATTAGCAAGAGTCCATGAGCTAGTGACGTATGGGATAATGAATACCCAAGATGTGGATCTTCCACGCAAGAGTCACTAGAGAGGGAGGGATAAAATAAAGACAGCCAATTCCGCTGAAAATAATCCACACCCAAAACAAAGTTTAAATCTTATAATGAAAAAAACTGAAATTATAAGCAGAAGAATCAAACTGAAACAGCTGCCTGAAGTACTTTTCTACCAAAAACTGCTTCAGAAGAAGAAAACACATCAAAATGGTAGAATTTAGTAAAAGTATGCAAAGAAGACCAAGTTGCTGCTTTGCAAATCTGATCAACCGAAGCTTCATTCCTAAACGCCCAGGAAGTAGAAACTGACCTAGTAGAATGAGCTGTAATCCTTTGAGGCGGAGCTTTACCCGACTCGACATAAGCATGATGAATCAAAGACTTTAACCAAGACGCCAAAGAAATGGCAGAGGCCTTCTGACCTTTCCTAGAACCGGAAAAGATAACAAATAGACTAGAAGTCTTTCGGAAATTTTTAGTAGCTTCAACATAATATTTCAAAGCTCTAACTACATCCAAAGAATGCAACAATCTTTCCTTAGAATTCTTAGGATTAGGACACAATGAAGGAACTACAATTTCTCTACTAATGTTGTTAGAATTCACAACCTTAGGTAAAAATTTAAAAGAAGTTCACAACACCGCCTTATCCTGAAAAATCAGAAAAGGAGACTCACAAGAAAGAGCAGATAATTCAGAAACTCTTCTAGCAGAAGAGATGGCCAAAAGAAACAAAACTTTCCAAGAAAGTAATTTAATGTCCAGCGAATGCATAGGTTCAAACGGAGGAGCTTGAAGAGCCCCCAGAACCAAATTCAAACTCCAAGGAGGAGAAATTGACTTAATAACAGGTTTTATACGAACCAAAGCTTGTACAAAACAATGAATATCAGGAAGACTAGCAATCTTTCTGTGAAAAAGAACAGAAAGAGCAGAGATTTGTCCTTTCAAGGAACTTGCAGACAAACCTTTATCCAAACCATCCTGAAGAAACTGTAAAATTCTAGGAATTCTAAAAGAATGCCAAGAAAAATGATGAGAAAAACACCAAGAAATGTAAATCATCCAGACTCGATAATATATCTTCCTAGATACAGATCTACGAGCCTGTAACATAGTATTAATCACAGAGTCAGAGAAACCTCTATGACTGAGAATCAAGCGTTCAATCTCCATACCTTCAAATTTAAGGATTTGAGATCCTGATGGAAAAAAGGACCTTGCGATAGAAGGTCTGGTCTTAACGGAAGAGTCCACGGTTGGCAAGTGGCCATCCGGACAAGATCTGCATACCAAAACCTGTGAGGCCATGCTGGAGCCACCAGCAGAACAAACGAGCACTCCTTTAGAATCTTGGAAATCACTCTTGGAAGAAGAACTAGAGGCAGAAAGATATAGGCAGGATGATACTTCCAAGGAAGTGACAATGCATCCACTGCCTCCGCCTGAGGATCCCTGGATCTGGACAGATACCTGGGAAGTTTCTTGTTTAGATGAGAAGCCATCAGATCTATTTCTGGAAGTCCCCACATTTGAACAATCTGAAGAAATACCTCTGGGTGAAGAGACCATTTGCCCGGATGTAACGTTTGGCGACTGAGATAATCCGCTTCCCAATTGTCTATACCTGGGATATGAACCGCAGAAATTAGACAGGAGCTGGATTCCTCCCATACCAGTATTCGAGATACTTCTTTCATAGCCAGAGGACTGTGAGTCCCTCCTTGATGATTGACATATGCCACGGTTGTGACATTGTCCGTCTGAAAACAAATGAACGACTCTCTCTTTAGGAGAGGCCATGACTGAAGAGCTCTGAAAATTGCACGGAGTTCCAAAATGTTGATTGGTAATCTCACCTCCTGAGATTCCCAAACCCCTTGTGCTGTCAGAGACCCCCAAACAGCTCCCCAACCTGTCAGACTTGCATCTGTTGAAATCACAGTCCAGGTCAGAAGAACAAAAGAAGCCCCCTGAACTAAACGATGGTGGTCTGTCCACCACGTCAGAGAGTGTCGTAAATCGGTTTTAAAGATATTAATTGAGATATCTTTGTATAATCCTTGCACCACTGGTTCAGCATACAGAGCTGAAGAGGTCGCATGTGAAAACGAGCAAAGGGGATCGCGTCCGATGCAGCAGTCATAAGACCTAGAACTTCCATGCATAAGGCTACCGAAGGGAATGATTGAGACTGAAGGTTTCGACAAGCTGAAACCAATTTTAGACGTCTCTTGTCTGTCAGAGACAGAGTCATGGACACTGAATCTATCTGGAAACCTAAAAAGGTTACCCTTGTCTGAGGAATCAATGAACTTTTTGGTAAATTGATCCTCCAACCATGTTCTCGAAGAAACAATACAAGTCGATTCGTATGAGATTCTGCTAAATGTGAAGACTGAGCAAGTACCAAGATATCGTCCAAATAAGGAAATACCACAATACCCTGTTCTCTGAGACAGAAGGGCACCGAGAACCTTTGTAAAAATCCTTGGAGCTGTTGCTAGGCCAAACGGCAGAGCCACAAACTGGTAATGCTTGTCTAGGAAAGAGAATCTCAGAAACTGATAGTGATCTGGATGAATCGGAATATGCAGATATGCATCCTGTAAATCTATTGTGGACATATAATGCCCTTGCTGAACAAAAGGCAGAATAGTCCTTATAGTTACCATTTTGAATGTTGGTATTCTTACATAATGATTCAATATTTTTAAATCCAGAACTGGTCTGAAGGAATTCTCCTTCTTTGGTACAATGAAGAGATTTGAGTAAAACCCCAGCCCCTGTTCCAGAACTGGAACTGGCATAATTACTCCAGCCAACTCTAGATCTGAAACACATTTCAGAAATGCTTAAGCCGTCACTGGATTTACTGGGACACGGGAAAGAAAAAATCTTCTTGCAGGAGGCCTTATCTTGAAGCCTATTCTGTATTGTGAATCGAATTGATCCAAATTTCATAATCTGCCCCCTACCAGCTGGGCTGGAATGAGGGCCGCACCTTCATGTTGACTTGGGAGCTGGCTTTGGCTTTCTAAAAGGCTTGGATTTATTCCAGACTGGAGATGGTTTCCAAACTGATACCGCTCCTGTAGGGGAAGGATCAGGCTTTTGTTCCTTATTGTGACGAAAGGAATGAAAACGATTAGTAGACCTAAATTTACATTTAGATTTTTTTATCCTATGGTAAAAAAGTTCCTTTCCCCCCAGTAACAGTTGAAATAACAGAATCCAACTGTGAACCAAATAATTTATTACCCTGGAAAGAAAGGGAAAGCAAAGTTGACTTAGAAGACATATCAGCATTCCAAGTTTTAAGCCATAAAGCTCTTCTAGCTAAAATAGCTAGAGACATATACCTGACATCAACCCTAATGATATCAAAGATGGCATCACAAATAAAATTATTAGCATGTTGAAGAAGATTAACAATGCTATGAGAATTATGATCTGTTACTTGTTGCGCTAAAGCTTCCAACCAAAAAGTTGAAGCTGCAGCAACATCCGCTAAAGATATAGCAGGTCTAAGAAGATTACCTGAACATAAGTAAGCTTTTCTTAGAAAGGATTCAATTTTCCTATCTAAAGGATCCTTAAAGGAAGTACTATCTGCCGTAGGAATAGTAGTACGTTTAGCAAGAGTAGAGATAGCCCCATCAACCTTAGGGATTTTGTCCCAAAACTCTAATCTGTCAGATGGCACAGGATATAATTGCTTAAAACGTTTAGAAGGAGTAAATGAATTACCCAAATTATTCCATTCCCTGGAAATTACTTCAGAAATAGCATCAGGGACAGGAAAAACTTCTGGAATAACTACAGGAGATTTAAAAACCTTATTTAAACGTTTAGATTTAGTATCAAGAGGACCAGATACCTCTATTTCTAATGCAATTAAGACTTCTTTAAGTAAAGAACGAATAAATTCCATTTTGAATAAATATGAAGATTTATCAGCATCAACCTCTGAAACAGAATCCTCTGAACCAGAGGAATCATTATCAGAATCAGAATGATGATGTTCATTTAAAAATTCATCTGAAAAATGAGAAGTTTTAAAAGACCTTTTACGTTTACTAGAAGGAGGAATAACAGACATAGCCTTCTTAATGGATTTAGAAACAAAATCTCTTATGTTAACAGGAACACTCTGAGTATTAGATGTTGATGGAACAGCAACAGGTAATGTAACATTACTAAAGGAAATATTATCTGCATCAACAAGTTTGTAATGACATTCATTACAAACAACAGCTGGAGGAACAGATACCACAAGTTTACAGCAAATACACTTAACTTTGGTAGATCCAGCATCAGGCAGCGATTTTCCAGAAGTATCTTCTGATTCAGGGTCAATCTGAGACATATTGCAATATGTAATAGAAAAAACAACATATAAAGCAAAATTGATCAAATTCCTTAAATGACAGTTTCAGGAATGGGAAAAAACATAATTTATGTAAGAACTTACCTGATAAATTCATTTCTTTCATATTAACAAGAGTCCATGAGCTAGTGACGTATGGGATATACATTCCTACCAGGAGGGGCAAAGTTTCCCAAACCTTAAAATGCCTATAAATACACCCCTCACCACACCCACAAATCAGTTTAACGAATAGCCAAGAAGTGGGGTGATAAGAAAAAAAGTGCGAAGCATATAAAATAAGGAATTGGAATAATTGTGCTTTATACAAAAAAAATCATAACCACCACAAAAAAGGGTGGGCCTCATGGACTCTTGTTAATATGAAAGAAATGAATTTATCAGGTAAGTTCTTACATAAATTATGTTTTCTTTCATGTAATTAACAAGAGTCCATGAGCTAGTGACGTATGGGATAATGACTACCCAAGATGTGGATCTTTCCACACAAGAGTCACTAGAGAGGGAGGGATAAAATAAAGACAGCCAATTCCTGCTGAAAATAATCCACACCCAAAATAAAGTTTAACGAAAAACATAAGCAGAAGATTCAAACTGAAACCGCTGCCTGAAGAACTTTTCTACCAAAAACTGCTTCAGAAGAAGAAAATACATCAAAATGGTAGAATTTAGTAAAAGTATGCAAAGAGGACCAAGTTGCTGCTTTGCAGATCTGGTCAACCGAAGCTTCATTCCTAAACGCCCAGGAAGTAGATACTGACCTAGTAGAATGAGCTGTAATTCTCTGAGGCGGAATTTTACCCGACTCAACATAGGCAAGATGAATTAAAGATTTCAACCAAGATGCCAAAGAAATGGCAGAAGCTTTCTGGCCTTTCCTAGAACCGGAAAAGATAACAAATAGACTAGAAGTCTTACGGAAAGATTTCGTAGCTTCAACATAATATTTCAAAGCTCTAACAACATCCAAAGAATGCAACGATTTCTCCTTAGAATTCTTAGGATTAGGACATAATGAAGGAACCACAATTTCTCTACTAATGTTGTTGGAATTCACAACTTTAGGTAAAAATTCAAAAGAAGTTCGCAACACCGCCTTATCCTGATGAAAAATCAGAAAAGGAGACTCACAAGAAAGAGCAGATAATTCAGAAACTCTTCTAGCAGAAGAGATGGCCAAAAGGAACAAAACTTTCCAAGAAAGTAATTTAATGTCCAATGAATGCATAGGTTCAAACGGAGGAGCTTGAAGAGCTCCCAGAACCAAATTCAAACTCCATGGAGGAGAAATTGACTTAATGACAGGTTTTATACGAACCAAAGCTTGTACAAAACAATGAATATCAGGAAGAATAGCAATCTTTCTGTGAAAAAGAACAGAAAGAGCGGAGATTTGTCCTTTCAAAGAACTTGCGGACAAACCCTTATCTAAACCATCCTGAAGAAACTGTAAAATTCTCGGTATTCTAAAAGAATGCCAAGAAAAATGATGAGAAAGACACCAAGAAATATAAGTCTTCCAGACTCTATAATATATCTCTCGAGATACAGATTTACGAGCCTGTAACATAGTATTAATCACGGAGACAGAGAAACCTCTTTGACCAAGAATCAAGCGTTCAATCTCCATACCTTTAAATTTAAGGATTTCAGATCCGGATGGAAAAAAGGACCTTGCGACAGAAGGTCTGGTCTTAACGGAAGAGTCCATGGTTGGCAAGATGCCATCCGGACAAGATCCGCATACCAAAACCTGTGAGGCCATGCCGGAGCTATTAGCAGAACAAACGAGCATTCCCTCAGAATCTTGGAGATTACTCTTGGAAGAAGAACTAGAGGTGGAAAGATATAGGCAGGATGATACTTCCAAGGAAGTGATAATGCATCCACTGCCTCCGCCTGAGGATCCCGGGATCTGGACAGATACCTGGGAAGTTTCTTGTTTAGATGAGAGGCCATCAGATCTATCTCTGGGAGCCCCCACATTTGAACAATCTGAAGAAATACCTCTGGGTGAAGAGACCATTCGCCCGGATGCAACGTTTGGCGACTGAGATAATCCGCTTCCCAATTGTCTACACCTGGGATATGAACCGCAGAGATTAGACAGGAGCTGGATTCCGCCCAAACCAAAATTCGAGATACTTCTTTCATAGCCAGAGGACTGTGAGTCCCTCCTTGATGATTGATGTATGCCACAGTTGTGACATTGTCTGTCTGAAAACAAATGAACGATTCTCTCTTCAGAAGAGGCCAAAACTGAAGAGCTCTGAAAATTGCACGGAGTTCCAAAATATTGATCGGTAATCTCACCTCCTGAGATTCCCAAACTCCTTGTGCCGTCAGAGATCCCCACACAGCTCCCCAACCTGTGAGACTTGCATCTGTTGAAATTACAGTCCAGGTCGGAAGAACAAAAGAAGCCCCCTGAATTAAACGATGGTGATCTGTCCACCACGTTAGAGAGTGTCGAACAATCGGTTTTAAAGATATTAATTGATATATCTTCGTGTAATCCCTGCACCATTGGTTCAGCATACAGAGCTGAAGAGGTCGCATGTGAAAACGAGCAAAGGGGATCGCGTCCGATGCAGCAGTCATAAGACCTAGAATTTCCATGCATAAGGCTACCGAAGGGAATGATTGAGACTGAAGGTTTCGACAAGCTGTAATCAATTTTAGACGTCTCTTGTCTGTTAAAGACAGAGTCATGGACACTGAATCTATCTGGAAACCCAGAAAGGTTACCCTTGTTTGAGGAATCAAAGAACTTTTTGGTAAATTGATCCTCCAACCATGATCTTGAAGAAACAACACAAGTCGATTCGTATGAGACTCTGCTAAATGTAAAGACTGAGCAAGTACCAAGATATCGTCCAAATAAGGAAATACCACAATACCCTGTTCTCTGATTACAGACAGAAGGGCACCGAGAATCTTTGTGAAAATTCTTGGAGCTGTAGCAAGGCCAAACGGTAGAGCCACAAATTGGTAATGCTTGTCTAGAAAAGAGAATCTCAGGAACTGATAATGATCTGGATGAATCGGAATATGCAGATATGCATCCTGTAAATCTATTGTGGACATATAATTCCCTTGCTGAACAAAAGGCAATATAGTCCTTACAGTTACCATCTTGAACGTTGGTATCCTTACATAACGATTCAATAATTTTAGATCCAGAACTGGTCTGAAGGAATTCTCCTTCTTTGGTACAATGAAGAGATTTGAATAAAACCCCATCCCCTGTTCCGGAACTGGAACTGGCATAATTACTCCAGCCAACTCTAGATCTGAAACACAATTCAGAAATGCTTGAGCTTTCACTGGATTTACTGGGACACGGGAAAGAAAAAATCTCTTTGCAGGAGGTCTCATCTTGAAACCAATTCTGTACCCTTCTGAAACAATGTTCTGAATCCAAAGATTGTGAACAGAATTGATCCAAATTTCTTTGAAAAAACGTAACCTGCCCCCTACCAGCTGAACTGGAATGAGGGCCGTACCTTCATGTGAACTTAGAAGCAGGCTTTGCCTTTCTAGCAGGCTTGGATTTATTCCAGACTGGAGATGGTTTCCAAACTGAAACTGCTCCTGAGGACGAAGGATCAGGCTTTTGTTCTTTGTTGAAACGAAAGGAACGAAAACGATTGTTAGCCCTGTTTTTACCTTTAGATTTTTTATCCTGTGGTAAAAAAGTTCCTTTCCCACCAGTAACAGTTGAAATAATAGAATCCAACTGAGAACCAAATAATTTGTTTCCCTGGAAAGAAATGGAAAGTAGAGTTGATTTAGAAGCCATATCAGCATTCCAAGTCTTAAGCCATAAAGCTCTTCTGGCTAAGATAGCCAGAGACATAAACCTAACATCAACTCTAATAATATCAAAAATGGCATCACAGATAAAATTATTAGCATGCTGGAGAAGAATAATAATATCATGAGAATCACGATTTGTTACTTGTTGCGCTAGAGTTTCCAACCAAAAAGTTGAAGCTGCAGCAACATCAGCCAATGATATAGCAGGTCTAAGAAGATTACCTGAACACAGATAAGCTTTTCTTAGAAAAGATTCAATTTTTCTATCTAAAGGATCCTTAAACGAGGTACCATCTGACGTAGGAATGGTAGTACGTTTAGCAAGGGTAGAAATAGCCCCATCAACTTTAGGGATTTTGTCCCAAAATTCTAACCTGTCAGGCGGAACAGGATATAATTGCTTAAAACGTTTAGAAGGAGTAAATGAATTACCCAATTTATCCCATTCTTTGGAAATTACTGCAGAAATAGCATTAGGAACAGGAAAAACTTCTGGAATAACCGCAGGAGCTTTAAAAACCTTATCCAAACGTATAGAATTAGTATCAAGAGGACTAGAATCCTCTATTTCTAAAGCAATTAGTACTTCTTTAAGTAAAGAGCGAATAAATTCCATCTTAAATAAATATGAAGATTTATCAGCATCAATCTCTGAGATAGAATCCTCTGAACCAGAAGAGTCCAAAGAATCAGAATGATGGTGTTCATTTAAAAATTCATCTGTAGAGAGAGAAGATTTAAAAGACTTTTTACGTTTACTAGAAGGAGAAATAACAGACAAAGCCTTCTTTATAGATTCAGAAACAAAATCTCTTATGTTATCAGGAACATTCTGCACCTTAGATGTTGAGGGAACTGCAACAGGCAATGGTACATTACTAAAGGAAATATTATCTGCTTTAACAAGTTTGTCATGACAATTATTACAAACAACAGCTGGAGGAATAGCTACCAAAAGTTTACAGCAGATACACTTAGCTTTGGTAGATCCAGCAGGCAGTGATTTTCCTGTAGTATCTTCTGGCTCAGATGCAACGTGAGACATCTTGCAATATGTAAGAGAAAAAACAACATATAAAGCAAAATAGATCAAATTCCTTATAAGACAGTTTCAGGAATGGGAAAGAATGCCAAATATCAAGCTTCTAGCAACCAGAAGCAAATGAAAAATGAGACTGAAATAATGTGGAGACAAAAGCGACGCCCATATTTTTTAGCGCCAAATAAGACGCCCACATTATTTGGCGCCTAAATGCTTTTGGCGCCAAAAATGACGCCACATCCGGAACGCCGACATTTTTGGCGCAAAATAACGTCAAAAAATGACGCAACTTCCGGCGACACGTATGACGCCGGAAACGGAAAAGAATTTTTGCGCCAAAAAAGTCCGCGCCAAGAATGACGCAATAAAATGAAGCATTTTCAGCCCCCGCGAGCCTAACAGCCCACAGGGAAAAAAGTCAAATTTTTGAGGTAAGAAAAATATGATAATTCAATGCATAATCCCAAATATGAAACTGACTGTCTGAAAATAAGGAAAGTTGAACATTCTGAGTCAAGGCAAATAAATGTTTGAATACATATATTTAGAACTTTATAAATAAAGTGCCCAACCATAGCTTAGAGTGTCACAGAAAATAAGACTTACTTACCCCAGGACACTCATCTACATGTTTGTAGAAAGCCAAACCAGTACTGAAACGAGAATCAGTAGAGGTAATGGTAAATATAAGAGTATATCGTCGATCTGAAAAGGGAGGTAAGAGATGAATCTCTACGACCGATAACAGAGAACCTTATGAAATAGACCCCGTAGAAGGAGATCACTGCATTCAATAGGCAATACTCTCTTCACATCCCTCTGACATTCACTGCACGCTGAGAGGAAAACCGGGCTCCAACTTGCTGCGGAGCGCATATCAACGTAGAATCTAGCACAAACTTACTTCACCACCTCCCTTGGAGGCAAAGTTTGTAAAACTGATTTGTGGGTGTGGTGAGGGGTGTATTTATAGGCATTTTAAGGTTTGGGAAACTTTGCCCCTCCTGGTAGGAATGTATATCCCATACGTCACTAGCTCATGGACTCTTGTTAATTACATGAAAGAAAATGCCAGTGAACAAGCTTCTAGCAACCAGAAGCAAATAAACAATGAGACTTAAATAATGTGGAGACATTAATGACGCCCATATTTTTTAGCGCCAAAAAAGACGCCCACATTATTTGGCGCCTAAATGCTTTTAGCTCCAAAAATGACGCCACATCCGGTAACGCCGACACTTTTGGCGGAAAAAGGAAAAAATTACGCAACTTCCGGTGACAAGTATGACGCCGGAAATAACAAAGAATTTTTTTTGCGCCAAAAAAGTCCGCGCCAAGAATGACGCAATAAAATGAAGCATTTTCAGCCCCCGCAAGCCTAACAGCCCACAGGGAAAAAAGTCAAATTTTAAGGTAAGAAAAAAATTGATTATTCAAATGCATTATCCCAAATAATGAAACTGACTGTCTGAAATAAGGAATATTGAACATCCTGAATCAAGGCAAATAAATGTTTAAACACAAATATTTAAAACTTTATATAAAAGTGCCCAACCATAGCTTAGAGTGTCACAAAAATAAGACTTACTTACCCCAGGACACTCATCTACATGTAGTAGAAAGCCAAACCAGTACTGAAACGAGAATCAGTAGAGGTAATGGTATATATAAGAGTATATCGTTGATCTGAAAAGGGAGGTAAGAGATGAATCTCTACGACCGATAACAGAGAACCAATGAAATAGACCCCGTAGAAGGAGATCATTGAATTCAAATAGGCAATACTCTCCTCACATCCCTATGACATTCACTGCACGCTGAGAGGAAAACCGGGCTCCAACCTGCTGCGGAGCGCATATCAACGTAGAATCTAGCACAAACTTACTTCACCACCTCCACGGGAGGCAAAGTTTGTAAAAACTGATTTGTGGGTGTGGTGAGGGGTGTATTTATAGGCATTTTGAGGTTTGGGAAACTTTGCCCCTCCTGGTAGGAATGTATATCCCATACGTCACTAGCTCATGGACTCTTGCTAATTACATGAAAGAAAGAATCTTTGGTCTTTTGCTGGAATTTTGACTGACTCAAAACTGCTGTCTTTTGAAACACAGTCTCTATAAAGCAAGCCTGGGCCTAACTTTCTTTATCCATAATTGCAATACTTCTCATATGAGGTGAACTGGATTTATGTGAAAAAGCTGAACTTCAAATTGGTTTATTTGGTGATGTATACGATTGCTCTATATTTTTAATGTTTTAAATCAAAGGTATTCTAAAGCTATAATTAGATTGCAGCTGGTAATTTAAAGAGCATATGTAGTAATTTAAGTTTTATTCATAGTCCTTTGTAAATTAGAATCAGTCATATTTAATGCTAAGTAATTTATTTGCTAGACAGGATTTTGCACTCCAGATTTATAAGTTAGTCATTATTGTGAACTCTTTCAGAACTGTACATTAATTGGTTATTGTGGTTAAATCTCTGGTAGTTATTAATTAAGCACTGTTAAGTTAACGGTCCATATTCTGGTATTTTAATGTGATTCATTGTGAGCAAGGTTAATTTTAAAGATATATTTTTTTTATGATCTGTTGTATAAAATATTGTAACGAAATAATCATGTATAATTGATTCATAATCTAGTTTCTACATAAATATAATTCAAGGTGTTTATAAATTTAACTAATCTAGAACAAAGGAATAAATACTAATTTTTGATTGTTACGTATATACATTTTATTGGTTGGCAACTGCTGAAATAAGTACACCAACATTTTCTTGGAGGTTAATGCTAAGATAATAATAAATAATAATTTTGTAACCTCGTATATACCGACATATTATTTGGAGGCACTGCTAGGAGATTATTATCTTTATCACATTGATATAACATATTTTGTAGTAAATTAAAAAGAATTATTATCTAGAAGAATTTTTTTTGTTTTTTTTTTTAAATAATTTTTTTTTCTCATTGGTCAAAATTGTATTAGCGTTTTTATTTTAACCAAATACTAAGCCAAAATAATAATGTCTGTTACTAGAAGTGAATCAATTGAATCTGTACTCAGTGTTTAAATATGTTCCCCAAAATTACCCCTCACTAAAGCTGATTCCCTTAAAATAGACGCTATCAGCTACATTAAAAATAGGTGTAATATTGTGGGTGATTTAAATGATTATATGGATATGCTTGCCACTAAGGCCTATTTATAATGGAAGATGGAATAAAGAAAGTGAATTGTTCCAAGAATTATTAATAATTAATCAATGCAAAAATTCAAGAAAATGCAGTGAGCTAATACTAAAATCCTGGGCCCTTGTAATATGCATTATTGACGAAATATCCATCCACCTTATAGAAAAGGAATTGCAATAACAGGAGTTAGATGATAATATTCACTCATCACGCAAATGCAAAGAGAATTTAGAAATAGCCGAAAATGTAATTGATACATTTAAATAAGACATGGCAGCCTTAGATAAGCATAACCAAAAATTACTAGCCCAGATACAAGGTTTAAATAAACAACTCGCACAGAGCCAGAAAGAGTTAAAGGAATTAAAAAGACAATCTCGCCATAATGAAACCCCCTCTCTTGATAGTGAAAATAATGACAATAATAATGCAGGTATTTTAAAAATTGCAGGTAAACAACGAAAGTGGCGCTTACCTACTCCTGGGGTCCGTGCTTTTCAGGCAGCTTGATCTTCAGCGTAGGCACAAGTCACTTCCATCCGACTGATGTTCCTGGAGCCCAGATAGACGCGCCTCCGTTTCCAGCACACTCTGAAGACAGTGAGTTCCAGTAGTACTTCCGGGCTGCACAGGGTAGAGGGTCAAAATCGAAAGGCATACACCGTAGCAAGAGAGTGGAAATCCAAAGAAAAAGCTCTTAATACCAGCCAGAGGTATAAGAAAATAAGTCTTTATTCTGGTACGAATTTAAAAACAAATACAGAGCCAATGCTCCATTTAGCAAGAGGTCAGGGTCACAGCTGAACAAACTGCAGACATGTTTCGGGTGTTTTACCACGCTTGATCACTGCTGTATGTGAGCTGTGTGTTTGGCCTCTATTTAAAGGGGCCTTACTTAATTAAAAACAATCAGGTTAACCCTTTCCTATCTGTACAATGCATTAAAGGTACACTACAATTATAATGTGGTGAATATGAAGACCCTTACAAACGATTGGACTAACATATATAAATTAGCCTTTATATTTTATGAATGCTTTTAAATACTTTTGAATATTTATTAAGAACTTTAAACTCTTTAAATACTTTAAAGAAAACCGTGAGGACAATATATCTACCAAAATAGAGTTGCATGTTTGTAGTATGTCTGAGTTGTATGAGGTTTGAAATTTCTTAGATAAATAAATTGACATCACTTTTTTTGTTAATGCCTTTGGGGTGTCTAGTATTTAGTAGGAAGATCCATTTGGCTTCCTTATAGCTCAGTTTGTATTCTCTGTCCCCTCCACGTCTGTGCTTGGGGACATAGTCAATTGCCTGAATAGACACCAATGAGGCATCACCCTGATGCATAGATTTAAAATGTCTTGAGACTGGGGTAAATGTATCTGGGTCCTCAATGTCCCTCACATGTTCTAGTGCCCTATCCTTCAGCAAACGTTTGGTTCTACCCACGTATTAAATCTGACACCCCCTACAGGTCAAGAGGTAAATGACATGAGTGGACGTACAATTTAGTTCACATCCTGTGATAGTAGATTAAAATTTTGGGCCTTCTTTGACATAATTACAAGTTTTGCACCATTGTGCTTTACACTTATAGAATCCAAGTGTGTGTGGATGCCAAGTTTTAGTGTTAAAGTTGGGAAGATCAGAGGGGGCTATCATATTTCAAATTGTTTTGCCTTTTCTAGCTACAAACTTACAGCCTTCACTGGCCACTTTTTCCAAACCTGAATCTACAGCCAAAATCAGCAAGCTTTCTTTTATGATGTTACAAATTTTATTATTTATTCCAAGCTATGAGTACTAAACACTACTTTGTTTGCATCTTTGTCATTGTAACGTTGTTTTTTTGTTTTATACTGTAACAGATTATCCCTAGGTATTTGATCCACCTCTTTTTTGTTTTTTTTAGCAGAGTGTCTGTGTAGCCCCTGTCAAGTAATCTTTGTTCAAGTATTTTACATTGTTTTTCAAAATTTACTGTGTTGGAGCAAATACATCTAGTTCTTATAAATTGCCCTTTTGGTATGGCCTTTTTGACATGGCAAGGGTGACATGACCTACAGTTTAGTATTGTGTTGCCCCCTGTGGGTTTTCTGTACACTGTGGTATTTATCAAGTTGGTATTTGAATCCACTACCAACTCCAAGTCCAAAAATTTTATAGTAGTTTTATTATATTCTGCTGTAAATTTTAAATTCATATGATTAAGATTAATATTTTCCAGGAATTTTTCTATAGTAGTTTCATCTCCATTCCACACCAACAACAGGTCATCAATATAGCGGCCATAATAAACAAAATGTTGTTTATAATGGTTGTCATCTCCATAGACGTGGCAGGCTTCCCACCAACCCATAAAAAGTTTGGCATAGGAGGGGCAAATTTTCCCCCCGTAGCCGTGCCACGTCTCTGGAGATAGCAATCCTTATCAAAAATGAAAAAATTGTGATCTAGTAAAAATTCTATTGCTGTTAACACAAAATAGATAACATCCTTACTATAATTAGAAAAATTATTCAAAAAATAGGTCACAGCAGCTAGACCCAGGTGGTGTGGAATGGAGGTATACAAAGATGTAACATCAATTGTTAGAAAGCGAAAAGATTCTTGCCACTTGAGTTTTTTTACATTATTTAGGACTTGTGTGGAGTCCTTTATGTGGCTCATTAGGTTCAATACCAGTGGCTGAAGGAATGTGTCAACTAATTCCGACAACGGTTCAAGGAGGGAACCTACCCCAGATATGATGGGTCTACCCGGGGGTACTTGCTGTCTTTGTGCAATTTGGGGACGAAGTAAAAAATAGGTGTAAGGGGTGCCTGTGGAAGTAAAGTATCAAAATATATCTCCTTAAAAGCTCCTGCCTCTTTACCTAGTTCTAAGATATCCTTTAACTTGGTTTTAAATTTCAAAGTAGGATTAAAGGTAAGTTTAGTGTATACCTCCTCATCATTTAATTGTTGTAAGGCTTCTGAAACATAGTATTCATGATCCATAATAACAATGTTTCCACCCTTATCAGACTCTTTAATTACAATATCATTATTAGATTTTAATTTGTTTAGAGCTTTTCTCTGTTCAAATTCTGTGAATAATGATATTTATGTGCTTTTTGAGTATCTAGATTCTCCGATAAGGTTTTTAGTTTTTGCTCTACTGTGCACTGAAAAACGTCAATACTTTGGCTTCTACTATGTATGGGGTAAAAATGCTTTTTTTGCATACTAGGCCTGAAGGTTAGTACTGTGTCCTGTGTTTCTATGTCTGAATTTGTATCAAGCATAGTAGTAAGATCCAAAACCAGACATTGTTCATTAAAAGATAATAAATCTTTATTAAGATCTTGTTTCTGCACTTCTATATTTTCGGCCTGTTCAGCACCATCCGCGGATCCTGAAAAATTTTGTTTAAGGATTACATTTCTTACAAATTTATTAACATCATGGATGGTGCCGAACAGGTCAAAATGTGCAGTGGGCGCATATCCTAGTCCTAGGCTAAGCACTTCCCTTTCTGTAGCTGTTAGCTCATATTTAGAGAGATTAACTACATTTTTTATATATATTTCTTTGTCTGTGTGCGTGTCTGGTATCTTCTGGATATGCCTCCCCTTGCGTTTACCTCTGCAGCTACTGCCCCTTCTTGTTTTTTTCTTTTTTGCTTTGCGCCTGTGCGCCACTCGTTTTTTGACACAATATCTTCCTCCTGGGATGGTATATCTAAGGCTGACATTCCTGTTATATCTACAATTTCCTCATTTGAATCATGATCTGAGGTATCCACGTCATAATCAGTTTCAGCAAATTGCACTTTTTTAACACTTTTCTTAGGTAGTGTATCTGTCCTATTTTTATTCAACTGATTCTGATGACGTGGATATCTCCCTGAACTTTGCCACTTATACACTTAATTGAATTCATAGTCTCTTTTGTCCCTTGACAATTTCTGCTTTTTAAGCTCCCATTGCTCTTTGGTAAATCTAGCCATGTTATCCTCAAATTTCTTATCATAGGAGGTAAATTCCTTGTCCATCTGGAACTTTTGTAAATCTATTTGCACAATTTTAATATATTTAATGGATTCAAGTCTCTGCTGTTTCTTAGTTATTAATAGTTCCATAAGTGCAAAAGAACAATCATCTAAGATTTTGTTCCATTTCTTTATAAAGTCCATGTCAGTGACAAGAAAAGATGGAAACTTTTTTATTCTTTGTCCTCTAGGTATTCTTTTTTGTCTCATGTATAATAAGAAGGTTTTTATGTCCAAATCAAGTTTAATGTCTTTGCTAAAACAAATCAGTACAAAACTGATATTGGTGTACACCTGTTTATCACTCACATTCCTGTGTTTTCGTTGAGAATGATAGATAATATGAGACTACCTGAGTGGAGTGCTGAGATTGATTAATTAAAATTTAACCTTTAATAGAAATCATTAAAATTATGAGCGTTAAATGCTCCGGCCTCTACATGTATAAATTGACGTTATTAAAATATTATTTATATGCATAAGAAATTTAATGATGTTAGACCAATTAATCTTGTAGGTGATTATATAAGGTAATATTCAAAATGAATAAATTATCCGACAGGATGCTCCTGGTGATACACCTACACCTCCAGACTGACCCATAACAGAAACATGTAGAGATCAACTGGAGTGCCCCCAAAACTATGATATAAAATAGAACAACCTACAATGAGATAGCCTATATGCTTCTCCTGGTGGTTGGAAACCCACACAACATCTACATCATAGACATGATAGTATATAAAATGTAATATGATGGGGTGTGACAATTCATAAATATATCTAAAGCATATATATAAAAAACATATACATATAAAAAATATATATATTATTTTCAATTGTTGAAAATCTGCATAACCTCAAAAATAAAAATATTAAACTAATAATGACAAACTAATCTGCTAAGTGACTACTACCTGCCTCAAATATCGGGTGGTGAATATGCACCAATAATCACAAATAAGTTGTGCAATATTAAGACACTCTATTCAATGATAAATAATAACTAAAATTGATATCACGTTATTGATGTGATAAACTAAAGCATATATATAAAAATAAAGCATATATATAAAAAAAACAATGGAACAAAGAGAATATATTAACCTTGATAAATATTAATCAGTCACACAAAGTAGATGACTGGGAAGATAAATACATTGTGTAGTAATAGTGCTGATGAAATGGAAAAAAACCTTAGTGACCACTATATTAGCACAGATTCAGTTGAAAGCTGCCATATCAATATTTGCATTCAAACCACAGGGAGACAAACTGTGGAGTTTCCATATCCAAAATGTCTCCCTTTGTCTCAAATAGGGTCACTTTATTTATCACTAGTATACTAGTAGACGATTATATATTTATTGTTGTTTACTGCACACTATATATATTCCAACACTTATTATTGCAGTATTGTATATTTTATTGCAACTTTATTTCACACTATATATTTTCCTCATCTAAATAGGAAATCATATATATACACTATAGATATTATCATTACACTGACCATGCAGAATAAGGATCAGAGGTTGAAAAATAGGGAAGCCCTAAGCAATAAAGAGAATGTGCAGGATATGTCAGGAGGTACCATAGATGACCTATCAATGGTTCAATTGTTCCATAAATTAGAGTATGCTTTGAAAAATGAACACAGGCATTGGTGGGACATTGATACACTTAAAAAATATAAAGAAAGAGGGTTGAGGATCTCCAAACATTGTTCCTTTAAACAGGATATAGATCTTATTGAAAAATGGCAAGGCATTCTGACAGAATGTTCTTTAAAACTCATAGATCTATTGATTGAGTTTAGGGAAACCCTATTGAATAAAACAGAATTGGATATTGAAGAGATTCAGAATACCTTAATTAAATTTGAATCAAATACTGATTATGTTAAACACATAAAAGAAGTACAAGAAAGATCAGATATCTTCCAGAAAAAGATTATACACACGAAAATAAAAAAACTAGCCAGAGATGAAAAGGATTACTTAGAAGGTAAAGTTTATGACCTTCATAGGGAAGTTAAGGAGATAGAGTCTGACAATGATGTACATACAACGGACACACTTAAAGATAAATCATGGGTAAAAGTAGATTATAGGAAACCAAAAGATAAAAAGAAAAACTTGACCTTTAAAAACACGAGTAAAAACACTAATAATACACCGGATAATTTTAATTCTAGAGAATACAGACAACCTTTGACCTCGAATTGGGAAAGGGATAATTATAATCACAATTCTCATAAAGATACACATAATCAGTATCATTATAGATCCCAACAACACAATAGAGAACAAGTGAATTTTTATAGAAGTCCTGAATTCCAACAAGGGAATCCTTTGTGAAGTCCCAGATTCCAACAAAATGAAATTGATTATAATAATAGCTACCAAGGGGATGGTAATAGACAAACCAACAAATCACAGGTTTTTCAGTACAACCAGAAACAAGTGTACAACCCTCCGCATCTCAGGCATGCCCCAATCAGATTAAAACAGTTAGAGAGGGAACCAGAGGGGGAAAAATTTGTTTCAACTACACCAAGAAAAAGATCCATACGCCAACGTGGCAGCAGAGGGAGAGGTAAGACTTCCAAAAAGGAGAAAGTTAAACGCATGAGTAAGAATATATTTAATTTATCAGATCATGTTCTTTCAAATGAAGAGATCTGTATCTTAAATAGAGGCTTATCTTTCTGTCCCTCAAATAATCACAATTTGTTTGATTTGTTTGTGGACCTTAATAAATTTGTTTGCAAATTATCCATTCAACGTTATTTTTGTGAAAAGAAATTGAAAGGTTCGGGCCACAGACCAATTCTTACAAATGATATGGTGGAACGCCCTTCAACTGATATTGTATATTTTGACCCAGACACTCTTTGTGATGATCTGTTTGAAAATTATATACATTCAAGTTTAACCTTGAAATCAAATTTTAATCCACCTAGTGCGGGACTAAGTATTAAATTGTTCCAGAACTTGGTACTGGAAGAATTTGGGAAATTACCAGGAGATAGAATTAAGAATTCGAATTTGAATATTTATAAAACAAAAGCTTTGTCTAGACTGGCTTCTAATAAGAACCTAGTGATCAGACAAGCGGATAAGGGCGGTGGAATAATTTTACAAAATCGTGAGGATTATATAATAGAAGCTGACAGGATCTTATTGGATCCAGAATATTATAAAATCCTTACTTTTAATCCCACCAACAAATTTCTAGCAAACTTGGTTAAAATGGTTGATCGAGGTTGGATAGAGGATATTCTAACTAAAAAAGAAAGAGACTTTTTAATTCCATTAACCCCTAATCTGGCATATAATTATCATCTCCCCAAGATTCACAAAAGTTTAGTGGATCCACCAGGGAGACCGATAATTTCAGGAATTAGCAACCTCACGTGGAATTTATCTGAGTATGTTGACCAATTCCTGAAAAAATCGGTAGTCACACTTACCTCATATCAAGGATACCCCTGATCTGATATATACAATTTCCAAGATAAATAAGGCAGATAGGAACCTTCTGTGGATAACCTGTGATGTCTCGGCTTTATATTCAAATATACCTCATGACCTTGGCATTAAGGCTATTGAATATTATCTGAAAAAAGACATCTATATGCCAGACAGACAAAGGGAATTTTTATTAGAGTGCATTTTGTTTGTACTGAGAAACAACTATTTTGTCTATCAAGAAAAAATCTTTTTACAGATCAAGGGGACGGCCATGGGGACCAGGTTTGCCCCGAGTTTTGCCAATTTATTTATGGGTCACTTTGAGGATAAGTACATCTATTCCTCAAGCTCGGTGGCGAACCTGGTCTTCTATGGCCGTTTTATTGATGACCTCTTGTTCATTTGGGAGGGCAACCAATTAGAGGCCCAGAATTTTGTAAATGGTTTAAATGAGAATGATATGGGTCTGCAATTTACATAAAAAATCGATGATAATAGCATCGATTTTCTTGACTTAATATTAGAATGGGATAGCTTGGGTAATATAATTACCAAAACGTATTTCAAGTCAGTAGACGCTAACAGTTATTTAAACTTCAAAAGTAACCATTACCTTCCATGGAAAAAGAATATACCCTACAATCAGTTTTGCAGGTTACGCAGAAACTGTACTGATTTGAAAACGTTTCATATTCAGGCAACACTTTTAAAAGAAAGATTTTTGGAAAAAAATTACCCAAATGACTTAATTGAGAAGAGTTTTTTGGAAGCAAGAAAGAAATGTAGAGAAGATTGTTTTAGTAAATATACAAGGAAAGATAAAGAGGTAGATGAAGCGGAAAAGTTAGACTCTATCACTGATAAAGAGAATAATGGGATTCAGGTTCATAACACAATATAACAATAATTATAAGAAAATTAAAAGCATTTTGGACAAATATTGGTATATTTTGGGGAGTGATCCGTTACTTAATAATTCGATAGGAAAACACCCAATATGTACTTTTAGAAGAGCCCCAACTTTAAAAAGTAAATTGGCTCCGAGTAAAGTAGTCATGAAGGTCCATCATTCCAAAGTTAAAAACCAATGCTATAAATCTGGAATTATGGAGAGTAAATTCTTAGGCAAACCAGGATTTTACAAATGCAATCACCCCAATTGTGGTCTTTGTGCCTTCACGAATCACAGTAGAACAGAATTTACATCATTTGTCACAAAGGAAAAATTCAGCATCCACACACACTTCACATGTGACTCTTCTTTTGTGGTATACATGTTGGAGTGTGTATGTGGGGTCCAATATGTAGGCAGGGCCTCTAGACCCCTGAAAAAGAGTTGGGGGGGAACACAAGAGAAATATAGAAAAGAATATACATAACCACAGTGTTCCCAGACATGCTAGCCAATGCCACATGAGATCAACAGACTCCTTCTCCATTTTCCCACTAGAACACATTTTACCCACGTGGGGTAGAAATAGGTTTTTGCATTTGAGACAAAGGGAGACATCTTGGATATGGAAACTCCAAAGTTTGTCTCCCTGTGGTTTGAATGCAAATATTGATATGGCAGCTTTCAACTGAATCTGTGCTAATATAGTGGTCACTAAGGTTTTTTCCATTTCATCAGCACTATTACTACACAATGTATTTATCTTCCCAGTCATCTACTTTGTGTGACTAATGAATATTTATCAAGGTTAATATATTCTCTTTGTTCCATTGTTCCATTGTTTTTTTATATATATGCTTTATTTTTATATATATGCTTTAGTTTATCACATCAATAACGTGATATCAATTTTAGTTATTATTTATCATTGAATAGAGTGTCTTAATATTGCACAACTTACTGTATTTGTGATTATTGGTGCATATTCACCACCCGATATTTGAGGCAGGTATTAGTCACTTAGCAGATTAGTTTGTCATTATTAGTTTAATATTTTTATTTTTGAGGTTATGCAGATTTTCAACAATTGAAAATAATATATATATTTTTTATATGTATATGTTTTTTATATATATGCTTTAGATATATTTATGAATTGTCACACCCCATCATATTACATTTTATATACTATCATGTCTATGATGTAGATGTTGTGTGGGTTTCCAACCACCAGGAGAAGCATATAGGCTATCCCATTGTAGGTTGTTCTATTTTATATCATAGTTTTGGGGGCACTCCAGTCAATCGCTACATGTTTCTGTTATGGGTCAGTCTGGAGGTGTAGGTGTATCACCAGGAGCATCCTGTCGGCTAATTTATTCATTTTGAATATTACCTTATATAATCACCTACAAGATCAATTGGTCTAACATCATTAAATTTCTTATGCATATAAATAGTATTTTAATAACGTCAATTTATACATGTAGAGGCCGGAGCATTTAACGCTCATACTATTGGCTCCCGACTTACCAATGGAAGCTCCGTACAAGTGTTACACCTCCACGCATGCGCAGTCCCTTTAACAGACGCTGAGAACTCGGCAATATAAGTTTGTGGTAATGATTTTTATGTAGATTGCACCTGAGGAAACGGTCAGGAGAGACCGAGAAACGTTGTGCTTTTGTGCTTTTTAATAAAGTCTTTTTAAACTGACTTATTTGCCACAAACTTTTTATTACATTTCCATTTGATAATTGGTATCCCGAGTATTGCAGTATATGTGTTCAGAGGACAACGGATCAGAACGAGAGATACTGCCCACGGGTAAGCCTGCTGTGGACGCCAGACACTGGTGTATTTCTAAGCCCCAGAGGTTCGCTGGTCTCTATACGGTGACGATAGCCAGGAGAGTGCGAGTGTGAGTTAGCTGGACGACTCCCAAGAGTCCAGGAGGCGGTTGTGACACTTCTCAAGTGTCCTTTATCTTGTAAGTACGGTCTTACTTGTTACTTTTGGCGTGTTATATACATCTGATTGTGCACTATGGTGGCGCCTTCTTTTATATCATCCATATTTGCAGATTTCATTATCTTGGGACACCAACAAGATTCCTGAAGAAGCAGCTTGCCACCAGATCATTGTTATAGGACTTTGATTTTGGACTTTAAGAACTGTCCTGATATTATTCATCCCAACACCTTTTCACCCAGTGGTGTGGTTTGTTTTTATTTATATATTTTTTTTGTCTTTTATATAGGCTGAATGTGTGTTGATATCATATCTTTTTCATATTGGCTTATATCACTAGTACTTTTGGTTGTGTTGAAAAAGTATACATTACTAGTACAGCTTATCATCTAGCTTCAATTTGCATCATTCACACCTCTTGACATCATTGCCATATTAGCTTGCATGGCTATTATGGTCATTTTATTATTTGATATGTGACTCAGCATTATTCACCTCATTAGAGATTATTATCACACATTTTTTACACTTTTTGGCGCACTGATTTTTTTTGTTTGTACATTAAAATTATACATTCACACAAGGACAAAACATTTAAAATTAACGTCTGCTTATTTAAATCCGACCCCCTTGTGGCTATATGTTATTTTAACTCGTCTGCTATTTGAACAATATCCGATGTAGAAGTATTTTCATTAATTTACCTACAAAATTTAAATTAATGGTTACGGCATTTTGCCATTTCCACAATTACAACTTACTATATTCACTTTGTCAGTGTGAATGGGTAGGGATAGCTGATACAAATTTTATGAAGGAATAGGCCAGTAATTCAGAATAGAGGATTAGATACAACAACAAGGTGCCACAAGATATAGGACGATATAGTTTTTGTTATCTTTAATTTACAAAGGTATAGGCTAGTATCCTAAACGATTAACTTGATATTATAATCTAGATGTTACAAAGTATTGACTGGTATCACTAGTATCCCTTAGTTCTGTAAGGTACAGTTTGGCAACTAATAGAGCACAAGATACAGTAACCAACCGATGTAAGGTATAGGCCGGTAATATTAGTATCAGTTGGTTTGTAAAGGTATAGGCCGGTAATTATATATAGAGAACTAGATACCACTACGAGCTGTTAAAAGGTATAGGCCAGTACTTTCAATATACTTTTTAGTCCTTTAGCGGTATAGGCCGGTAAAGACAAGGGAAACAATATAACTAAACAACTATTTATATAAGGTTAAAGCTGCAACGTTTATAGGCATCGACAAGTAATTCCCAGTAATAATCTGACACAACAGTAATATCTCAAGAGGAACCCTAGTATTGTGTGACAGAAAACCGAAATATATGCTACGACTCAGTGCGTGTACACAATTACAGGTATAGGCCGGTATCCAAGTAGAGCATTAAAAATAGAAGGTTACTGTCAATATTAATCACAATAAGTTAAGGATAACACGTCTAACAATTCACTAGAGCTCAAATTTGTAAAAGCTCAGTAGTGCAAAAAGGACCGTCATATATATGCCCCCAAAAAGATTCTAATGTGTAATTATACCTGGTACCTAATAGTAAATTTGCAACAGTAAATTAAGAATACAGCAACCTAACACGAACATAGTGATTTCAAATACAAACGTTGCCTTTTATTACCAGCAGTGTAAATTAAATATCTTTATATATTGCCGACGCAGGATCCAGACAAAATTTAAACACAACAGTGCCATCTAATGGCGAACTGAAATAGTCAACACAAACTTTCACAAGGTTGGAATATATAAGCAGTACAGTCGGTGAAATTTTACAGGAAATATTATATTTATTGTAACGGTCTGTCTGTGGTGGCATTCACCTACCTAGTATATACAAAGTACTGTGACAAACACGTTATTAGAAAAATACAAACCTACACATATAGCTCAAAGAGACCAAATGCTGCAGAAGGCAATGAACTTTAGATGTTGCAATGTATACTAATAATCACCTATATAAAAGTAAAGATATGATATGTATGTGACAACATTTTGGACATAAAATATTGTTAACCTTATAGGACGGTTATTTCAACTAGAACAAGGCAAAAAATACAAGCTACTATATTGGCAAGCGATCCAACGTCAAGCACATAGCCAGGTATTTTTCCAGTAGAATTTGAAGCAGCTACCCTTAATTTAAACTACATATCCCTCTGCCATTGATATACCTTGTCATAAGCAATCCCTTTATTTTCAATTTGAAGCCTACTCATCAACCCCTATGCATATGTGATAACCTTATATTCAAGGAATCAGATTTAAATAAGCAGACGTCAATTTTAAATGTTTTGTCTTTGTGTGAATGTATAATTTTAATGATTTCTATTAAAGGTTAAATTTTAATTAATCAATCTCAGCACTCCACTCAGGTAGTCTCATATTATCTATCATTCTCAACGAAAACACAGGAATGTGAGTGCTAAACAGGTGTACACCAATATCAGTTTTGTACTGATTTGTTTTAGTTTGAATTCAAGTACACAGCACCCCTCTTTTGCTTTTATCTCATAATTCAGTTGTATTAAGCAATTGATTTATTATAAGCATATTAAATTCCTGTATTGATTCACAAGTAGTGCCTTAGTACCCCCTTTTTTCTGTTTAATGTCTTTGCGTCTAAGTTCATCTATTTGAAAAAACAGACCATCAAGTGTGTTGTCATTCTCCAATAGACTATGGTCGACATCCTGATCATATGTCTCTAAAGAAGCTGTTAAGTCCTAGTCTAGTAGTTTGCCCTTGGACTTCTTTACTGTTGCCAAATCCTGCCTGTCGGACCATTCTAGTGATTTGCCTTGGACTGCTCTGCCATTGCCGCTGGGGACTGTCCTGTCTGTGGTGAGTACCGCCCTCATCATCTTACTAACTTTCTCTGCTCTTGTATAGTCCCTATCATTACGGCTCGACGCCGGGATAACAAGACTACTGTCCGAGTTCAGTCTGATAGAGAAGTATTCCACACGCATTACACATAGAGTTTATTAATATCAGAAAATAGTGAGTATATTAAATATACATTTGAAGATATATAGTAAACTGTATTTACTATTAGCAATATTGATAATGAGACTGCATTTCTAGGTGTCTGCTGCCCCCTAGTAGACTAAAACTGGTATGATCCCAATAAAATGTTTAGATCCGAGGGCCAATCAGACACAGCACTGGAAGGGCGTATACGAATATTCACCAATGATTACAAAATGAAGGAGGGTTTATCACTTGATAAAAGCTCATGCAATAGGAGTGAAAGAATCTTTGGTCTTTTGCTGGAATTTTGACTGACTCAAAACTGCTGTCTTTTGAAACACAGTCTCTATAAAGCAAGCCTGGGCCTAACTTTCTTTATCCATAATTGCAATACTTCTCATATGAGGTGAACTGGATTTATCTGTAAAAGCTGAACTTCAAATTGGTTTATTTGGTGATGTATACAATTGCTCTATATTTTTAATGTTTTAAGTCAAAGGTATTCTAAAGCTATAATTAGATTGCAGCTGGTAATTTAAAGAGCATATGTGGTGGTTTAAGTTTTATCCATAGTCCTGTGTAAATTAGAATCAGTCATATTTAATGCTAAGTAATTTATTTGCTAGACAAGATTTTGCACTTCAGATTTATAAGTCAGTCATTATTGTGAACTCTTTCAGAACTGTACATAAATTGGTTATTGTGGCTAAATCTCTGGTAGTTATTAATTAAGCACTATTAAGTTAGCGGTCCATATTCTGGTATTTTAAAGTGATTCATTGTGAGCAAGGTTAATTTTAAAGATATATTTTTTTTATGATCTGTTGTATAGAATATTGTAATTAAATAAGTGTGTATAATTGATTCATAATCTAGTTTCTACATAAATATAATTCAAGGTGTTTATAAATTTAACTAATCTAGAACAAAGGAATAAATATTAATTTTTAATTGTTACATAAATACATTTTATTGTTTGGCAACTGCTGAAATAAGTACACCAACATTTTCTTGGAGGTTATTGCTAAGATAATAATAAATAATAATTTTGTAACCTCGTATATACCAACATATTATTTGGAGGCATTGCTAGGAGATTATTATCTTTATCACATTGATATAACATATTTTGTAGTAAATTAAAAAGAATTATTATCTAGAAGAACATTTTTTTTTTTTTTTTAATCATTTTTTTTATCATTGGTCAAATAGCGTTTTTAATTTAACCTAATACTAAGCCAAAATAATAATATCTGTTACTAGAAGTGAATCAATTGAATCTGTACTCAGTGTTGAAATATGTTCCCCAAAATTACCCCTCACTAAAGCTGATTCCCTTAAAATAGACGCTATCAGCTACATTAAAAATAGGTGTAATATTGTGGGTGATTTAAATGATTATATGGATATGCTTGCCACTAAGGCCAAACATATTGCTATTTATAATGGAAGACGGAATAAAGAAAGCGAATTGTTCCAAGAATTATTAATAATTAATCAATGCAAAAATTCAAGAAAACGCGGTGAGCTAATACTAAAATCCTGGGCCCTTGTAATATGCATAATTGATGAAATGTCCATCCAACTTATAGAAAAGGAATTGCAGTTACAGGAGTTAGATGATAATATTCACTCATCACGCAAATGCGAAGAGAATTTAGAAATAGCTGAAAATATAATTGTTACATTTAAATAAGACATGGCAGCCTTAGATAAGCATAACCAAAAATTACTAGCCCAGATACAAGGTTCAAATAAACAACTCGCACAGAGCCAGAAAGAGTTAAAGGAATTAAAAAAACAATCTCGCCATAATGAAACCCCCTCTCTTGATAGTGAAAATAATGAAAATAATAATGCAGGTATTTTAAAAACCCTTAAAAAAATTATGAGAAATGAACTGCAGAACATTAGGGAAGAATTCATACAAAGGCCCCTTATCGGGTCAGAGTTAAACTTCCCACATAGACAGTCACTTCATGTTTTAAATTTAGGGAACTGCTACACTTCGGAGGGGGAGGGGAGTGATAATAGTGAGTCAGGGGGCACAGCCAGCTATCCATATAGCCCACGTAGTACTAATGTACATAAGGGGTCTCCCCCCCTAGTAAATATAGGGCAGATAGGGGGTGCTCCAGCCCCAAGAATAAGGTCCCTATGAAAGCCCAAGATACATCTAATAAGGTATATGACACCCCTAAAATAATTAATTTCTTAAGTGGTTCAGTGCCTACATTTTCCAACAAGGGAACCAATTCTATAATTGACCACGTAGAGGCCTTTGAAAATGCTTTATCCATAGTGAATGTTACTAGTGAGCAGTCAAAAATTTAATTTCTGCCGTGGGTATTTGAGGGTAAACATCACAATTCTTTGCTTCACTAAAGGATCGCAAAAAATATATCCAAGGTAGTTCCAGCAGACAAGAGTGCTATTTGAATAAAAAACAAGCTTTATTAGGACAGGTTAAAACGAATACAAAAATAGGCAGACTCCTAGCAAAACAGTTGGGAGTATCAAAAAATTCACTAAAGGATATTAATGTTCATTCCTGGAGTGAAACAAAATGCGCAATAAGGAGTTCGGGCAATATCGCACTAAAACAGCTGTGAAAATAGCTGTGTACGGTTTAAAATGTAGTGCCAATCAAAGCCCTATAGAATTCCTTTCTGTACTAAAAAGCGCGTATAGTATGGCCGAAGATTACCCCATATTTGAAAGCTCAGAATTTGTGAATTTATTTTACGAAGCATTACCCGCACACATCAAACTTAGTTTGGCTAGAGATTTTGATGAGAACTGCTCATTGGACTGACTGATCAAAGAGCGTACAAAGTTATACTCTATTCAGCAGTCCAGTGAACAGGGGGTTAAAAGGGAAGCACGGCCCAGCCCCAAAATTGTGGCAGAAACTAGGGTGTCACCTAGCACCCTCAATTTGGAGTCTAAAAAGAAGACTTATGTGGAAGTGGACCGAGAAAACAGGCCTTCCTCACAAAGTTTTAACTCTTCCCTCCCCCAACATGGGCTGAGGTACAGAAAGAATATACTCAAAATGGGGGGCATACACAGACAAATAGTTATCCCCAAAGAGATGAACACCCACAAGTTTATCGGTATCCCCATAAAAATAAATACCAAAAGTGTCGAAAATACTCTCAGGGTAACCAGACACCCCAAGTAAATAGTGCTTCCCAAGATATTAACGCTGAACAAGTTGAACCCCAAAGACAACCACGTCAAAATAGAAACAATAGCTATGATTCTGAGGGATCCCAAGGATCCAGGAATCAATACCCTGGGATATCAAAAAATTGGTCCATGGGTAAAAATAGCTTGTCCAATCAAGTGGGCTAACTCAGTACGCAAGCAAGTCAATTATGTACACTATTTACTAATATGAGTCAAGTTCTGACGGCTCAGCACCCTAATAATCCTTTTTAAGGGGAACAGCCAGTGGCCAGCAGTGGGCCACAGGCACAGTCATAAATACTGCGGTATTACCCGAGAGAGGGGAGAGATATACCAAATGAAATTATAAATGTCAATAATGGTACTAATCATGTTCTCTCCTTGCAGAACAGAGACGGACGGTTTAGCTGTGATGACAAGCAATCTCAACTGGGAAGCTCTAACAAACCTCTTCCTTTGCAGTTTTCCCCTAACCTTATTCCCACATATGCAGTACACAGGAACCCTGTCAACCCTATTATAGAGAATATGGCTGGTAATAGTGAAAATTCCTCTTCATCAGGTAAAGTGGTTGATACAGATAAAACGTAGCAAAGCCCACAATTGTGTAAACATGCAAATTTTATGTGTGAAATGGTAGAAACAGGGAGCAGGGAGATATATTATGTATTAGATGAGCTCCAGGATTCAGTCTCCAAACCTATCATGGGATTAATTGATACTGGATCTCAGGCAACTATTTTATCCCACAGGTACTACACACAGCTAAATGAGCCAACATCTCATTTTAATCTTTTTTTATGTCCATTTGGTTCATTATTCTGGGATTAACTGTCCCCTAGATGATATATTGTATATTTATGTTCAGTTGTTAGATTGTTGTTGAATATATATTTCTAGTTGACCTGAGCAATACTTTAGCCTAGGGCGCTCCTATATTTCTAATATCTACCATTTTCTTTGATTCTGTTAGGGAGTCTTTTATAGTGTACCTTGTATTTTATCTAGGTGCCTGTAACTAAACACATCCTTATCTATAAATGAGCTAACACCCCACAAACGTAAAATAAAAGAATTTGATGGTTCACTAATAGGTGTTGGGGTTGACACAAAGTTTATGGTACTGCATGGCTAAAGCTAAAGCTGGGGAACAGGGTAATAAGACACCCTGTCATTATAGTGGATCTGCCAACTGACTGTTTAATTATTGGTAGTGATCTCCTGAAGCGATTAAGCACAATAATTGATTGCATAAATAATGTAATTTGGTCACAAGTAAAAGGCCTATTAATTATGAGTGGTCCAGCATTTCTTGCACCAGAGATAACTGTCACGTGGTGGAAGAGAAGCCAGATGCTGTGGAGATTAATTTCAGGAATAACTCTGTACCCTAAATCACTATCCTACAAACGGATAATCAGATTCCCCTAAGTGACTCTGATGGTAATACTTTTAAAATTTCGCCTGGAAAGATAGCCAATATTGCGATGTATTAACCATATCTCTCCACAAGGGGTATATAAGATATATAAGTCCCCTAAAGGGGGAGATCACTTAATTCCTCGCAGAAATTGAGAAAGTTAAAGATGATCTATTTATCCCTATGCAAGTGCATGACCTTGGGAAAACCAATTATGCCAAATTAAACTTAAAACAGGAAGCTAGCTATATAAGCGAAGGCTTATTAGCGCAGATTGCTGAACCTAAGATGATTAAATATCTTCCCCCCCAAGATCTCTTGGTCCATGACCTGGATGACAAGTCTGAAAGTTTTAATGTCACAGCTAAATGTGTATTATCTATCTCCATAGGTAATAAATCAGCAAAGCACCTGTTTTTAGTTTTAAATAGTCCCCATAATCAAATATACATTGGCAACGATCTCTTACATAGATATGCCATACAAATAGATTTGATTAGCATTTGCCTCTGGAGCAGTTTAAAGGGGGACCCTGAAGTATTTCAGGATGAAAATGCAGCCATGAAATCAAACCAGCAAATGCCATATGCTGTGAATATGCAGGTGTCTAATGATTTTGTAATCCCTGCTGGGGCTGATAAATTCCTCTTATCCTTACAGGTAAAAAGAGGTCAGAAATTAAAAACTTCTGAAACACTAATATGCATCTCCCATAGAATGCAAAATATGGGTATAACAATGACTCATACTCCCATGGTAAATATTGGAACTATTCCAATACATGTTATTGTACATAACAAGACCCCGCAGGATATCACCTTATCCAAGGGAACTATCATAGGATATGCGCTGGAATCAAGTTATTACACTTTTGGTTTCCAGAATAATATAATTGGGCCAATACCTAAAGAATACTTAACTGAAGAACAGTTAATAGAACAATCCTTTGCATCTATGCCAGAGAGATTGTTTACAATTCAGTCTATTTATCCCTTCAATTCAGAGGAAGGCATCTGTAAAATTGAAGAAGCCTCCCTTGTATTTGATCAGCCGATCAAAGAGCAAGTATACCCAATACCCAGAATCATGAGGGCAATGTAAATATATATAATCAAGGGGATCTCCCCTCTAGGTTGGAAGAAGCCTATGAGATAGGACCGCCTGAAATCTTTCCAGGATTTCAGAAAATAGTCGAAGAGCAAATCTCCTTAGCTAATGGCTGTTCCAGTAATGATGAACGCCAACAGCTACGAGAACTCCTAATGGAGTAAAAGGATATTTTTGCTAGGGATTTTTATGACTGTGGGACTACAGACCTGCACATTGCAAGAATCCAAACAGATCCCACCTGTATTTGTTAAATTATATCAACTTCCTTTAGCCTCATATGATTCTCTTGCGGAAATTATAAGGAACGTTGAAGAAAGGGGTATCATCAGACAGGTGCACAGCTCTTATAACAATCCTATCCTAGGTGTTCTTAAGCCCAATGGACAATGGCTTACGACAGCTAAACAAATGAGTGTACATGTTTGGCTAGCCTGTGCCATATATTGACCAGTGCCTAGTACAGATGCAGGGATCTAAAATAGTCACTTCCATTGATTGTGCACAGGGATATTGGACCATAAAGGTACATGAGGAGGACCAGTATAAGCTTGCATTCTCTTTCTAAAAGGTCCAATATGCATTCCAGAGACTCCCATTTGGATACTTAAATTCAGGACATGAATTTGCTGTATTCATGCATAAGGCTATGCCTGATGCACTGGAAAGGGGGACCTTATCTTATGTTGATGATGTTTTAATCAAAAGCACAGACCTTGAAAAACACATCACAGACCTTAAACACGTCCTCAGCCAACTTAAAAGGGCAGGTGTCAAATTATCCCTACAAAAAGCTCAATGGTGCCGCACTTGTGTAAATGTCTTGCGACAAATTACTTCTGAAGGGTTAAATCCTCAGAAGAAAAAGGTGGAAGCTATAATAAATTCTAAGAACCCAACTAACTTAAAGGAGTTAAGATCATTCCTGGGTGTGACAAATTATTCTCGCAAATTTATGAATAATTATGCAGAATTAGCTAAACCACTGCTACTTCTTCTAAAGAAGGATGTGAAATGGCACTGGAGTGAGGCTCAAGAGACAGCCATCAGAGAGCTGAAGAGAAAACTCAATCAAGCACCTTGCTTAGCATACCCTGAAGGCGGTAAACCTTTCTACTTAGAGACAGGTTACACAGATATAAGCATGAGTGCTGTTTTATACCAAAAGCATGATAATTTAAGCAAAGTCATTGCTTATGCGAACAAAACTTCATCCCCAGTAGAAATAAAATTTAGTAATTGCAAAAAAGCCCTCATCTACGGTATGGACTCTACAAAATTTCCGCATCTATATACAGGGCAAGAAAATTATTGTAGAAACGGCCCACCAGCCTTTGCTATATCTGCAAAGTGAGAGAATAAGAGATGGGAACCTGTCTAATAGCCACATAACAGCTTGGACATCTTTCCTTACAAGGCTGGCCTTTAGAAATTCGCTATAAGCAAAATAAAAAGAATCCAGTCGCACAGGGGCTTGCTGCGCTCCGCAACTGTACTCATGGGGATCATGGGGAAGAATTAATAGAAGATGATTTCCTGGAGGAACAATTGCTTACCCCATAAAAAATATACAATAAGGACCAGTGTCAAACATTACCTTGGGTATATGTTGATGGCTGTTCTTACCATGCCACTATTGATAATGAGTGCAGATTAGTCGCCGGCATTGGTATAACTTGGGCAAATGAATTCCCAAATATTTCTGTAGGTTTCAACATTGGACCAAGATCCAGTCAAGTTGCAGAACTAACTGCTGTTCTAAAAACCATTGAGATGGCTATTGAACAAGGTATTCATGAATTTGTGTTCATTACCGACTTAAATTATGTACATGACAGTTTTGTTGAATACCTGCCAACTTTGAAAAGAAATGGCATGCAGAAAACTAACAACAAACCAGTCAAACATGGCAAATTGTTCTGCGAGATTGATAATCTAGTGAGGTCCAATGGTTTAACCATACACTGGAAAAAGACTAAGGATCATTCCAGGATTCTAGGTCCTGATAAGGAAGGCAATAATCTTTCGGATTCATTAGCCAAACAAGGAGCCATAACTGGAGAACGCCTTAATATCGACCACTTAATGGGTGCAATTCAGGTAGAAACTATTACCAGAAACCAGGCTAAACAACAAAGTGAGCCTAAGCTGGTACAATGGAGTCAGGATTCTCCTATTGAGGACCTGATCACTAGTCAAAAAGAAGACCCCATTATAGGTATCTTCTATAAACACATAGAAGATCCTGAAAGCAACCCCATCTCAAAAGAGGACGGTATTGGTAAGGAAGATCTTAGAATCTTAATGAAATCCAAATCACAATTCAAGTTACAGGATGGTTTGTTAATTAGAACCTCTAAAACTGGCATCCAACAATGGCTGGTACCTACAAAGGTCAGAGGTCTCATGCTTCAACATGCCCATGATGCTCCCACATCTGGCCATCGTGGGGCCAAATTAACATATGAAATATTGCGTGACTATGCCTTTTGGCCGAAATAGGTTGAAGGATGTTCAAACCTACTGTCAAGGTTGTTTAATCTGTCCACAATTCCAACCCTCTGCACCAACTCATAGAGCGCCATTGCAGAAAAGGGGGATGGTAATGCCATGGTCAGATATACAAATTGATTTTATTGATCCAGTAACTATGTCATCAAGAGGTAACAGATACATGTTAACAGTGACATGCCTACTCACTAAATGGGTATAGTGCATCAGTGCACCTAACAATAGTGCTGAAACATGCGCAGCATTGCTCATCAACCATGTGTTTTCCAGATTTGGTTTACCCCAAAGAATCAAATCCGATCGGGGAACCCACTTCACCAACGAAGTGATGACCAAAATGTGGAAAATACTAGGGGTTAAAAGGAAGCTCCATATTGCATATAGAGCTGCCTCTAGTGGTGGTGTAGAGCGTTACAACCAGTCCATTTTAAAAAATCCTCAAAAAGTTTGTGAGTGAAACAGGCAAAGACTGGGATGTAAAATTACCTCTAATCCTAATGGCATTAAGAGCAACTCCAAGTAGTGCTACTAAAATGTCACCTTTTGAATTGATGACTGGTAGAAGAATGGTTCTACCTCAGTATCTACTGTACCGTACATCAGACCAGAACTTGATAAATGCAGCCAATACACATCACTATGTGGAGAACATAAGGAAGCACCTGCAATATGCCTTTGCATTTGCTCAAAGGAACATAGAGAAATCCGTAACTGCCGCTAAAACCTATTATGATCTCAAAACTTCCAAAAAGCAATATTAAATAAATGATAAAGTTTATCTTTATAACTTTGAAAGAGATCAGGTTAAGGAGAAGAAATTTCTTCCATCATGGAAGGGTCCTTTTGTCATAACTGACAAAATATTTACAGTTGCCTATAAAATTAGGATACCTAAAAATGATACTTTTATGGATAAATGGGTCCATATTAATCAGTTACGAGCGTGCCATCCTAGATTCCAACTACAATTCAGAGGGAGAATGCACTAAAGAAGTATTGTAGTTTAAGACCGTCTATGACACATAATGTCAGTACACTCACCAAGTACTATTAACTTTAAGCCAATTCAAATACATGTGTCCTACATATATTGGAATTGGACGGGGGATTTTATGTCAAGCTATTGCTGAGTGGCATTAGATAATATTTTTATATATATATTTATATATATATATATATATATATATATATATATATATATATATATATATATATATACACACACACACACACCTGTATATAATAAGGTAAACTAATTAATTTGTAGATTAAACTGGCTAATTTAAGTTAAATTCTAAAATCAGAATTTTCAGCCCCAAACCCCCTCTACATTCAATGCACAGAACTCCTGCTGTGACCAGATACACATCACAAGCCAGGATATCCCAATTATCCTGGCTTTAAAGGAAGAGTTTTCCTATCTGGAGGAGCGGACGGTCCGTCTGTATGGATAGTGGAATACACAAATATTCTCAAAAGATGTGGCTTATATCATCTGGGTGTTAAATTGTCCCATGCTGAGTTCAAATCCATTCAGAGTTCAGATGTGACGTCACTGTGAAATAGTAAAGAGAAGTTAGAAATGAATCTATATGAACTGTATAACTATCAAATATTTCATTTAGACTCAGACTGTGTAAATAAATGTATATTTATGGATCAGGCGAGGTGTGTCTAACGCGTAAGATAACTTTAAATCTTAAGTGAATATATAAGTGTCTATTTTAAGTGTTTAACCAACTTGCTTCCAAATAACAACATTGTTTCTTTCATTCCAGACCTGTGAGAAACCAGTGAATCGTCCAATGAAGTATATCATATCTGTGTTTTCATGCATTCAAAACAATATTATATCAGAATATGAATTGATACATTAATTAAATTAATACTGTAAGTATTAGTGTCCTTTTAAGTTCCCTCATAAAAATGTGATTTTAATACATCTTCTAAAATATTTAAATATATAGGAATTACTTCATAATATGGTAGTAGAGATATACTCATGTTTAGTATGAAAATACTCACACTAAATAGTTTTATATGGTCCCACACATGCTGAACATATAATTTATTAATATCAGAAAATAGTGAGTATATTAAATATATATTTGAAGATATATAGTTAACTGTATTTACTGTTAGCAATGTTGATAATGAGACTGCATTTCTAGGTGTCTGCTGCCCCCTAGTGGACTAAAAACTGGTATGATCCCAATAAACCAATGAAATGTTCAGATCCGAGCGCCAATCAGAGACAGCGCCAGAAGGGCGTATCCGAATGTTCACCAATGATTACAAAACAGAGGGTTTATAACTTGAAAAAAGCTCATGCAATAGGAGAAAAAGGGTCTTTGGTCTTTTGCTGTTATTTTGACTGACTCAAAACTGCTGCTTCTATAAAGCAAGCCTGGGCCTAACTTTCTTTATCCATAATTGCAATACTTCTCATATGAGGTAAACTGGATTTATCTAAAAAAGCTGAACTTCAAATTGGTTTATTTTGTGATGTATACGAGTGCTGCAAAAAAAAATTAAAGAGCATATTTGGTATTTTAAGCTATATCCATAGTCCTGCGTAAATTAGAATCAGTCATATTTAATGCTAAGTAATTTATTTGCTAGACAGGAGTTTGCACTCCAGATTTATAAGTCAGTCATTATTGTGAACTCTTTCAGAACTGTACCTAAATTGGTTATTGTGGTTAAATCTCTGGTAGTTATTAATTAAGCACTGTTAAGTTAGCGGTCCATATTCTGGTATTTTATTGTGGTATTTTAATGTGATTTATTATTAGCAAGGTTAATTTTAAAGATATATTTTTTTATGATCTGTTGTATAGAAATCCACAACAAAGCAATATCCCTTTAAAAAGTGCACTGACACTCCATATATCTAATCCAAAAATTCCACAAAGTCAGCTCACAACTATTCATAGACCTGCCGGTATAAAAGACTTACTAGTCACTCCTCGGCATCCAGGTCACAACTTGATAGCCGCTGGTCTCCTGCTTGATAGGGTACGTAGGCACTTCTGAGCTCCAAACTGCTGCACACTATTCAGTCAGTGTCTCACACTGAAATTTGCTCCGCCCGCTCTCCTACTAGTATCAAAGAAAACACTGTGCTGCAAACCGCAGGGGGGATTCCCAATCCACTTGTCAGGTATGAAGAAAAAACTTGTAAGCGAGTCAGCCAGTGTAAAAGTTAAAATATAACTTTTATTGGAAAATAATAAAAATAAACATCTAAGTGTCCTGAGGCTAGTGCAACACCAGTCTTACATGTTTCAGCATTACGCCTTCCTCATAGACTGTGCTTGTACTCCAGATTTATAAGTCAGTCATTATTGTGAACTCTTTCAGAACTGTACATAAATTGGTTATTGTGGTTAAATCTCTGGTAGTTATTAATTAAGCACTGTTAAGTTAGCGGTCCATATTCTGGTATTTTATTGTGGTATTTTAATGTGATTTATTGTAAGCAAGGTTAATTTTAAAGATATATTTTTTTATGATCTGTTGTATAGAATATTGTAACAGAATAAGCGTGTATAATTGATTCATAATCTAGTTTCTACATAAATATAATTCAAGGTGTTTATAAATTTAACTAATCTAGAACAAAGGAATAAATATTAATTTCTAATTGTTACGTATATACATTTTATTGGTTGGCAATGGCTGAAATAAGTACACCAACATTTCCTTGGAGGTTATTGCTAAGATAATAATAAATAATAATTTTTTAACCTCATACGACAATCCGTAATGCTTTCTATAAGTTCTACCAAAATTTATATGCTAAGGCACCTATTAATGAAGTGGAGAAAAATATATTCTGGCAAAAAATGTATTTACGTAAAATATCTGTGGAAGCATTACAACAAATTAATCTTGCTATTTCAGAAGACAAGGTAAAAGCTGCTATTAAAAAAGCCAAACTTAACAAAGCAGCGGCCTGTCTGCTGAATTCTACAAAATTATTAAAGGGACACTGTAACCAAAATTTTTCTTTCGTGATTCAGATTGAGCATGAAATTTTAAGCAACTTTCTAATTTACTCCTATTTTCAATTTTTCTTCATTCTCTTGCTATCATTATTTGAAAAAGAAGGCATCTAAGCTTTTTTTTGGTTTCAGTACTCTGGACAGCACTTTTTTATTGGTGGATGAATTTATCCACCAATCAGCAAGGACAACCCAGGTTGTTCACCAAAAATGGTCCGGCATTTAAACTTACATTCTTGCATTTCAAATAAAGATACTAAGAAAATGAAGAAAATTTGATAATAGGAGTAAATTAGAAAGTTGCTTAAAATTTCATGCTCAATCTGAATCACGAAAGAAAAATTTTGGTTACAGTGTCCCTTTAAGGAAAATATTGTAGGCACAATAATAAATTTGTTTAATGGTTACTATATTTAAAATGAAATGTATTCACCGTATTTTGCAGACTCGATAATAACATTAATACATAGAAAAGGTAAACCTTCAGAAGATATGGAATCATGTCATCCCATATCCCTTCTGAATAATGATTACAAGATCTTTATGTAAATTTTAGCAGACATACTTAAGAAAGGTGATAGGTAATCTGATTCATGAAGACCAAGCGGGCTTTATGCCAGGCAGAAATTCAGTACGCAACATGCGAAGGGTCCTGTTAACACTAGAAAATTACTTTAACAAATTACAGATCTCTAATAAAACTAGAAAAGATGACTTAGCTTTATTAACAATTAATGCGGAAAAAGCATTTGATTCTATTATTTGGACCATATGATTACTACTCTTAATAATTTTGGTTTTTCAGTAATCTGGTTAAACTGATAATTGATATATAATAAGCTTCATTCACAACTTCTAGTTAACAGAGAAATATCACAATATATCCCTTTATAAAGGGGGGCACGGCAAGGGTGTCCGTTGTCACCTTTGCTTTTCAACATAACGCTGGAACCTCTAGCTATCTGTTTAAGGCAGAATGTTAAAGGGATTAATAACAAAATGTATGTAAGAGTTTACCTGATAAATTAATTTATTTCATAGTGGCAAGAGTCCATGAGCTAGTGACGTATGGGGTATACATTCTTACCAGGAGGGGGCAAAGTTTCCCAAACCTCAAAATGCTTATAAATAAAAAAAGCATACAAAAAGAGGAACTGGAAAAAATAAAGTGCTTTATACAAAAAAATCATAACCACCAAAAATAGGGTGGGTCTCATGGACTCTTGCTACTATGAAATAAATTAATTTATCAGGTAAATTCTTACATAAATTGTGTTTTCTTTCATGTAAGTGGCAAGAGTCCATGAGCTAGTGACGTATGGCAAATAATACCCTAGATGTGGAAATACAGGAGTCACTAGAGAGGGAGGGATAAAATAACAGCTAAATCCGCTAAGAAATTAAATACTAAATAAAATTAAATTTTCTTAAAAATTAAAAAAAAAACATGAGCCATGAGTATTCCTAAACCAAGAAAATCAAAGTCTGATTTTTATCCAACACACATTAGAGGTAATTATATCAATATGTTTCTAAAACAGGTTGAGGAAGAGGTCATGGAATTGGGTAAAAGTAGTAAAACCATGAAATATAAGGATAACCTAAGTAAAAAAAACAGCATTGAGACAACTTGAAGAAAAGAGGAAATAGTAATTAGAAATTCTGACAAAGGTGGGAATGTCGTGGTACTTAATAAGGTTGATTATATTAGAGAAGCCCACAGGCAACTCAATGACAGTGTAACATATAGAAAGCTTTATTGCAACCCAGAAAAGGAATTTGCAAAAAAAGTTAGATAGACTTTTGGATGATGCTATAGTGTTAGGCTTCATGACTAGTGATGAAGCCTTGTCCCTTATTCCTGAACATCCAATGACACCAATTTTTCACCACCTACCAAAATTACACAAGAATAAAGTGAATCCTCCAGGGCGCCCTATCATCTCTGGGATAGGTTCTTTATTTGAACCCTTGTCTGGGTGGGTTGACTCAGTGTTACAACCTTTGGTTCAAGGTCTCAGTAGTTATCTGAGAGACTCTGGTCATTTAATATCTATTCTAAAAGAGATGAAGTGGTGTGAGGTCAATAAGTGAGTGGTGATGGTTGCGGTGTCGCTATATTCATGGATTCCTCATCATCTAGGTATCCAGGCAATTGCATTCTTTTTAAACAATCGTACCAACTACTCTGATGAGTTTAAATTGTTTCTTTGTGAGGCTGTTGAGTTCCTACTATGTTTTGTAAAAGATAAGACTTTCTAGCGCTCCAAGCTAATACCCCATAAGGAAAGAGTCAAGATGCAATGAGTGGTTTGTAATATCAAAATTTATTCAACTGTGAAGCAGTAAAAAATATATTAAATTAAGTGACAATAATAGAATGTGTTTCCTTATTAGGAGTTGGTTGGCCAACCTTATAAAATTTGTGTCATAAATGACAGAAATAAAACAACAGTCATAAAATAAGTTCAGTTGATTAACTGCATAAAATTCTAAGTTAGAACTTAACTGTAATATCAAAGTTACTGGCGTTTTTGTACATAAATAATTCAATGTCTGAAAAATTAATTGGTGCTATTAATGAATCAATTGATTTTGATGTTTCTGCAATTATTAGATTTGTGAATATAATTGTTGCAGTTTAAATCACTTGCTGAAAATACAGTGAGTTGTAACGACTTTGTTGTAAATATTTGATACAATTGTTGCAGTTTGAATAACTTGCTAAAAAATACAGAAAGGGAAACAATGCACACCTTCTTTGAAAAGAAATCTATAATCAACTCCTATGGAGAGAAATATACATGCATGCTTATATGGATGCTATAATAATCCAAACAATTTCTTGCCACAAGTGTACAGCGAAATACATATGTGCGATTTCTATAAATGGAAATGTATGTGCGCACTGTGTGTGAAAAAAGGATCACTACAAAGTCACAGTATCAATGTAAACGATGTATACTTATAATCCAAACCCAGCGTTTGGGATAGAGTTGTCAAAGTTCTTAAAGTGTTGCAAGTGCACTTGAGAATAAATTCTAACCTTTTTTTCCTCTTATGTCTTCAGACGGTTTCAATTCCATCCTCTTAAACCAGATCTCCAGTCCTGGAGCTTCCTACCAGCGGTGAGCCCAGGTCAGGCCGCTTTCTCTGCGGCTAATTCAAAATCACGCGCCTTGTCCACAGGCTTCCTGTGATTGGTCCCTGGGAAACGTCTGTTTAGCTTTGCTCGCTGGGGGTAGAATTGTTTCAAGCTCTATCGGTAGATCTGTATAGATGTAATGGATGATGTTACTGTGTTAACCCACAGGGGATTAAGAGATGTAGTGAGTAAATCTTTGGTTGTGATGATCCACTCTCCTGTGGATTTCTGATAGTTGATAGTCAGTGGCAGTAGGAGGATTTGCAACGCGTTTCAGCTGAGTACCTCAGCCTTTATCAAGCATATCCTCTGTAAAACTAGAGATCCTTAAATACCATTTCTTGTTTTTTGATTGGTGGGATTTTAATTGACTTAAAAAAGACTTCATATTCCGTTTATTCAGTTGTCTACTATTACCAAGGAGCTATGGTTAGTAAATACAATCCTTAAAATAAAGACATACAAACCTTAAAATAAAGAAAACAAAGACATACAAACCTTAAAATAAACACCTGTGTCATAGGCATATCTTTGATGTGAACGTTTTATTTTTTATGGTATAATTATATTTTTATTTTTATTGCAATATCATACTCATATTAGATATTACCTATACAGCATCTTATATCCAATAATATTCATAAACCCATTGTTTGGTTGGAATTTTTTTTTAAACCACAACTCATAATATCTTTTTGGAAACTTTTAAACCTGTTGTCTAGTTGGAAAGAAATTTTGAAACCACAACACATAAAATATTTTGAAAACTTTAAAAACATTTTCTTATGGGGTAATTTTTTTAGGCGTTTAAAAAACATTTCAAACTAAAATCTATATTCAGACCCTTGGGTTTAAGGGTCTGAATTTCAAATATCAATTAAGCCTCTTTTTTGAGTAAATTGTTACTTTGATTACCTCCTCTTTTATTATGTTTTACCTTTTGTATTGCTATATAATTAATGTATTTGAGTTCCTACTATCCCACAATTACTTTATGTTTGATGAAGAGTATTTCTTGCAGACTTGAGGTACAGAAATGGGACAAAATGTGCCCCCTCATTTGCAAATTTGTGTGTGGGGTGGTGGGAACTCGGCAGCCTCTATAGTGGTAACAGCCCATTTATTGTCAATATATGTATGTATATGCGATTCATCGATAATCTCATCTTTGTGACTAAAGGTGACAGACATTTTCACATTATGTCAATGAAAATAAATTAGGTCTAAGATTTACAGGAGAAGTGCAAAATACTAAAATCCAATTTTTTGATTTTTGGAAATACAATCCTACATGCCAAGTCATGTCATCCCAAGCACTTGATCAAATCGATACCAAAAAGTCCATTTTTAAGACTAAGAAGGAATACTAACTCGGATGAGTTATTTGATCTCCAATCATGAAAACTTATCGATAGACTATGTGCCAGGGCCCATGGGGTATGACTCGTCAGAATTACAAAAAACTTTCCATGAGGTTAAAAACAACCATAGGACAACTCAGACCAATATATATGATCATGAATTCAAAAAGAAAACATTCAACAAAGAAACAATAGTCTTTTCAACAGAATTTTCATTACAGTATAATGATCTGTGTAGTATCATTAGAAAAAATTTACACGTTTTAAAAGGAGATGAAATGCTCTCAGATGTGGTTGACAAGATTAAATTTGTTTCTAAAAAAAGCACCAAGTTTAGCAAACAAGCTTTCTCCTAGTATGATAAATAGTGGCTTAAGAAGAGTGGAAGGTAATTGGTTGATTAAGAAGGGAACCTTCAAGTGTATGTCTAGGAATTATGAAACACGTGAAGTAATTGCATCAGGACCAGATTTTAGGAGTTCTAGTACGAAGGAATCATTTGGCATTAAACATTATGCGAATTGTGGTACAACATTCGTAATATATCTCATTGAATGTGTACTATGAACAATACGTAGGACAAACTTCACGTTGTACGATAGATGAGCACAAAAGAGATATTAAGAACTATAATAAGGACTCAGGAGTAGCACAACATTTCAATGGCTTACATTTTACCAATGTACCAAAATGTATGGTTAAGGTCATTGATATAGCTAAAAAAAAAAAAAAACACCCAGAGGTGGGAACATATATAAAATACTGTCTAAAAGGGAATTGGATTGGATTTGGAAATTAGACACCAGGGTACCTAAAGGTTTAAATAAAGAATGGGACATTAGCTATTTTGTAGAATAGTTTTTTAGATTGTGAATATATCTTTAAATAAGGTTTTTTTTAAAAAAAAACTTCTTAGAAAACTATTGTACTTGGATGTGCTATGCTTAAAGTGTCTAAATTCCAGGTAATTGCCTGTATGTTCACCTGTGCTTTGAAGAAATATTTAGGTGCATACATACATATGCACGCAACTCAGTTGAAATTACTTTGTTGTCAATGTAACCTAGGATTTCCAGACATTCTTTTCTCCTGTGTGTATTCATACATTTTCTATTGACTATCTGGAGATTATTGTATCTAGTTCGTGTGACGATTTGAATTATTTGTATATAAAAACGTACTTAAACATTTTCATTTATAATAGTACATGATAAAACGTCACAAAATTATCTATTTTTTCACTTTGTTGAGGCTGATACGTTGTATTTGATACAATATATGTTTAATTAGTAAGTAGAATAAGGATTTTGTATCTTTCAACTTGGTTTTAATAGTACTTTTACATATGTGTCTAACACTTTTATAGCACACGCCTTATGTTTCCTAGGTCAATTTTTATGTGAGCTGATTGATTACAGTTGACTTTAAGAGGGTGTGCTATTCTAGTGTTGGGTTATCCTATGATTAAGTGCCGTTGGGCACGAAACATGTCAGGACCCCGCCTCCTCCTACCATTGTAATGCTGTGTGTGAATATCTGTTTTTAAAGAAGAATTAAAGGATTTTCATTTTTAAGGATCTCTGGAGTGCTGTCCTCTGTTTCTACTATTTGGTATACATTCCTACCAGAAAGTGGGGGCAATGTTTCCCAAACCTCAAAATGCCTATAAATATACCTTCTACCTCACTCATACTTTAGTTTAACGTGTAGACAAGAAGTGAGGTGTAAAAGAAAGAGTAAAAAGCATACAAAAAGAGGAACTGGAAAAAATAAAGTGCTTTATACAAAAAAATATTAACCACCAAAAATAGGGTGGGTCTCATGGACTCTTGCCACTATGAAATAAATTAATTTATCAGGTAAATTCTTACATAAATTGTGTTTTCTTTCATGTAAGTGGCAAGAGTCCATGAGCTAGTGACATATGGCAAATAATACCTAAGATGTGGAAATCCAGGAGTCACTAGAGAGTGAGGGATAAAATAACAGCTAAATCCGCTGAGAAATTAAATACCCCAAAAAATTAAGTTTTCTTAAAAATTAAAAAAAAAACTCAAATCAAAGGCATTAGAATCAAACAGCCAACTGCCTGAAGAACCTTTCTACCAAAAGCTGCTTCCGAGGAAGCAAACACATCAAAATGGTAAAATTTAGTAAAAGTATGCAAAGAAGACCAAGTTGCTGCTTTGCAAATTTGATCAACTGAAGCTTCATTCTTAAAAGCCCAAGAAGTTGCAACTGATCTAGTAGATTGAGTTGTAATTATCTGAGGCGGAGACTGCCCCGTCTCCAAATAAGCTTTGTTAATTAAAAAGTTTCAACCAAGATGCCAAAGAAATGGCAGAGGCTTTCTGACCTTTCCAGGAGCCAGAAAAAAACTAACAAATAAACTAGAAGTCTTTCTGAAATCTTTAGTAGCCTCAACAAAATATTTCAAAACTCTTACCACATCCAAAGACTGTAAAAATCTTTCAAGAGTATTCTTAGGATTAGGACACAATGAAGGAACAACAATTTCCCTATTGATGTTATAATTCACAACTTTATGCAAAAATGTAATTGAAGTCCGCAAAACAGCTTTATCTTGATGGAGGAGACTCACAAGAGAGAGCAGACAATTCGGAAATTCTTCTAGCAGAAGAGATAGCCAAAAGAAATAACAGTTTCCAAGAAAGTAATTTAATATCCAGAGAATTCATAGGCTCAAAAGGAGGAGCCTGTAAAAATCTTCAAAACCAAATTGAGACTCCAAGGAGGAAAAATAGATTTAATACCAGGTTTGATATGAATCAAAGCCTGAACAAAACAGTGAATGTCAGGAAGAGTAGCAATCTTTCTATGAAATAAGAAAGGAGCAGAAATGTGTCCTTTCAAAGTATTTGCAGACAAACCCTTATCCAAACCATCCTGAAGAAACTGTAAAGTCCTTGGAATTCTGAAAGAAAAATATAGGTTTTCCAAACCCGATGATAAATTTTCCTTGAAACAGACTTACAAGCCTGTATCATAGTGCTAATGACTGAGTCAGAGACCTCTATGACTAAGCACTAAGCGTTCAATTTCCATGCCATAAAATTTAGAGTTTTGAGATCCTGATGGAAAAATGGCCCTTGAGACAGACGGTCTGGCCTTAAAGGGACAGTCAAGTCCAAAAAAACTTTCATGATTCAAATAGGGCATGTGATTTTAAACAACTTAAAAATTTTGCTTTGTTCTCTTGGTATTCTTAGTTGAAAGCTAAACCTAAAAGGTTCATATGCTAATTTCTTAGACCTTGAAGGTCGCCTCTAATCTAAATGCATTTTGGTAGTTTTTCACCACTAGAGGGCATTATTTCATGTGCTTCATATAGATAACATTGAGATCATGCACGTGAATTTACCATGGAGTCAGCTCTGATTGGCTAAAATGCAAGTCTGTCAAAAGAACTGAAATAAGGGGGCAGTCTGCTGAGGCTTAGATACAAGGTAATTACAGAGGTAAAATGTGTATAATTATAACTGTGTTGGTCATGCAAAACTGGGGAATTGGTAATTAAGGGATTATCTATCTTTTAAAACAGCAAAAATTCTGGTGTTGACTGTCCCTTTAAAGGAAGTGGCCAAGGCTGGCAACTGGACATCCGGACAAGATCTGCATACCAAAACCTGTGAGGCCATGCTGGTACTATCAGAAACACATGAGATTGTTCCATTATGATCTTGAAGATCACCCTTGGAAGAACCAGAGGTGGAAACATATAAGCAGTTTGGTAGAACCAAGGAACTGCTAAGGCGTCCACCATCTCCGCCTGAGGATCCCTGGACCTGGAAAGGTATCTGGGAAACGTCTTGTTTAGAGGAGAGGCCATCAGATTTATTTCTGGAAGACCCCACATCTGTACAAGATGAAAAAACATAATTTATGTAAGAACTTACCTGATAAATTCATTTCTTTCATATTAGCAAGAGTCCATGAGCTAGTGACGTATGGGATATACATTCCTACCAGGAGGGGCAAAGTTTCCCAAACCTCAAAATGCCTATAAATACACCCCTCACCACACCCACAAATCAGTTTAACGAATAGCCAAGAAGTGGGGTGATAAGAAAAAAGTGTGAAGCATAAATATAAGGAATTGGAATAATTGTGCTTTATACAAAAAAATCATAACCACCACAAAAAAGGGTGGGCCTCATGGACTCTTGCTAATATGAAAGAAATTAATTTATCAGGTAAGTTCTTACATAAATTATGTTTTCTTTCATGTAATTAGCAAGAGTCCATGAGCTAGTGACGTATGGGATAATGACTACCCAAGATGTGGATCTTCCACGCAAGAGTCACTAGAGAGGGAGGGATAAAATAAAGACAGCCAATTCCGCTGAAAAAAATCCACACCCAAAAATAAAGTTTAAATCTTATAATGAAAAAAACTGAAATTATAAGCAGAAGAATCAAACTGAAACAGCTGCCTGAAGTACTTTTCTACCAAAGACTGCTTCTGAAGAAGAAAACACAACAAAATGGTAGAATTTAGTAAAAGTATGCAAAGAAGACCAAGTTGCTGCTTTGCAAATCTGATCAACCGAAGCTTCATTCCTAAACTCCCAGGAAGTAGAAACTGACCTAGTAGAATGAGCTGTAATCCTTTGAGGCGGAGTTTTACCCGACTCGACATAAGCAAGATGAATTAAAGATTTCAACCAAGATGCCAAAGAAATGGCAGAGGCCTTCTGACCTTTCCTAGAACCGGAAAAGATAACAAATAGACTAGAAGTCTTTCGGAAATTCTTAGTAGCTTCAACATAATATTTCAAAGCTCTAACTACATCCAAAGAATGCAATGATCTCTCCTTAGAATTCTTAGGATCAGGACACAATGAAGGAACCACAATTTCTCTACTAATGTTGTTAGAATTCACAACCTTAGGTAAAAATTGAAAAGAAGTTTGCAACACCGCCTTATCCTGATGAAAAATCAGAAAAGGAGACTCACAAGAAAGAGCAGATAATTCAGAAACTCTTCTAGCAGAAGAGATGGCCAAAAGAAACAAAACTTTCCAAGAAAGTAATTTAATGTCTAATGAATGCATAGGTTCAAACGGAGGAGCTTGAAGAGCCCCCAGAACCAAATTCAAACTCCAAGGAGGAGAAATTGACTTAATGACAGGCTTTATACGAACCAAAGCTTGCACAAAACAATGAATATCAGGAAGATTAGCAATCTTTCTGTGAAAAAGAACAGAAAGAGCAGAGATTTGTCCTTTCAAGGAACTTGCAGACAAACCTTTATCCAAACCATCCTGAAGAAACTGTAGAATTCTCGGAATTCCAAAAGAATGCCAGGAAAATTGATGAGAAAGACACCAAGAAATGTAAGTCTTCCAAACTCAATAACATATCTTTCTAGATACAGATTTACGAGCCTGTAACATAGTACTAATCACAGAGTCAGAGAAACCTCTTTGACTAAGAATCAAGCGTTCAATCTCCATACCTTTAAATTTAAGGATTTGAGATCCTGATGGAAAAAAGGACCTTGTGACAGAAGGTCTGGTCTTAACGGAAGAGTCCATGGTTGGCAAGAGGCCATCCAGACAAGATCCGCATACCAAAACCTGTGAGGCCATGCTGGAGCCACCAGCAGAACAAACGAGCATTCCTTCAGAATCTTGGAGATTACTCTTGGAAGAAGAACTAGAGGTGGAAAGATATAGGCAGGATGATACTTCCAAGGAAGTGACAATGCATCCACTGCTTCCGCCTGAGGATCCCTGGATCTGGACAGATACCTGGGAAGTTTCTTGTTTAGATGAGAAGCCATCAGATCTATTTCTGGAAGTCCCCACATTTGAACAATCTGTAGAAATACCTCTGGGTGAAGAGACCATTCGCCCGGATGTAACGTTTGACGACTGAGATAATCCGCTTCCCAATTGTCTATACCTGGGATATGAACCGCAGAAATTAGACAGGAGCTGGATTCCGCCCATACCAGTATTCGAGATACTTCTTTCATAGCCAGAGGACTGTGAGTCCCTCCTTGATGATTGATGTATGCCACAGTTGTGACATTGTCTGTCTGAAAACAAATGAACGATTCTCTCTTTAGAAGAGGCCATGACTGAAGAGCTCTGAAAATTGCACGGAGTTCCAAAATATTGATCGGTAATCTCACCTCCTGAGATTCCCAAACCCCTTGTGCTGTCAGAGACCCCCACACAGCTCCCCAACCTGTCAGACTTGCATCTGTTGAAATTACAGTCCAGGTTGGAAGAACAAAAGAAGCCCCCTGAACTAAACGATGGTGATCTGTCCACCACGTCAGAGAGTGTCGTACAATCGGTTTTAAAGATATTAATTGAGATATCTTTGTGTAATCCCTGCACCACTGGTTCAGCATACAGAGCTGAAGAGGTCGCATGTGAAAACGAGCAAAGGGGATCGCGTCCGATGCAGCAGTCATAAGACCTAGAATTTCCATGCATAAGGCTACCGAAGGGAATGATTGTGACTGAAGGTTTCGACAAGCTGAGATCAATTTCAGACGTCTCTTGTCTGTCAGAGACAGAGTCATGGACACTGAATCTATCTGGAAACCTAAAAAGGTTACCTTTGTCTGAGGAATCAATGAACTTTTTGGTAAATTGATCCTCCAACCATGATCTTGAAGAAACAATACAAGTCGTTTCGTATGAGATTCTGCTAAATGTGAAGACTGAGCAAGTACCAAGATATCGTCCAAATAAGGAAATACCACAATACCCTGTTCTCTGATTACAGACAGAAGGGCACCGAGGACCTTTGTAAAAATTCTTGGAGCTGTTGCTAGGCCAAACGGTAGAGCCACAAACTGGTAATGCTTGTCTAGGAAAGAGAATCTCAGAAACTGATAGTGATCTGGATGAATCGGAATATGCAGATATGCATCCTGTAAATCTATTGTGGACATATAATGCCCTTGCTGAACAAAAGGCAGGATAGTCCTTACAGTTACCATTTTGAATGTTGGTATCCTTACATAACGATTCAATATTTTTAGATCCAGAACTGGTCTGAAGGAATTCTCCTTCTTTGGTACAATGAAGAGATTTGAATAAAACCCCAGCCCCTTTTCCAGAACTGGAACTGGCATAATTACTCCAGCCAACTCTAGATCTGAAACACATTTCAGAAATGCTCGAGCCTTCGCTGGGTTTACTGGGACACGGGAAAGAAAAAATCTTGAAGCCAATTCTGTACCCTTCTGAAACAATGTTCTGAATCCAAAGATTGTGAATGGAATTGATCCAAATTTCTTTGAAAAATCGTAATCTGCCCCCTACCAGCTGAGCTGGAATGAGGGCCGCACCTTCATGTGGACTTAGGAGCTGGCTTTGGTTTTCTAAAAGTCTTGGATTTATTCCAGACTGGAGATGGTTTCCAAACTGATACCGCTCCTGTGGATTAAGGATCAGGCTTTTGTTCCTTATTGTGACGAAAGGAACCAAAAATTGATTATTAGACCTAAATTTACCTTTAGATTTTTTATCCTGTGGTAAAAAAGTTCCTTTCCCTCCAGTAACAGTTGAGATAATAGAATCCAACTGAGAACCAAATAATTTATTACCCTGGAAAGAAAGGGAAAGCAAAGTAGACTTAGAAGACATATCAGCATTCCAAGTTTTAAGCCATAAAGCTCTTCTAGCTAAAATAGCTAGAGACATAAACCTGACATCAACTCTAATGATATCAAAGATAGCATCACAAATAAAATTATTAGCATGTTGAAGAAGATTAATAATGCTATGAGAATTATGATCTGTTACTTGTTGCGCTAAAGCTTCTAACCAAAAAGTTGAAGCTACAGCAACATCCGCTAAAGATATAGCAGGTCTAAGAAGATTACCTGAACAAAAGTAAGCTTTTCTTAGAAAGGATTCAATTTTCCTATCTAAAGGATCCTTGAAGGAAGTACTATCTGCTGTAGGAATAGTAGTACGCTTAGCAAGAGTAGAGACAGCCCCATCAACCTTAGGGATTTTGTCCCAAAACTCTAATCTGTCAGATGGCACAAGATATAATTGCTTAAAACGTTTAGAAGGAGTAAATGAATTACCCAAATTATTCCATTCCCTGGAAATTACTTCAGAAATAGCATCAGGGACAGGAAAAACTTCTGGAATAACTACAGGAGATTTAAAAACCTTATTTAAACGTTTAGATTTAGTATCAAGAGGACCAGAATCCTCTATTTCTAATGCAATTAAGACTTCTTTAAGTAAAGAACGAATAAATTCCATTTTAAATAAATATGAAGATTTATCAGCATCAACCTCTGAGACAGAATCCTCTGAACCAGAAGAACCATTATCAGAATCAGAATGATGATGTTCATTTAAAAATTCATCTGAAAAATGAGAAGTTTTAAAAGACTTTTTACGTTTACTAGAAGGAGGAATAACAGACATAGCCTTCTTAATGGATTTAGAAACAAAATCTCTTATGTTATCAGGAACACTCTGAGTATTAGATGTTGACGGAACAGCAACAGGTAATGTAACATTACTAAAGGAAATATTATCTGCATTAACAAGTTTGTCATGACATTCAGTACAAACAACAGCTGGAGGAACAGATACCACAAGTTTACAGCAGATACACTTAACTTTGGTAGATCCAGCACCAGGCAGCGATTTTCCAGAAGTATCTTCTGACTCAGTGTCAATGTGGGACATCTTGCAATATGTAATAGAAAAAACAACATATAAAGCAAAATTGATCAAATTCCTTAAATGACAGTTTCAGGAATGGGAAAAAATGCCAGTGAACAAGTTTCTAGCAACCAGAAGCAATAAATAATGAGACTTAAATAATGTGGAGACAATAGTGACGCCCATATTTTTTGCCAAAAATGACGCCACATCCGGAACGCCGACACTTTTGGCGCAAAAAAAAACGTCAAAAATGACGCAACTTCCGGCGACACGTATGACGCCGGAAATAGAAAAACATTTTTGCGCCAAAAAAGTCCGCGCCAAGAATGACGCAATAAAATGAAGCATTTTCAGCCCCCGCGAGCCTAACAGCCCTCAGGGAACAAGTCAAATTTTAAGGTAAGAAAAAATTGATTTATTCATATGCATTATCACAAATATGAAACTGACTGTCTGAAATAAGGAATGTTGAACATCCTGAGTCAAGGCAAATAAATGTTTGAATACATATATTTAGAACTTTATATAAAAGTGCCCAACCATAGCTTAGAGTGTCACAGAAAATTAGACTTACTTACCCCAGGACACTCATCTACATGTAGTAGAAAGCCAAACCAGTACTGAAACGAGAATCAGTAGAGGTAATGGTATATATAAGAGTATATCGTCGATCTGAAAAGGGAGGTAAGAGATGAATCTCTACGAAACCTATGAAATAGACCCCGTAGAAGGAGATCATTGAATTCAAATAGGCAATACTCTCCTCACATCCCTCTGACATTCACTGCACGCTGAGAGGAAAACCGGGCTCCAACCTGCTGCGGAGCGCATATCAACGTAGAATCTAGCACAAACTTACTTCACCACCTCCATAGGAGGCAAAGTTTGTAAAACTGATTTATGGGTGTGGTGAGGGGTGTATTTTTAGGCATTTTGAGGTTTGGGAAACTTTGCCCCTCCTGGTAGGAATGTATATGCCATACGTCACTAGCTCATGGACTCTTGCTAATTACATGAAAGAAAACATATCTGGATGGAGAGACCACTGCCCTGGATGTAAAGTCTGACGGCTGAGATAATCCGCTTCCCAATTGTCTACACCTGGTATATGAATCACAGATATTCCGCCCAGGAAAGTATCCAAGATACTTCTTTCATTGCTGAAGGACTTTGAGTCCCTCCTTGATTATTGATATATGCCACTGTTGTGATATTGTCTGTTTGAAAACAAATGTAATGTTCTCTCTTCAATAGAGGCCACACCTGAAGAGCTCTGAAAACAGCACAGAGTTCTAAAATATTGATTTGTAACCTTGCCTCTTGAGGTTTCCAAACCCTTTGTGCTGTCAGAGACCCCCAGACAGTTTCCCAACCTGTAAGACTTGCATATGTTGTGATCACAGTCCAGGTAGGACGCACAAATGAGGCCCCTTGAATATTAAGGTGATGGTCTAACCACCAAGTCAGAGAGAGTTGAGTGTTGGGATTTAAGTAAATCAGTTGTGATATCGGAGTATAATCCCTGCACCATTGGTGCAACATGCAAAGCTGTAGAGGTCTCATATAAAAACGAGCAAAGGGGATCGCATCCGATTCTGCAGTAATGAAACCTTAAACTTCCATGCACAAAGCCACTGAAGGGAATGATAGCCGGCTGAATGAGGATGGATGTCCAGTCTTCAAAAACTGTAAGTGGATCGTCGGGGGTTAGTGTTAGTTTTTGTTTTTAAGGGTTTATTGGGTGGGTTTTAGATTAGGGTTTGGGCAGTAATAGAGCTAAATGCCCTTTTAAGGACAATGCCCATCCAAATGCCCTTTTCAGGGCAATGGGGAGCTTAGGTTTATTTAGATAGGTTTTTATTTGGGGGGTTTGGTTGTGTGGGTGATGGGTTTTACTGTTGGGGGGTGTTTGTATTTTTTTTTTACAGGTAAAAGAGCTGATTTCTTTGGGGCAATGCCCCGCAAAAGGCCCTTTTAAGGGCCATTGGACGTTTAGTGTAGGCTAGGTTTTTTTTTATTTTGGGGGGGGCTTTTATTTTGATAGGGCTATTAGATTAGGAGTAATTTGTTTTTATTTTTGATAATTTCTTTTTTTTATTTTGTGTAATTTAGTGTTTATTTTTTTTTGTAATTTAGACAATTGTATTTTATTAATTTAATTTATTTAATTTTATTGTAATGTTAGGTGTTAGCTGTAAAATAAAACCTAACCTGAGTTACACTAAGTCTGTATTTATTTTAACTAGGTAGCTAGTAAATAGTTAATAACTATTTATTAACTAGTCTACCTAGTTAAAATAAATACAAACTTAGCTGTGAAATAAAACCTAAGATAGCTACAATGTAACTATTAGTTATTTTGTAGCTATCTTAGGTTTTATTATATAGGTAAGTATTTAGTTTTAAATAGAAATTATTTAGGTAATAATGGTAAGTTTTATTTAGATTTATTTTAATTATATTTAAGTTAGGGGGTGTTAGGGTTAGGAGTTAATAGGTTTATTATAGTGGCGGTGTGGGCGGACGGCAGATGGGGGGGTTAATAATATTTAAATAGTGTTTGCGATACGGGAGGGCGCGGTTTAGGGGTTAATAGGTTTAATATAGTGGCGGCGATGTCTGGAGCGGCAGATTAGGGGTTAATAATTTTATTATAATGTTTGTGATAAGGGAGGGCCTCAGTTTAGGGGTTAATAGGTAGTTTATGGGTGTTAGTGTACTTTGTGACAGTTTAGTTATGAGTTTTATGGTACAGATTTGTAACGTAAAACTCATAACTACGGACTTTAGATGGTGGTACGGATCTTGTCATTTTAGGCTGTACCGCTCACTTTTTGGCCTCACAGCAAAACTTGTAATACCGGCGATATGGGAGTTCCATTGAAAAAGGACTTTTCTTAAAGTGCGGTACTGACTTTGCGTGATGGCCAAAAAAATGTGCGGTACAGCTATTCTGACAAGACTTGTAATAGCAGCGGTAGGGAAAAAGCATTGTTATGGCCTGTTATGGGCCATAACGATGCTTTTTCACTCATAACGCCAAACTCGTAATCTAGCTGATTGTTTGTCAATAGAGAAACTTACACAACTCAAGAAATATGGGGGATTCTCACTTCCCAATATACAATAACATAATTTATGTAAGAACTTACCTGATAAATTCATTTCTTTCATATTGACAAGAGTCCATGAGCTAGTGACGTATGGGATATACATTCCTACCAGGAGGGGCAAAGTTTCCAAAACCTCAAAATGCCTATTAATACACCCCTCACCACACCCACAATTCAGTTTAACGAATAGCCAAGAAGTGGGGTGATAAGAAAAGAGCGAAAGCATCAAACAAGGAATTGGAATAATTGTGCTTTATACAAAAAAATCATAACCACCACAAAAAGGGTGGGCCTCATGGACTCTTGCCAATATGAAAGAAATGAATTTATCAGGTAAGTTCTTACATAAATTATGTTTTCTTTCATGTAATTGGCAAGAGTCCATGAGCTAGTGATGTATGGGATAGCAGATACCCAAGATGTGGAACTTCCACGCAACAGTCACTAGAGAGGGAGGGATAAAAACATAATTTATGCTTACCTGATAAATTTATTTCTCTTGTGGTGTATCCAGTCCACGTATCACCCACAGCAGAGCTGCTATATAGCTCCTCCCCTAACTGCCATATCCAGTTATTCGACCGAAAACAAACAGAGAAAGGAGAAACCATAGGGTGCAGTGGTGACTGTAGTTTAAAATTAAAAAATACCTGCCTTAAAATGACAGGGCGGGCCGTGGACTGGATACACCACAAGAGAAATAAATTTATCAGGTAAGCATAAATTATGTTTTCTCTTGTTAGGTGTATCCAGTCCACGGATCATCCATTACTTGTGGGATACCAATACCAAAGCTATAGGACACGGATGAAGGGAGGGACAAGGCAGGTACTTAAACGGAAGGTACCACTGCCTGTAAAACCTTTCTCCCAAAAATAGCCTCTGAAGAAGCAAAAGTATCAATTTGTAGAATTTTGAAAAAGTATGAAGCGAAGACCAAGTCGTCGCCTTGCAAATCTGTTCAACAGAAGCCTCATTTTTAAAGGCCCATGTGGAAGCCACAGCTCTAGTAGAATGAGCTGTAATCCTTTCTGGAGGCTGGGCTGCTGGCCAGCAGTCTCATAGGCTAAGCGGATTATGCTTCTTAGCCAAAAAGAAAGAGAGGTTGCCGAAGCCTTTTGACCTCTCCTCTGTCCAGATTAGACAACAAACAAAGCAGATGTTTGACGAAAATCTTTAGTAGCTTGTAAGTAAAACTTTAAAGCACGAACCACGTCCAGATTGTGTAATAGACGTTCCTTCTTTGAAGAAGGATTAGGACACAAAGAAGGAACAACAATCTCTTGATTGATATTCTTATTAGATACCACCTTAGGTAAAAACCCAGGTTTGGTACGCAGAACTACCTTATCTGCATGGAAGATCAGATAAGGAGAATCACATTGTAAGGCAGATAACTCGGAAACTCTACGAGCCGAGGAAATAGCTACCAAAAAAAGAACTTTCCAAGATAAAAGTTTGATGTCTATGGAATGAAGAGGTTCAAACGGAACCCCCTGAAGAACTTTAAGAACCAAATTTAAGCTCCAAGGTGGAGCAACATGTTTAAACACAGGCTTGATACTAACTAAAGCCTGACAAAATGCCTGAACGTCTGGGACATCCGCCAGACGCTTGTGCAAAAGAATAGATAGGGCAGAAATCTGTCCCTTTAAGGAACTAGCTGACAATCCTTTCTCCAATCCTTCTTGGAGAAAAGATAATATCCTGGGAATCCTGACCTTACTCCATGAGTAGCCCTTGGATTCACACCAATAAAGATATTTACGCCATATCTTATGATAGATCTTCCTGGTGACAGGCTTTCGTGCCTGAATTAAGGTATCAATGACTGACTCGGAGAAACCACGCTTTGATAAAATCAAGCATTCAATCTCCAGGCAGTCAGCCTCAGAGAAATTAGATTTGGATGGTTGAAAGGACCTTGAAGTAGAAGGTCCTGTCTCAGCGGCAGAGTCCATGGTGGAAAGGATGACATGTCCACCAGATCTGCATACTAAGTCCTGCGTGGCCACGCAGGCCCTATCAAGATCACCAATGCTCTCTCCTGCTTGATTTTGGCAATCAGACAAGGGAGCAGAGGAAACGGTGGAAACACTTAAGCCAGGTTGAAGGACCAAGGCGCTGCGAGAGCATCAATCAGCATTGCCTTGGGGTCCCTGGACCTGGATCCGTAACAAGGAAGCTTGGCGTTCTGGCGAGACGCCATAAGATCCAGTTCTGGTTTGCCCCAACGATGAATCAATTGTGGAAACACCTCCGGATGGAGTTCCCACTCCCCTGGATGAAAAGTCTGACGACTTAGAAAATCCGCCGCCCAGTTCTCTACACCTGAGATATGGATAGCTGATAGGTGGCAAGAGTGAATCTCTGCCCAGCTAATTATCTTTGAGACTTCTAACATCGCTAGGGAACTCCTTGTTCCCCCTTGATGGTTGATGTAAGCCACAGTTGTGATGTTGTCTGACTGAAATCTGATGAACCTCAGAGTTGCTAACTGAGGCCAAGCCTGAAGAGCATTGAATATCACTCTCAGTTCCAGAATATTTATTGGAAGGAGTGACTCCTCCTGAGTCCACGATCCCTGAGCCTTCAGGGAGTTCCAGACTGCACCCCAACCTAGAAGGCTGGCATCTGTCGTTACAATTGTCCAATCTGGCCTGCGAAAGGTCATACCTTTGGACAGATGGACCCGAGATAGCCACCAGAGAAGAGAATCCCTGGTCTCTTGATCCAGCTTTAGTAGAGGGGACAAATCTGTATAATCCCCATTCCACTGACTGAGCATGCAGAGTTGCAGCGGTCTGAGATGTAGGCGTGCAAATGGCACTATGTCCATTGCCGCTACCATTAAGCCGATTACTTCCATGCACTGAGCCACCGAAGGGTGAGAAATGGAATAAAGAACACGGCAGGAATTTAGAAGTTTTGATAACCTGGACTCCATCAGGTAAATTTTCATTTCTACAGAATCTATCAGAGTCCCTAGGAAGGAAACTCTTGTGAGGGGGGATAGAGAACTCTTCCTTTTCCTCGTTCACCTTCCACCCATGCGACCTCAGAAATGCCAACACTATGTCCGTATGAGACTTGGCAATTTGGAAGTTTGACGCCTGAATCAGGATGTCGTTTAAATAAGGGGCCACTGCTATGCCACGCGGCCTTAGGACCGCCAGAAGCGACCCCAGAACCTTTGTAAAAATTCTTGGGGCTGTAGCTAACCCAAAGGGAAGAGCTACAAACTGGTAATGCCTGTCTAGGAAGGCAAAACTGAGAAACCGATGATGATCTTTGTGTATCGGAATGTGAAGATAAGCATCCTTTAAATCCACTGTAGTCATGTATTGACCCTCCTGGATCATAGGTAGGATGGTACGAATAGTCTCCATCTTGAATGATGGAACTCTGAGGAATTTGTTTAAGATCTTTAGATCCAAAATTGGTCTGAAGGTTCCCTCTTTTTTGGGAACCACAAACATATTTGAATAAAATCCCTGTCCCGGTTCCTCCTTTGGAACTGGATGGATCACTCCCATAACTAGGAGGTCTTTTACACAGTGTAAGAATGCCTCTCTCTTTATCTGGTTTGCAGATAATTGTGAAAGGTGAAATCTCCCTTTTGGGGGGGAAACCTTGAAGTCCAGAAGATATCCCTGGGATATAATTTCCAACGCCCAGGGATCCTGGACATCTCTTGCCCACGCCTGGGCGAAGAGCGAAAGTCTGCCCCCTACTAGATCCGTTACCGGATAGGGGGCCGTTCCTTCATGCTGTCTTAGAGGCAGCAGCAGGCTTTTTGGACTGCTTACCTTTGTTCCAGGCCTGGTTAGGTCTCCAGACCGTCTTGGACTGAGCAAAAGTTCCCTCTTGTTTTGCATTAGAGGAAGTTGATGCCGCACTTGCCTTGAAGTTTCGAAAGGCACGAAAATTAGACTGTTTGGCCCTTGATTTGGACCTATCCTGAGGAAGGGCATGACCTTTTCCTCCAGTGATATCAGCAATAATCTCCTTCAAACCAGGCCCGAATAGGGTCTGCCCCTTAAAAGGAATGTTAAGCAGCTTAGACTTTGAAGTAACGTCAGCTGACCATGATTTAAGCCATAGCGCTCTGCGCGCCTGGATAGCAAATCCAGAATTCTTAGCCGTTAGTTTAGTCAAATGAACAATGGCATCAGAAACAAAAGAATTGGCTAGCTTAAGTGCTCTAAGCTTGTCAAGTATGTTATCCAATGGAGTCGCTACCTGTAAAGCCTCTTCCAGAGACTCAAACCAGAACGCCGCAGCAGCAGTGACAGGAGCAATGCATGCAAGGGGCTGTAGGATAAAACCTTGTTGAATAAACATTCTTAAGGTAACCCTCTAACTTTTTATCCATTGGATCTAAGAAAGCACAACTGTCCTCGACAGGGATAGTAGTACGCTTTGCTAGAGTAGAAACGGCTCCCTCCACCTTAGGAACTGTCTGCCATAAGTCCCGTGTGGTGGCGTCTATTGGAAACATTTTTCTAAAAATAGGAGGGTGAGAGAACGGCACACCTGGTCTATCCCTTTTTTTTTCTTTTTTTTATTCCTTAGTAATAATTTCTGTAAACCTTTTAGGTATTGGAAAAACAGCAGTGCACACCGGCACTGCATAGTATTTATCCAGTCTACACAATTTCTCTGGCACTGCAATTGTATCACAGTCATTCAGAGCAGCTACAACCTCCCTGAGTAACATGCGGAGGTGTTCAAGCTTAAATTTAAATGTAGAAATATCAGAATCAGGTTGCATCATCTTCCCTGAGTCAGAAACATCACCCACAGAAAGAAGCTCTTCTTCTTCAGCTTCTGCATATTGTGAGGCAGTATCAGACATTGCTCTTAAAGCGTCAGTATGCTCTGTATTTCGTCTAACTCCAGAGCTATCTCGCTTTCCTCTAAATTCAGGTAGTCTGGCTAATACCGCTGACAGTGTATTATCCATGACTGCCGCCATGTCTTGTAAAGTAAACGCTATGGGCGCCCTGGATGTACTTGGCGCCATTTGAGCGTGAGTCCCTTGAGCGGGAGTCAAAGGATCTGACACGTGGGGAGAGTTAGTCGGCATAACTTCCCCCTCGTCAGATTCCTCTGGTGATACATTTTTTAAAGACAGAATATGATCTTTATTGCTTAAAGTGAAATCAGTACATTTGGTACACATTCTAAGAGGGGGTTCCACCATGGCTTTTAAACATAATGAACAAGGAGTTTCCTCTATGTCAGACATGTTTGTACAGACTAGCAATGAGACTAGCAAGCTTGGAAAACACTTTCAGGCCCATTTATCAAGCTCCGTATGGAGCTTGAAGGGCCGTGTTTCTGGCGAGTCTTCAGACTCGCCAGAAACACAAGTTATGAAGCAGCGGTCTAAAGACCGCTGCTTCATAACCCTGTCCGCCTGCTCTGAGCAGGCGGACAGGAACCGCCGGAAATCAACCCGATCGAATACGATCGGGTTGATTGACAGCTCCCTGCTGGCGGCCGATTGGCCGCGAGTCAGCAGGGGGCGGCGTTGCACCAGCAGCTCTTGTGAGCTGCTGGTGCAATGTTAAATGTGGAGAGCGTATTGCTCTCCGCATTTAGCGAGGTCTTGCGGACCTGATCCGCAGTGTCGGATCAGGTCCGCAAGCCCTTTGATAAATGGGCCCCTTTAACTCAAGTTAACAAGCAAATATAAGAAACGGTACTGTGCCTTTAAGAGAAACAAATTTTGTCAGAATTTGAAAAACAGTGAAAAAAGGCAGTAAATCAAACGAAATTTTTACAGTGTGTATAATAAGCTAACAGAGCATTGCACCCACTTGCAAATGGATGATTAACCCCTTAGTTCAAAAAACAGATAAAAAAAACAATATAAACGTTTTTTAACAGTCACACCAACTGCCACAGCCTTGCTGTGGGCCTACCTTCCCCAACAAACGATTTTGGAAAGCCTAAGAGACCTTTAGAGATGTCCTATAGCATTCAGGGGACTCCTGGAGGAAGCTGGATGTCTCAGTCTGTAAAAGTTACTGCGCAAAAAAGCGCTAAATTAGGCCCCTCCCACTCATAGTAACACAGTGGAAGGCCTCAGTAAACTGTTTCTAGGCAAATTTAAGCCAGCCATGTGGAAAAAACTAGGCCCCAATAAAGTTTTATCACCAAAGTATATATAAAAACGTTTAAACATGCCAGCAAACGTTTTATATTGTAAATATAAAAGAGTATTACCTCAGAAAGTAAGCATGATACCAGTCGCTATTAAATCACTGTATTCAGGCTTACCTTACATAAATTTGGTATCAGCAGCATTTTCTAGCATTCACATCTTCTAGAAAAAATCTTAACTGCACATACCTCATAGCAGGATAACCTGCACGCCATTCCCCCGCTGAAGTTACCTCTGTCTTCAGTCATGTGTGAGAACAGCAATGGATCTTAGTTACAACCTGCTAAGATCATAGAAATCACAGGCAGATTCTTCTATTTTTCTGCCTGGGACAAAATAGTACAACTCCGGTACCATTTAAAAATAACAAACTTTTGATTGAAGCAAGATAACAGCTACATTTCACCACTTTCCTCTTACTACATCCATGCTTGTTGAGAGTTGCAAGAGAATGACTGGATATGGCAGTTAGGGGAGGAGCTATATAGTAGCTCTGCTGTGGGTGATCCTCTTGCAACTTCCTGTTGGGAAGGAGAATATACCACAAGTAATGGATGATCCGTGGACTGGATACACCTTACAAGAGAAATAAAGATAGCCAATTCCGCTGAAAAAATAATCCACAAACCAAATCAAAAAGTTTTAAGCTTATAATGAAAAAAACTGAAATTATAAGCAGAAGAATCAAAATGAAACAGCTGCCTGAAGTACTTTTCTACCAAAAACTGCTTCAGAAGAAGAAAAAACATAAAAATGGTAGAATTTAGTAAAAGTATGCAAAGAAGACCAAGTTGCTGCTTTGCAAATCTGATCAACAGAAGCTTTATTCTTAAAAGCCCAGGAAGTAGAAACTGACATAGAAGAATGAGCCGTAATTCTTTGAGGCGGGGATTTACCCAACTCCACATAAGCATGATGAATCAAAGACTTTAACCAAGAAGCCAAAAAAATGGCAGAAGCCTTCTGACCTTTCCTAGAACCAGAAAAGATAACAAATAGACTAGAAGTCTTCCTGAAATCTTTAGTAGCTTCAACATAATATTTCAAAGCTCTAACTACATCCAAAGAATGTAAAGATCTCTCCAGAGTATTCTTAGGATTAGGACACAAGGAAGGGACAACAATTTCTCTACTAATGTTGTTAGAATTCACAACTTTAGGTAAAATTAAATGAAGTCCGCAACACTGCCTTATCCTGATGAAAAATCAGAAAAGGAGATTCACAAGAAAGAGCAGATAGCTCAGAAACTCTTCTAGCAGAAGAGATGGCCAAAAGGAATAAAACTTTCCAAGAAAGTAATTTAATATCCAGAGAATGCATAGGTTCAAACGGAGGAGCCTGTAAAGCCCTCAGAACCAAATTAAGACTCCAAGGAGGAGAAATTGACTTAATGACAGGCTTAATACGAACCAAAGCCTGTACAAAACAATGAATATCAGGATGATTAGCAATCTTTCTGTGAAAAAGTACAGAAAGAGCAGAGATTTGTCCTTTCAAGGAACTTGCAGACAAACCTTTTTCCAAACCATCCTGAAGAAACTGTAAAATTCTAGGAATTCTAAAAGAATGCCAAGAGAATTTATGTGAAGAACACCAAGAAATGTAAGTCTTCCAGACTCGGTAATAGATCTTTCTAGACACAGATTTACGAGCCTGTAACATAGTATTAATCACTGAGTCAGAGAAACCTCTATGACTAAGTATTAAGCGTTCAATCTCCATACCTTCAAATTTAATGATTTGAGATCCTGATGGAAAAATGGGCCTTGAGATAGAAGGTCTGGCCTTAACGGAAGTGTCCAAGGTTGGCAACTGGCCATCGAAGTTTTTGGGTGAACTGTCCCTTTAAATGGCAGTTTCAGGAATGGAAAAAATGCAAAACAAAACAAGCCTCTAGAAACCAGAAGCAACTAAAAAGTGAGACTGAAATAATGTGAAAAAAACTGGCGCCAAGTATAACGCCCACATATTTCGTCCCCAAGAATGGCGCCCATATTTTTTGGCGCCAAAAAAACGTCCGCAACACACATACGTCAAAAATTACGCAATCACGTGAAAACGTCCGGCGCCAACTATGACGCCAGAAATGACTACATTTTTGCGCCAAAAAAGTCTTGCGCCAAAAATGACGCAATAAATAGAAGCATTTTCTGCACCCACAAGCCTAACAGCACGCAATTTTGAAAAAAGTCAATTGAAAATTTGAAATGTTTTTTAGGTAAGAAATAATATAATTAATTTGCATTTTCCCAAAAAAATTAAACTGACAGTCTGAAAGAAGGAATACTGATTATCCTGAATCATGGCAAATATAAGTTTTAACACATATATTTAGAACTTTACATATAAAGTGCCCAACCATAGCTTTGAGTGTCATAAATAGAAATAAGACTTACTTACCCTAAGACACTCATCTACATATAGTAGATAGCCAAACCAGTACTGAAACGAGAATCAGTAGAGGTAATGGTATATAAGAGTATATCGTCGATCTGAAAAGGGAGGTAGAAGAAGAAATCTCTACGACAGATAACAGAGAACCTATGAAATAGATCCCCTAGAGGAAGACCATGGTATTCAAATAGGCAATACTCTCTTCACATCCCTCTGACATTCACTGCACTCTGAGAGGAAAACTGGGCTTCAGCCTGCTGCGAAGCGCATATCAACGTAGAAATCTAGCACAAACTTACTTCACCACCTCCATGGGAGGCAAAGTTTGTAAAACTGAATTGTGGGTGTGGTGAGGGGTGTATTTATAGGCATTTTGAGGTTTGGGAAACTTTGCCCCTCCTGGTAGGAATGTATATCCCATACGTCACTAGCTCATGGACTCTTGCCAATTACATGAACGAAATTATAACATTGGCTAAATTCGGGACTGGTTAACGGAAGCCAACTAAGTTACGTAATATGAGATGGAAACAGACTTGATTACTCCGTTCAACTTAAAAGCCATACTCCATTATCCATATAACAAGCTACCAAGTAATATTAGTAAGTTATCATCATTTGCTAACATATTAGCATGGCAGAAATATTTTAATTTAATGGGATATGAGCATCAGATATCTCAGTATCTCCCTATTGTAGGTGTGCCTGACTTTATACCAGGTATAGAAAAACATAATTTATGTAAGAACTTACCTGATAAATTTATTTATTTCATATTAGCAAGAGTCCATGAGCTAGTGACGTATGGGATATACATTCCTACCAGGAGGGGCAAAGTTTCCCAAACCTCAAAATGCCTATAAATACACCCCTCACCACACCCACAAATCAGTTTAACGAATAGCCAAGAAGTGGGGTGATAAGAAAAAAGTGCGAAAGCATAAAAAATAAGGAATTGGAATAATTGTGCTTTATAAAAAAAAAAAAATCATAACCACCACAAAAAAGGGTGGGCCTCATGGACTCTTGCTAATATGAAAGAAATGAATTTATCAGGTAAGTTCTTACATAAATTATGTTTTCTTTCATGTAATTAGCAAGAGTCCATGAGCTAGTGACGTATGGGATAATGACTACCCAAGATGTGGATCTTTCCACGCAAGAGTCACTAGAGAGGGAGGGATAAAATAAAGACAGCCAATTCCTGCTGAAAATAATCCACACCCAAAATAAAGTTTAAATGAAAACATAAGCAGAAGATTCAAACTGAAACAGCTGCCTGAAGTACTTTTCTACCAAAAACTGCTTCAGAAGAAGAAAACACATCAAAATGGTAGAATTTAGTAAAAGTATGCAAAGAAGACCAAGTTGCTGCTTTGCAAATCTGATCAACCGAAGCTTCATTCCTAAACGCCCAGGAAGTAGAAACTGACCTAGTTGAGGGAGCTGTAATCCTCTGAGGCGGAGTTTTACCCGACTCAACATAGGCATGATGAATTAAAGATTTCAACCAAGATGCCAAAGAAATGGCAGAAGCTTTCTGGCCTTTTCTAGAACCGGAAAAGATGACAAATAGACTAGAAGTCTTTCGGAAAGTCTTAGTAGCTTCAACATAATATTTCAAAGCTCTAACAACATCCAAAGAATGCAATGATTTCTCCTTAGAATTCTTAGGATTAGGGCATAATGAAGGAACTACAATTTCTCTACTAATGTTGTTGGAATTCACAACCTTAGGTAAAAATTCAAAAGAAGTTCGCAACACTGCCTTATCCTGATGAAAAATCAGAAAAGGAGACTCACAAGAAAGAGCAGACAATTCAGAGACTCTTCTGGCAGAAGAGATCGCCAAAAGGAACAAAACTTTCCAAGAAAGTAATTTAATGTCCAATGAATGCATAGGTTCAAACGGAGGAGCTTGAAGAGCCCCCAGAACCAAATTCAAACTCCAAGGAGGAGAAATTGACTTAATTCAGGTTTTATACGAACCAAGGCTTGTACAAAACAATGAATATCAGGAAGATTAGCAATCTTTCTGTGAAAAAGAACAGAAAGAGCAGAGATTTGACCTTTCAAGGAACTTGCAGACAAACCTTTATCTAAACCATCCTGAAGAAACTGTAAAATTCTCGGAATTCTAAAAGAATGCCAGGAAAAATGATGAGAAAGACACCAAGAAATATAAGTCTTCCAGACTCTATAATATATCTCTCTAGATACAGATTTACGAGCCTGTAACATAGTATTAATCACAGAGTCAGAGAAACCTCTTTGACCAAGAATCAAGCGTTCAATCTCCATACCTTTAAATTTAAGGATTTGAGATCCTGATGGAAAAAAGGACCTTGCGACAGAAGGTCTGGTCTTAACGGAAGAGTCCACGGTTGGCAAGAGGCCATCCGGACAAGATCCGCATACCAAAACCTGTGAGGCCATGCTGGAGCTACCAGCAGAACAAACGAGCATTCCTTCAGAATCTTGGAGATTACTCTTGGAAGAAGAACTAGAGGCGGAAAGATATAGGCAGGATGATACTTCCAAGGAAGTGATAATGCATCCACTGCCTCCGCCTGAGGATCCCAGGATCTGGACAGATACCTGGGAAGTTTCTTGTTTAGATGAGAAGCCATCAGATCTATTTCTGGAAGTTCCCACATTTGAACAATCTGAAGAAATACCTCTGGGTGAAGAGACCATTCGCCCGGATGCAACGTTTGGCGACTGAGATAATCCGCTTCCCAATTGTCTATTCCTGGAATATGAACCGCAGAGATTAGACAGGAGCTGGATTCCGCCCAAACCAGAATTCGAGATACTTCTTTCATAGCCAGAGGACTGTGAGTCCCTCCTTGATGATTGATGTATGCCACAGTTGTGACATTGTCTGTCTGAAAACAAATGAACGATTCTCTCTTCAGAAGAGGCCAAGACTGAAGAGCTCTGAAAATTGCACGGAGTTCCAAAATATTGATCGGTAATCTCACCTCCTGAGATTCCCAAACCCCTTGTGCTGTCAGAGACCCCCACACAGCTCCCCAACCTGTAAGACTTGCATCTGTTGAAATTACAGTCCAGGTCGGAAGAACAAAAGAAGCCCCCTGAACTAAACAATGGTGATCTGTCCACCACGTCAGAGAGTGTCGTACAATCGGTTTTAAAGATATTAATTGAGATATCTTTGTGTAATCCCTGCACCATTGGTTCAGCATACAGAGCTGAAGAAGTCGCATGTGAAAACGAGCAAAGGGGATCGCGTCCGATGCAGCAGTCATAAGACCTAGAATTTCCATGCATAAGGCTACCGAAGGGAATGATTGTGACTGAAGGTTTCGACAAGCTGAGATCAATTTCAGACGTCTCTTGTCTGTCAAAGACAGAGTTATGGACACTGAATCTATCTGGAAACCCAAAAAGGTTACCCTTGTCTGAGGAATCAATGAACTTTTTAGTGAATTGATCCTCCAACCATGATTTTGAAGAAACAACAAAAGTCGATTCGTATGAAATTTTGCTAAATGTGAAGAGCAAGTATCAAGATATCGTCCAAATAAGGAAATACCACAATACCCTGTTCTCTGATTACAGATAGAAGGGCACCGAGAACCTTTGTAAAAATTCTTGGAGCTGTTGCTAGGCCAAACGGCAGAGCCACAAACTGGTAATGCTTGTCTAGGAAAGAGAATCTCAGAAACTGATAGTGAGCTGGATGAATCGGAATATGCAGATATGCATCCTGTAAATCTATTGTAGACATATAATGCCCTTGCTGAACAAAAGGCAGGATAGTCCTTACAGTTACCATTTTGAATGTTGGTATCCTTACATAACGATTCAATATTTTTAGATCCAGAACTGGTCTGAAGGAATTCTCCTTCTTTGGTACAATGAAGAGATTCGAATAAAACCCCAGCCCCTGTTCCAGAACGGGAACTGGCATAATTACTCCAGCCAACTCTAGATCTGAAACACATTTCAGAAATGCTTGAGCTTTCGCTGGGTTTACTGGGACACGGGAAAGAAAGAATCTCTTTGCAGGAGGTCTTCTCTTGAAACCAATTCTGTACCCTTCTGAAATAATGTTCTGAATCCAAAGATTGTGAACAGAATTGATCCAAATTTCTTTGAAAAAACGTAATCTGCCCCCTACCAGCTGAGCTGGAATGAGGGCCGCACCTTCATGTGGACTTAGAAGCTGGCTTTGCTTTTCTAGAAGGCTTGGATTTATTCCAGACTGGAGATGGTTTCCAAACTGAAACTGCTCCTGAGGATGAAGGATCAGGCTTTTGTTCTTTGTTGAAATGAAAGGAACGAAAACGATTATTAGCCCTGTTTTTACCCTTAGATTTTTTATTCTGTGGTAAAAAAGTTCCTTTCCCACCAGTAACAGTTGAGATAATAGAATCCAACTGAGAACCAAATAATTTATTACCCTGGAAAGAAAGGGAAAGTAGAGTTGATTTAGAAGCCATATCAGCATTCCAAGTTTTAAGCCATAAAACTCTTCTAGCTAAAATAGCTAGAGACATAAACCTGACATCAACTCTGATAATATCAAAAATGGCATCACAGATAAAATTATTAGCATGTTGAAGAAGAATAATAATGTTATGAGAATCATGATCTGTTACTTGTTGCGCTAAAGTTTCCAACCAAAAAGTTGAAGCTGCAGCAACATCCGCCAAAGATATAGCAGGTCTAAGAAGATTACCTGAACACAAATAAGCTTTTCTTAGAAAGGATTCAATTTTCCTATCTAAAGGATCCTTAAAGGAAGTACCATCTGCCGTAGGAATAGTAGTACGTTTAGCAAGGGTAGAGATAGCCCCATCAACTTTAGTGATTTTGTCCCAAAACTCTAATCTGTCAGACGGCACAGGATATAATTGCTTAAAACGTTTAGAAGGAGTAAATGAATTACCCAATTTATTCCATTCCCTGGAAATTACTTCAGAAATAGCACCAGGAACAGGAAAAACTTCTGGAATAACTACAGGAGATTTAAAGACCTTGTCTAAACGTTTAGATCTAGTATCAAGAGGACCAGAATCCTCAATTTCTAATGCAATTAGGACTTCTTTAAGTAAAGAACGAATAAATTCCATTTCAAATAAATATGAAGATTTATCAGCATCAACCTCTGAAACAGAATCCTCTGAACCAGAAGAATCATTAGAATCAGAATGATGATGTTCATTTAAAAATTCATCTGGATAAAGAGAAGTTTTAAAAGACTTTTTATGTTTACTAGAAGGAGGAATAACAGACATAGCCTTCTTAATAGATTCAGCAACAAAATCTCTTATGTTATCAGGAACACTCTGAACATTAGATGTTGATGGAACTGCAACAGGTAATGGTATTTTACTAAAGGAAATATTTCCTGCATTAACAAGTTTGTCATGACATTTAATACAAACAACAGCTGGAGGAACAGCTACCAAAAGTTTACAGCAGATACACTTAGCTTTGGTAGTTCCAGCACCAGGCAGCGATTTTCCTGAAGTATCTTCTGACTCAGATGCAACATGAGACATCTTGCAATATGTAAGAGAAAAAACAACATATAAAGCAAAATTGATCAAATTCCATAAATGACAGTTTCAGGAATGGGAAAAAATGCCAAAGAACAAGCTTCTAGCAACCAGAAGCAATGAAAAATGAGACTTAAATAATGTGGAGACAAAAGCGACGCCCATATTTTTTTTTTAGCGCCAAATAAGACGCTCACATTATTTGGCGCCTAAATGACGCAACTTCCGGCGTGTCATGAACCAAGCCTCCAGACTAAAAAGAAACAGAAAAGGTCTGGGAGGCATTCTGCTAAGAAGGGCTGTATAGGGATTTGAACCTGTGGCTCTGTGGTTACTATTTCTGTTTGCTTACATGTTGAGCCACAGCCAGTTCCAACAATAGCATGGATCTTAAAAGATCTGATAAATAACTATTTGCCTTACTTGTTATTACACCTGTGCAACACACAGGTCTTCTCAATTCTGGAATTAATCAGAACCAACCCTGTGCAAAACCTCCCTATTTAAGGATGGCTTTTAGTCTGCATTTTTGTCTTCACATTGGATCTGTTTTGTCAAGTCAGAACCTGTTTCCTGTATTTCTTTGGAGAAAGATTTCCTTTGCACCTGTTTACAAGGTATTACCAGGAGAAAGCCTTTACCTTTAAACCTGTTACCAATCTACAAGTTTGTTTCCTGCTTTATGCAATTCCTGCACTTGGCCATTGCCAGGAGAAAGATTTCCTTTGCACCTGTTTACAAGGTATTACCAGGAGAAAGCCTTTACCTTTAAACCTGTTACCAATCTTCAAGTTTGTTTCCTGCCTTGTGCATTTCCTGCACTCAGCAATTACAAGGAGAGAGACTTTACCTTTAAACCTGTTACCAGTTTGCAAGTTGTTTCCTGCATTGTGTAATTCCTGCACTCAGCAATTTCAAGGAGAGAGACTTTACCTTTAAACCTGTTACCAGTTTGCAAGTTGTTTTCCTGCATTGTGCAATTCCTGCACTCAGCAATTACAAGGAGAGAGACTTTACCTTTAAACCTGTTACCAGTTTGCAAGTTGTTTCCTGCATTGTGCAATTCCTGCACTCAGCAATTACAAGGAGAGAGACTTTACCTTTAAACCTGTTACCAGTTTGCAAGTTGTTTTCTGCCTTGTGCAAATCTTACATTTCAGTTATTACCAAGAGAAAGACTTTCCTTTTTGAATCTGCATCTCTGCTTACTAGTTTTCTTTATTTTCACTCCTGCTGTATGTGGTCTTAACATACCTGAGTAGCATATTTAAATATTCTGCAAGTATTTGCTTAAACAAAGTATTTTGTTGTTTAAATAAATTTGTTTTCATTTTCAATCAGTATGGCTTCTACTAATCTTCCTTTAAAGCAACTGTTCCAGACAATGAGGCTCTCACATGATATCCTGAGACAGAACATGACAGAATGTGAAGACCCTAAAAGAGAGCCCTCTGGGATTATTGCTGTATTGGAATCAGTGTTAAAGTTTATTAAGGACATACTGATTAACTTCATGGAGCTGATGGAAATGTTATCTCTCCCAACCGAAACCTTGTCTAAAGTTACCTCCCAAACAAGGAAAGGTTTTAAAGAACCCTTAACAGAAGAGGAGAAAATTCGGCGAAGACAACTTAACCACTGGTCACCGCATCACAGGGTGTCCAGTAAGACCCCCTAGAGGATCAAGTCGAGATATAGCCAAGTTTAAAATGGACTCTGATGTTAAGGGAACAAATTATTCTTCCACTAGCAAACTTAAAGATACTCCTGGAGAGGATCCAGCTACTGAGAATACATCAATTCTACAAACAACCGTTTCTAACACGCTTCAAGAAATGGTACCTGATTTGAAACAGATGGTCATTGGGAGTACAACTCCAACTACATCCATTACCCATACCACTGCATCTGTTTCTGCATCAACCACATTGGGGAACTCTGCAAAAATACCTCCTGGAAATCCTGCACATTACCTTGTTTCTGCCCTGGCTGGAGATCCAGCTAACAAAAGTCACTCATCAGACATAAAAGTGACAAACCTTCCAGCTAAATCAGACTCTGCCAATTCTAAAGATCCACACCTCCTTGCACCACCTTCACCCAGCTACTCATTGACTGAGAAAGAATTGGATGAGATGGTTGAATTGGATATAAATGGCACAGAAAATGAATTCCTGGACTCTGAAGGAGAGGTCATACTTTACCCGGAGGTACTCTACCCATCAGGCAGATATGACCCAGATAACAAATTCCTTGACTCTGAAGGAGAGGTCTTTTCCTACCCGGAGGTACTCTGCCCATCAGCCAGTCAATTGCAAGCTGCTGGGTATAATCAGGAACCTCTAAATCAAAACTGTCTTGGTTTTTCAGCTCTTGTTATGCCTACAGGGATATCTTCTAAGGGTCCCCAATCTCAGGCAGCTGTTCCAAGCGAAGAATCAATTCCATCTGATTGTATTAGGGCTTCAAATGGAACACTTGTTCGTAAATCCCACCTTCAGATGTTTGATCAGGCTTTGAGCGCCTAGAGTGCGCTCTTTGGAGGGGGCATCTGTCATGAACCAAGCCTCCAGACTAAAAAGAAAAAGAAAAGGTCTGGGAGGCATTCTGCTAAGAAGGGCTGTATAGGGATTTGAACCTGTGGCTCTGTGGTTACTATTTCTGTTTGCTTACATGTTGAGCCACAGCCAGTTCCAACAATAGCATGGATCTTAAAAGATCTGATAAATAACTATTTGCCTTACTTGTTATTACACCTGTGCAACACATAGGTCTTCTCAATTCTGGAATTAATCAGAACCAACCCTGTGCAAAACCTCCCTATTTAAGGATGGCTTTTAGTCTGCATTTTTGTCTTCACATTGGATCTGTTTTGTCAAGTCAGAACCTGTTTCCTGTATTTCTTTGGAGAAAGATTTCCTTTGCACCTGTTTACAAGGTATTACCAGGAGAAAGCCTTTACCTTTAAACCTGTTACCAATCTACAAGTTTGTTTCCTGCTTTATGCAATTCCTGCACTTGGCCATTGCCAGGAGAAAGATTTCCTTTGCACCTGTTTACAAGGTATTACCAGGAGAAAGCCTTTACCTTTAAACCTGTTACCAATCTTCAAGTTTGTTTCCTGCACACAGCAATTACAAGGAAAGAGACTTTACCTTTAAACCTGTTACCAGTTTGCAAGTTGTTTCCTGCATTGTGTAATTCCTGCACTCAGCAATTTCAAGGAGAGAGACACTACCTTTAAACCTGTTACCAGTTTGCAAGTTGTTTTCCTGCATTGTGCAATTCCTGCACTCAGCAATTTCAAGGAGAGAGACTTTACCTTTAAACCTGTTACCAGTTTGCAAGTTGTTTCCTGCATTGTGCAATTCCTGCACTCAGCAATTACAAGGAGAGAGACTTTACCTTTAAACCTGTTACCAGTTTGCAAGTTGTTTTCTGCCTTGTGCAAATCTTACATTTCAGTTATTACCAAGAGAAAGACTTTCCTTTTTGAATCTGCATCTCTGCTTACTAGTTTTCTTTATTTTCACTCCTGCTGTATGTGGTCTTAACATACCTGAGTAGCATATTTAAATATTCTGCAAGTATTTGCTTAAACAAAGTATTTTGTTGTTTAAATAAATTTGTTTTCTTTTTCAATCAGTATGGCTTCTACTAATCTTCCTTTAAAGCAACTGTTCCAGACAATGAGGCTCTCACATGATATCCTGAGACAGAACATGACAGGTTATGATTTTTTTGTATAAAGCACAATTATTCCAATTCCTTATATTTATGCTTCGCACTTTTTTCTTATCACCCCACTTCTTGGCTATTTGTTAAACTGATTTGTGGGTGTGGTGAGGGGTGTATTTATAGGCATTTTGAGGTTTGGGGAACTTTGCCCCTCCTGGTAGGAATGTATATCCCATACGTCACTAGCTCATGGACTCTTGCTAATTACATGAAAGAAATGTGGTATTTAGAGAATGACGGGTAAGAGGATTGATATATTTGTCACAGTTGAACCAAAAGGTAATTAGATGAAGCCAAACTTATAAATATGCACTTCCAACAAAAAACATAATTTATGTAAGAATTTACCTGATAAATTAATTTCTTTCATATTGGCAAGAGTCCATGATCTAGTGATGTATGGTATATACATTCCTACCAGGAGGGGCAAAGTTTCCCAAACCTCAAAATGCCTATAAATACACCCCCCCCCCCACCACACCCACAATTCAGTTTAACGAATAGCCAAGAAGTGGGGTGATAAGAAAGGAGCGAAAGCATCAAACAAGGAATTGGAATAATTGTGCTTTATACAAAAAAATCATAACCACCATAAAAAGGGTGGGTCTCATGGACTCTTGCCAATATTAAAGAAATTAATTTATCAGGTAAATTCTTACATAAATTATGTTTTCTTTCATGTAATTGGCAAGAGTCCATGAGCTAGTGACGTATGGGATAGCAAATACCCAAGATGTGGAACTCCACGCAAGAGTCACTAGAGAGGGAGGGATAAAAATAAAGACAGCCAATTCCACTGAAAAATTAATCCACAACCCAAATCAAAAGTTTTAATCTTAATAATGAAAACTACTGAAATTATAAGCAGAAGAATCAAACTGAAACAGCTGCCTGAAGTACTTTTCTACCAAAAACTGCTTCTGAAGAAGAAAAAACATCAAAATGGTATTATTTAGTAAAAGTATGCAAAGAAGACCAAATTGCTGCTTTGCAAATCTGATTAACAGAAGCTTCATTCTTAAAAGCCCAGGAAGTAGAAACTGACCTGGTAGAATGAGTCATAATCTTCTGAGGCGGGGATTTACCCGACTCCAAATAAGCATGATGAATCAAAAGCTTTAACCAAGAAGCCAAGGAAATAGCAGAGGCCTTCTGACCTTTGCTAGAACCAGAAAAGATAACAAATAAACTAGAAGTCTTCCTGAAATCTTTAGTAGCTTCAACATAATATTTCAAAGCCCTTACCACATCCAAAGAATGTAAAGATCTCTCCAGAGAATTCTTAGGATTAGGACACAAAGAAGGGACAACAATTTCTCTACTAATGTTGGAGTTCACAACCGCCTTATCCTGATGAAAAATCAGAAAAGGAGATTCACAAGAAAGAGCAGATAATTCAGAAACTCTTCTAGCAGAAGAGATGACCAAAAGAAACAACACTTTCAAGAAAGTAATTTAATGTCCAGAGAATGCATAGGCTCAAACGGAGGAGCCTGTAAAGCCTTCAAAACCAAATTAAGACTCCAAGGAGGAGAGATTGATTTAATGACAGGCCTGATACGAACCAAAGCCTGAACTAAACAATGAATATCAGGAAGATTAGCAATTTTTCTGTGGAACAGAACAGAAAGAGCAGAGATTTGTCCTTTCAAGGAACTTGCAGACAAACCCTTATCTAAACCATCCTGAAGAAACTGTAAAATTCTAGGAATTCTAAAAGAATGTCAAGAGAATTTATGAGAAGAGCACCATGAAATGCAAGTCTTCCAAACTCGATAATAAATCTTTCTAGACACAGATTTACGAGCCTGCAACATAGTATTAATCACTGAGTCAGAGAAACCTCTATGACTAAGCACTAAGCGTTCAATCTCCATACCTTCAAATTTAATGATTTGAGATCCTGATGGAAAAACGGGCCTTGAGATAGAAGGTCTGGCCTTAACAGAAGTGGCCAAGGTTGGCAACTGGACATCCGAATAAGATCCGCATACCAAAACCTGTGTGGCCATGCTGGAGCCACCAGCAGTACAAACGAACGCTCCATTATGATTTTGGAAATCACTCTTGGAAGAAGAACTAGAGGCGGAAAAATATAAGCAGGTTGATAATTCCAAGGAAGTGTCAATGCATCCACTGCTTCCGCCTGAGGATCCCTGGACCTGGACAGATACCTGGGAAGTTTCCTGTTTAGATGAGAAGCCATTAGATCTATTTCTGGAAGCCCCCACATCTGAACAATCTGAAAAAACACATCTGGGTGAAGAGACCACTCTCCCGGATGTAAAGTCTGACGACTGAGATAATCCGCTTCCCAATTGTCTATACCTGGGATATGGACCGCAGAGATTAGACAGGAGCTGGATTCCGCCCAAGCAAGTATCCGAGATACTTCTTTCATAGCCTGAGGACTGTGAGTCCCACCCTGATGATTGACATACGCCACGGTTGTGACATTGTGTCAGGAACTATGTGTTTATTATCCTGCTGCACTTCCCCTTTAAGTTCCTGATCATTTGACTATCTTCATCTACTTAAGGATCATTCATCTTCCAATACTTGCTTGGCAATTTGGATCCTCAAGGATATTATCTGAGCCTGCATCCGTGCTCACTAAAGTTCTAGTTCTACATAATTGATTGTGCCTGCATTATAACAAATAAGTATTAACTATTACTATTCTTATCATCTGTTGAATCAAAACAGGGTGTTAACTACAAGCTGCAACTTTCTGTATTCAGCTCCAGTTCAGCTGCGCTGTCTCACTGCAACTCGGCATGTGACGTCACGCCCACCCGGCTTACAGCTGAACATCAAACACAGCGATCCCGCTTCTGTTTTTCACTTCGATTAGCCTCAGCTAACTAGAGCCAGGATCTTTGCTCTCAAAATTACAACCTCCTCAAGCAGGTATCTGGATCAAGTCTCCAACTACTCACGGTACTAACAACCCTGAATATAACTGTAACTAGCCTTGTTCCGTTTTGCAATACTTGTATATATAGACAAATACCGGTTCCAATTTCTAACAATCAGTACTGCAACTGTTCCATTGCATATGCCGTTCTAAATCTGTTCTTCCTTAAGCACTACAGTTCTATAATTAAGATAACTACTTCTTAATCCACCAGCATACAGCTTAGGCTCATCACACTACACATTTGACACTCTAAGCTAAGTAGTGTATTACTGTACAGTAAATAATAAGAGGATTTATATTAAGTATCTGTTATCCACAATACTTTCTCATATGCAATCAAACTTACATAATATTCTTATTAGTTATAATCATTATTAACTTACTCATACATTCCTATAATACTCTTAATGACCCCACCATAGGTCACCCTCAGTCAATGAGCAAACAATGGGTGTTAAAATCTAACTAAATACCCAAGGTGTGGTGTGAGACTGAGTGGAGAGTTCAAATAGGAACTTTGATATTAATATATATTAGGGTATTAATTTAGTTATCCTTACACATTGTCTGTCTGAAAACAAATAAACACTTCTCTCTTTAGTAGAGGCCAAAACTGAAGAGCTCTGAGAATCGCACGAAGTTCCAAAATATTGATTGGTAATCTCGCCTCTTGAGATTTCCAAACCCCCTGCCCTGTCAGAGATCCCTAGACAGCTCCCCAACCTGAAAGACTCGCATCTGTTGTGATCACAGTCCAGGTTGGATGAACAAAAGAGGCCCCTTGAACTAAACGAAGGTGATCTAACCACCAAGTCAGAGATAGTCGAACATTGGGATTTAAGGATATTAATTGTGATATCTTTGTATAATTCCTGGCTATATGTGGATGGGTGTCTTTTGGTAAGTATGTTTTCATTGCTTAAGACACTCTCAGCTATGGTTTGGCACTTTATGCATTTAGAGAGAGAGATGGAGAGGGCGCCACATAGCGTAATATTGTTTCAGAAAGAGATAATACAAAAAACAGAGAGGTAATGTGCTTACCAATAACTGTGGTACTGTGCTGTGACCAGTACTATCTCGCCTGCTAGCACTTTAATCAGTGGCTAGTACACTGTTAGATAAGATCCTTCCCGGGGCTTTTCCTTGGGATAGGGAATTGTGCTGTGAGCGTTTCTTGGTTCAGCAACTTCACTGTATTGCTCAATTGGGTTTCGATTCAAAAGAGATGCACAACTTCCAAAGTTTAAAAGAATTTTAAAAAGGCTTTATTATAACGCGTTTCTCAACCACCAAGGGTCGTTTCTTCAGATATCAAAGCGAATAAAAAATGTTACAAATTTTGACATTTTATACACATTTGTATGATTAAAAAGGAAGTTGTCACAAAAGTTGCAGACCAATGAAAAACATTACAAGATTCAACTGAAAAGCCGAAAAAAGGGCTTGACAGGTGTTACAATTAGTGTGAGTCTGAACAGCATTAGATGGTCATGATTGTTTTGAAATTGGAACAGCTGTAGACTTCAACTAGAAAAAAGTCTTGGATTTACCAACATAGCATATTTAAAAAGAAAAAAGTATAACCACAATTTAAAGGCTTCAATTTAAAATAATTAAAGTGGACATGCATTATTTTGAAAAATTGTACACAAAAAGATTGTACACAATATATATAAAATGAAGACCATTGTGTAATAAATTATAAATAATGGTAAGCCTAAATGCTGTGTTGCATATTAAAGGGACATTTGCTGTGTTGCATATTAAAGGGACATTTGTAACAAACAATGCAAAAGATGTATATCAGCACTTTGTAAACTTAGGTTCAGGATGATAATATTGAATGCAAACTTGTATGTAAATAGTGTAGATATATGAAACATAATATAACTAAAATCTATGTATTGATTAATGCGAGGAAGAAGTTAACAAAGTAACCCATAGGCATCTTTCAATAAATGCTAACGAAGTAACCCATAGACATCTTTTATTAAATGCTATTTGTTGTTATGCATAATGCCTAAAACTTGTATAATTTCTAAGCTGACAATTATGGAAAGAACTATGATATATTCTTGAGTGTCATATCACTTTAAAATTTGTTGAGTATATGTTAAATACCTTTTCATGTGATCTATTGCTATAGTGTATTGTCGGTTATGACCTCAATACATGTAAGGTGAAATGACATTCAAATAGTTGAACGAGAATGTTTATGCTTGTTATCATTCTTTGTTATTAGAATTTGACTTATGATAAACTTTGGAAGTTGTGCATCTCTTTTGAATCGAAACCTAATTGAGCAATTCAGTGAAGTTGCTGAACCAAGAAACGCTCACAGCACAATTCCCTATCCCAAGGAAAAGCCCCGGGAAGGATCTTATCTAACAGTGTACTAGCCACTGATTAAAGTGCTAGCAGGCGAGATAGTACTGGTCACAGCACAGTACCACAGTTATTGGTAAGCACATTACCTCTCTGTTTTTTGTATTATCTCTTTCTGAAACAATATTACGCTATGTGGCGCCCTCTCCATCTCTCTCTCTAAACAGTTTCAGCCCTGCTCTCTGGGAACAAGAGGAGCTGCCTGCACAGAAACACAGAAGAACACCGTACGCATACGGACTGTCATTATTACTTTTTCCTGAGCCGTCGGCCGAGTAAGAACACTCGACAAAGACAGAGTAACTATTTGTGGGAACATTATATGTTTGGGATCACAGATCAATTTATATTGCTTGTTGTATTTGTTCTGAATAGCGCGCCTTCTCATCTCCTTGTGAGATACCATACTTTATGCATTTATATAAGGTTCTAAATATATGTATTGTACTTATATTTGCCATGATTCAGGTTTTCAGTATATTTCCTTTTGCAGACTCTCAGTTTCAAAGCTGGGAAATGCTTTTTTTATGAAAAATGTATTTCTTACCTGGGGTATAGTCTCTTTTTCTAATTGACTGTCTTTTAAATTTGCGGGCAGAATTAGGCTCGCCAGGGCACAAAATGCCAGAGTTTATTGCGTCATTCTTGGCGCAAGATTATTTTGGTGCGAAGTTACGTTCGTTGACGCAAATTTGTCATTTCCGGTGTCTTAGTTGACGCCGAGTCCTTTCACAAGGTTGCGTCATCTATGACGCGAGTGTGTCGTTTCCGGACGTTTTTGGCACCAAAAAATATTAGCTTTTTGCATTTATTTCCCATTCCTGAAACTGCCATATAAGAAAATTGATCATTTTGCTTTATATGTTATTTTTTTCTCTTACATTTGCAAGATGCCTCAATCTGATCCTGTCTCAGAAATCACTGTTGGAACCCTGCGGCCTGATAACAGTTCTACCAAAGCTAAGTGCATTTGTTGTAAACTTGTGGAGGTTATACCTCCAGCTGTGGTTTGTAATGGTTGTCATGATAAACTTTTACATGCAGAGAATGTATCCATCAGTAGTGGTTCATTACCTGTTGCTGTTCCCTCAACATCTAATACACAAGATATACCTGTAAATTTAAAAGAATTTTAATCCTTTTGATTCTATTCAAAAGGCTTTGTCTGCCATTCCGCCTTCTAATAAACATAAAACAGAATTTATGCTTACCTGATAAATTACTTTCTCTTACGGTGTATCAAGTCCACGGATTCATCCTTACTTGTGGGATATTCTCAATCCCTACAGGAAGTGGCAAAGAGAGCACACAGCAGAGCTGTCCATATAGCTCCCCTCAGGCTCCGCCCCCCAGTCATTCGACCGACGGTTAGGAGAAAAAGGAGAAACCATAGGGTGCAGTGGTGACTGTAGTTTTACAAAAATAAATTTGAACCTGACTTAATTGCCAGGGCGGGCCGTGGACTGGATACACCGTAAGAGAAAGTAATTTATCAGGTAAGCATAAATTCTGTTTTCTCTTACATGGTGTATCCAGTCCACGGATTCATCCTTACTTGTGGGATACCAATACCAAAGCTTTAGGACACGGATGAAGGGAGGGAACAAGTCAGGTAACCTAAACGGAAGGCACCACTGCTTGCAAAAACATAATTTATGTAAGAACTTACCTGATAAATTCATTTCTTTCATATTAACAAGAGTCCATGAGCTAGTGACGTATGGGATATACATTCCTACCAGGAGGGGCAAAGTTTCCCAAACCTTAAAATGCCTATAAATACACCCCTCACCACACCCACAAATCAGTTTAACGAATAGCCAAGAAGTGGGGTGATAAGAAAAAGTGCGAAGCATATAAAATAAGGAATTGGAATAATTGTGCTTTATACAAAAAAATCATAACCACCACAAAAAAGGGTGGGCCTCATGGACTCTTGTTAATATGAAAGAAATGAATTTATCAGGTAAGTTCTTACATAAATTATGTTTTCTTTCATGTAATTAACAAGAGTCCATGAGCTAGTGACGTATGGGATAATGACTACCCAAGATGTGGATCTTTCCACACAAGAGTCACTAGAGAGGGAGGGATAAAAATAAAGACAGCCAATTCCTGCTGAAAATAATCCACACCCAAAATAAAGTTTAACAAAAAACATAAGCAGAAGATTCAAACTGAAACCGCTGCCTGAAGAACTTTTCTACCAAAAACTGCTTCAGAAGAAGAAAATACATCAAAATGGTAGAATTTAGTAAAAGTATGCAAAGAAGACCAAGTTGCTGCTTTGCAGATCTGGTCAACCGAAGCTTCATTCCTAAACGCCCAGGAAGTAGATACTGACCTAGTAGAATGAGCTGTAATTCTTTGAGGCGGAGTTTTACCCGACTCAACATAGGCAAGATGAATTAAAGATTTCAACCAAGATGCCAAAGAAATGGCAGAAGCTTTCTGGCCTTTCCTAGAACCGGAAAAGATAACAAATAGACTAAAAGTCTTACGGAAAGATTTCGTAGCTTCAACATAATATTTCAAAGCTCTAACAACATCCAAAGAATGCAATGATTTCTCCTTAGAATTCTTAGGATTAGGACATAATGAAGGAACCACAATTTCTCTACTAATGTTGTTGGAATTCACAACTTTAGGTAAAAATTCAAAAGAAGTTCGCAACACCGCCTTATCCTGATGAAAAATCAGAAAAGGAGACTCACATGAAAGAGCAGATAATTCAGAAACTCTTCTAGCAGAAGAGATAGCCAAAAGGAACAAAACTTTCCAAGAAAGTAATTTAATGTCCAATGAATGCATAGGTTCAAACGGAGGAGCTTGAAGAGCTCCCAGAACCAAATTCAAACTCCAAGGAGGAGAAATTGACTTAATGACAGGTTTTATACGAACCAAAGCTTGTACAAAACAATGAATATCAGGAAGAATAGCAATCTTTCTGTGAAAAAGAACAGAAAGAGCAGAGATTTGTCCTTTCAAAGAACTTGCGGACAAACCCTTATCCAAACCATCCTGAAGAAATTGTAAAATTCTCGGTATTCTAAAAGAATGCCAAGAAAAATGATGAGAAAGACACCAAGAAATATAAGTCTTCCAGACTCTATAATATATCTCTCGAGATACAGATTTACGAGCCTGTAACATAGTATTAATCACGGAGTCAGAGAAACCTCTATGACCAAGAATCAAGCGTTCAATCTCCATACCTTTAAATTTAAGGATTTCAGATCCGGATGGAAAAAAGGACCTTGTGACAGAAGGTCTGGTCTTAACGGAAGAGTCCATGGCTGGCAAGATGCCATCCGGACAAGATCCGCATACCAAAACCTGTGAGGCCATGCCGGAGCTATTAGCAGAACAAACGAGCATTCCCTCAGAATCTTGGAGATTACTCTTGGAAGAAGAACTAGAGGCGGAAAGATATAGGCAGGATGATACTTCCAAGGAAGTGATAATGCATCCACTGCCTCCGCCTGAGGATCCCGGGATCTGGACAGATACCTGGGAAGTTTCTTGTTTAGATGAGAGGCCATCAGATCTATCTCTGGGAGCCCCCACAATTGAACAATCTGAAGAAATACCTCTGGGTGAAGAGACCATTCGCCCGGATGCAACGTTTGGCGACTGAGATAATCCGCTTCCCAATTGTCTACACCTGGGATATGAACCGCAGAGATTAGACAGGAGCTGGATTCCGCCCAAACCAAAATTCGAGATACTTCTTTCATAGCCAGAGGACTGTGAGTCCCTCCTTGATGATTGATGTATGCCACAGTTGTGACATTGTCTGTCTGAAAACAAATGAACGATTCTCTCTTCAGAAGAGGCCAAAACTGAAGAGCTCTGAAAATTGCACGGAGTTCCAAAATATTGATCGGTAATCTCACCTCCTGAGATTCCCAAACTCCTTGTGCCGTCAGAGATCCCCACACAGCTCCCCAACCTGTGAGACTTGCATCTGTTGAAATTACAGTCCAGGTCGGAAGAACAAAGAAGCCCCCTGAATTAAACGATGGTGATCTGTCCACCACGTTAGAGAGTGTCGAACAATCGGTTTTAAAGATATTAATTGAGATATCTTCGTGTAATCCCTGCACCATTGGTTCAGCATACAGAGCTGAAGAGGTCGCATGTGAAAACGAGCAAAGGGGATCGCGTCCGATGCAGCAGTCATAAGACCTAGAATTTCCATGCATAAGGCTACCGAAGGGAATGATTGTGACTGAAGGTTTCGACAAGCTGTAATCAATTTTAGACGTCTCTTGTCTGTTAAAGACAGAGTCATGGACACTGAATCTATCTGGAAACCCAGAAAGGTTACCCTTGTTTGAGGAATCAAAGAACTTTTTAGTAAATTGATCCTCCAACCATGATCTTGAAGAAACAACACAAGTCGATTCGTATGAGACTCTGCTAAATGTAAAGACGGAGCAAGTACCAAGATATCGTCCAAATAAGGAAATACCACAATACCCTGTTCTCTGATTACAGACAGAAGGGCACCGAGAATCTTTGTGAAAATTCTTGGAGCTGTAGCAAGGCCAAACGGTAGAGCCACAAATTGGTAATGCTTGTCTAGAAAAGAGAATCTCAGGAACTGATAATGATCTGGATGAATCGGAATATGCAGATATGCATCCTGTAAATCTATTGTGGACATATAATTCCCTTGCTGAACAAAAGGCAATATAGTCCTTACAGTTACCATCTTGAACGTTGGTATCCTTACATAGCGATTCAATAATTTTAGATCCAGAACTGGTCTGAAGGAATTCTCCTTCTTTGGTACAATGAAGAGATTTGAATAAAACCCCATCCCCTGTTCCGGAACTGGAACTGGCATAATTACTCCAGCCAACTCTAGATCTGAAACACAATTCAGAAATGCTTGAGCTTTCACTGGATTTACTGGGACATGGGAAAGAAAAAATCTCTTTGCAGGAGGTCTCATCTTGAAACCAATTCTGTACCCTTCTGAAACAATGTTCTGAATCCAAAGATTGTGAACAGAATTGATCCAAATTTCTTTGAAAAAACGTAACCTGCCCCCTACCAGCGGAACTGGAATGAGGGCCGTACCTTCATGTGAACTTAGAAGCAGGCTTTGCCTTTCTAGCAGGCTTGGATTTATTCCAGACTGGAGATGGTTTCCAAACTGAAACTGCTCCTGAGGACGAAGGATCAGGCTTTTGTTCTTTGTTGAAACGAAAGGATCGAAAACGATTGTTAGCCCTGTTTTTACCTTTAGACTTTTTATCCTGTGGTAAAAAAGTTCCTTTCCCACCAGTAACAGTTGAAATAATAGAATCCAACTGAGAACCAAATAATTTGTTTCCCTGGAAAGAAATGGAAAGTAGAGTTGATTTAGAAGCCATATCAGCATTCCAAGTCTTAAGCCATAAAGCTCTTCTGGCTAAGATAGCCAGAGACATAAATCTAACATCAACTCTAATAATATCAAAAATGGCATCACAGATGAAATTATTATCATGCTGGAGAAGAATAATAATATCATGAGAATCACGATTTGTTACTTGTTGCGCTAGAGTTTCCAACCAAAAAGTTGAAGCTGCAGCAACATCAGCCAATGATATAGCAGGTCTAAGAAGATTACCTGAACATAGATAAGCTTTTCTTAGAAAAGATTCAATTTTTCTATCTAAAGGATCCTTAAACGAGGTACCATCTGATGTAGGAATGGTAGTACGTTTAGCAAGGGTAGAAATAGCCCCATCAACTTTAGGGATTTTGTCCCAAAATTCTAACCTGTCAGGCGGAACAGGATATAATTGCTTAAAACGTTTAGAAGGAGTAAATGAATTACCCAATCTATCCCATTCCTTAGCAATTACTGCAGAAATAGCATTAGGAACAGGAAAGACTTCTGGAATAACCGCAGGAGCTTTAAAAACCTTATCTAAACGTATAGAATTAGTATCAAGAGGACTAGAATCCTCTATTTCTAAAGCAATTAGTACTTCTTTAAGTAAAGAGCGAATAAATTCCATCTTAAATAAATATGAAGATTTATCAGCATCAATCTCTGAGACAGAATCCTCTGAACCAGAAGAGTCCAAAGAATCAGAATGATGGTGTTCATTTAAAAATTCATCTGTAGAAAGAGAAGATTTAAAAGACTTTTTACGTTTACTAGAAGGAGAAATAACAGACAAAGCCTTCTTTATGGATTCAGAAACAAAATCTCTTATGTTATCAGGAACATTCTGCACCTTAGATGTTGAGGGAACTGCAACAGGCAATGGTACATCACTAAAGGAAATATTATCTGCATTAACAAGTTTGTCATGACATTTAATACAAACAACAGCTGGAGGAATAGCTACCAAAAGTTTACAGCAGATACACTTAGCTTTGGTAGATCCAGCAGGCAGAGGTTTTCCTGTAGTATCTTCTGGCTCAGATGCAACGTGAGACATCTTGCAATATGTAAGAGAAAAAACAACATATAAAGCAAAATAGATCAAATTCCTTATAAGACAGTTTCAGGAATGGGAAAAAAATGCCAAACATCAAGCTTCTAGCAACCAGAAGCAAATGAAAAATGAGACTGAAATAATGTGGAGACAAAAGCGACGCCCATATTTTTTGGCGCCAAAAAAGACGCCCACATTATTTGGCGCCTAAATGCTTTTTGCGCCAAAAATGACGCAACATCCGGAACGCCGACATTTTTGGCGCAAAATAACGTCAAAAAATGACGCAACTTCCGGCGACACGTATGACGCCGGAAACGGAAATGAATTTTTGCGCCAAAAAAGTCCGCGCCAAAAATGACGCAATAAAATGAAGCATTTTCAGCCCCCGCGAGCCTAACAGCCCACAGGGAAAAAGTCAAATTTTTTGAGGTAAGAAAAAATATGATAATTAAAGCATAATCCCAAATATGAAACTGACTGTCTGGAAATAAGGAAAGTTGAACATTCTGAGTCAAGGCAAATAAATGTTTGAATACATATATTTAGAACTTTATAAATAAAGTGCCCAACCATAGCTTAGAGTGTCACAGAAAATAAGACTTACTTACCCCAGGACACTCATCTACATGTTTGTAGAAAGCCAAACCAGTACTGAAACGAGAATCAGTAGAGGAAATGGTAAATATAAGAGTATATCGTCGATCTGAAAAGGGAGGTAAGAGATGAATCTCTACGACCGATAACAGAGAACCTTATGAAATAGACCCCGTAGAAGGAGATCACTGCATTCAATAGGCAATACTCTCTTCACATCCCTCTGACATTCACTGCACGCTGAGAGGAAAACCGGGCTCCAACTTGCTGCGGAGCGCATATCAACGTAGAATCTAGCACAAACTTACTTCACCACCTCCCTTGGAGGCAAAGTTTGTAAAACTGATTTGTGGGTGTGGTGAGGGGTGTATTTATAGGCATTTTAAGGTTTGGGAAACTTTGCCCCTCCTGGTAGGAATGTATATCCCATACGTCACTAGCTCATGGACTCTTGTTAATTACATGAAAGAAACCTTTCTTCCAAAAATTGCCTCCAAAGAAGCAAAAGTATCGAATTTGTTAAAATTTGGCAAATGTATGCAGTGAAGACCAAGTCGCTGCCTTACAAATCTGTTCAACAGAAGTCTCATTCTTGAAAGCCCATGTGGAAGCCACAGCTCTGGTGGAATGAGCTGTAATTCGTTCAGGAGGCTGCTGTCCAGCAGTCTCATAAGCCAATCGGATGATGCTTTTCAGCCAGAAGGAAAGAGAGGTAGCAGTCGCTTTCTGACCTCTCCTCTTACCAGAATAGACAATAAACAAGGATGATGTTTGTCTGAAATCTTTAGTTGCATTTAAATAGAATTTTAAAGCACGAACCACATCAAGATTGTCTAACAGTCGTTCCTTCTTAGAAACTGGATTATGTCACAGAGTGTCATGAGCGCTTCCGTTCATCGCCGTGTCGCCGCGGCTCCCGGAACTCCTCTGTGTCTCTGACGTCATGTTGCTTAGCAACATGACGCTTTCTCTCACACCCTCTGATGACGGTTACGCTCTGCCCTTTAAATCTCGGCGGGAGATCTGAATCTGGGCCCGTTTGTTGTTTCCCTGGATTGTGAGTACCATATCAGTTTTGTTCTTCTGTGTACCGACTTCTGCCTGCCTGACCAAGCCTCTTGCCTAATCCCTACTTGCTGATATTTGGACATTGACTTCCGCCTGCCTGACCTTGTCTGTAGCTATTACCCTTTTGCTGATACTTTGATGCCGACTTCTGCTTGCCTGACCCTGTCTTTTGCCAATACCTTTTGCTGATATTTGGATGCCGACTTCTGCCTGCCTGACCTTGCTTTGGCCTTTACCTTTAAACCTATTCTTTGTTAAACAACACCTGCTTAAAAGGGACACTTACTTTTACAAGCTGCAAAAGAGAACTTTGCCTTTCTGTTTGTTATACACCTGCTTAAAAGGGACATTTACTTTTACAAGCTGCAAAAGAGAACTTTGCCTTTCTGTTTGTTATACACCTGCTTAAAAGGGACATTTACTTTTACAAGCTGCAAAAGAGAATTTTGCCTTTCTGTTTGTTATACACCTGCTTAAAAGGGACATTTACTTTTACAAAGCTGCAAAAGAGAACTTTGCCTTTCTGTTTGTTATAAACCTGCTTAAAGGGACATTATACTTTTACAAGCTGCAAAAGAGAACTTTTCCTTTGTTTTACAAGCCTGCTAAAGAGGACCTTTTTCAGAAGCTTCAAGTAAGAGCATTTCCTTTTTGTTCTTTGAACTACTTAAAGGGACGTTTTATCCTTTGTGGCTTTCCTGCATTCTGGAACAATATTCATTTTTGTTATCTTCTAATCTGCTTCCTGAGTGGGTCACGTCCTGGATATTTCTCAGTGTGCTAGCGTGTGCTTTCAATTCACGCTAGCAGTTGGGTTACATCCCGGATTGATTCCTGAGCGGCTGACATTACAAACGGGCCATAAAAATGGACCCCACTGAATTATCTATGGCCGTGGCTCACCAGGGACAGCTCTTGGGTTCTCATGCCACTCACTTGCAGTCTCTGGACACTAAACTTGATCAAATTACTGCTCTATTACAAAATTTGGTTGCTACCGCACCTCCCAATCCTAATCCCAATCCAAATCCGATTGAGGCATTACCTCCTCCGATTCCTAACAATCAGTCTCAGGTACAACTAAGTCCCAGGATTCCTCTTCCGGATAAATATGATGGGAATCCTGAAGAATGTAGAGGCTTTTTGAATCAATGCCGTCTCCATTTCCGAAATAGCCCTACTCTCTTTGCTACTGCCTCTTCTAGAATCACGTTTCTTATTTCCTTAATGAAAGGAAAAGCCTTGGCTTGGGTGTCACCTTTGCTAGAAAAGAATGATCCTATACTGTTGGATGTTGATACATTTCTATCTACATTCTCAAACGTATTCGATAAACCTGGAAGGTCATCCGCTGCTGAAGCAACTCTCCTGGATTTACGTCAAGGAAATCAACCAGTCTCTCAATATGCAATTGAGTTCCGCACCCTTGCTTCTGAAACCACTTGGAATCAGGGAGCACTCAGAGCCGCTTTCCGTAAAGGACTTTCTGAGCGTCTCAAGGATGAATTGGTGTATCGTGAACTTCCAGAGTCCTTAGAAGCCTTAATAAATCTCTGTATCAGTCTCGACGCCAGGTTTCGTGAACGCCAACAAGAAAAGGATAGAACACAGAGGACTTCCACTCGAACTCCTTTTCGTTTAGCTCCTCGTTTTTCTAATCCAGTCACTCCAGCCTCTCCTACTACTGATCAGGCTGAACCCATGGAAGTAGGAAGTATAAAATTAACTGAGACTGAACGCTTAAGAAGACGGACTCTTGGCTTATGTCTGTACTGTGGCCTTAAAGGACATTTATTAAGGGATTGTCCTACTAGGCCAGTAAAAGCCAGGGCTTAACTCTAGTCCAGGGAACTGAGTTAAGCCAAAATAGTGGTCATTCCCTATACAAGAAACTCTTTGTTCCAGTAACTCTTCTAATTGGACATAAGAAGATCTATACCCAAGCTCTAATTGATTCTGGTGCTGGAGGTGTGTTCATTGACTCTACATTTGTTTCTACTCATTCTATACCCTTACTAAAGAAGGAGTATTCCATTTCAGTCTCTACGGTCAGTGGAGATCCTTTGGGTTCTGGATACATTCAGTTTTCTACTCAACCCTTAATCCTCACCGTAGGAATACTTCATTCTGAGACAATTTGTTTCGATGTCATTCCCACTCCGCAATTTCCCATTATCTTGGGACTACCCTGGCTCCAGATTCACAATCCCATTTTTTCTTGGACTTTCGGTGAACTCACTTCCTGGGGATCTACATGCCAGACTAAATGTCTTCAAAAGATTACTAAGTTACCACTCACTATTGCTCTCACAGTTGAAACTCCGGAATCCTTACCTATGCATTACCATGACTTTGTGGATGTCTTCTCCAAAAAAGAAGCGGAACGTCTTCCTCCTCATCGCCCTTTTGATTGTCCCATTGACCTCCTTCCTGGGGCTGCCTATCCTCGAGGCAAGACATATCCACTTTCTAAACCAGAAAACATGGCTCTGGAAGAATATATAAAAGACAATCTGGCTAGAGGATTTATTCGACCCTCCTCTTCCCCTGTAGGGGCTGGTTTCTTTTTTGTGGGAAAAAAGGATGGCGGATTAAGACCCTGTATTGATTATCGTGGATTGAATCAGATTACCATCAAGAACAGTTATCCTCTGCCCCTTATTCCTGAACTTTTTACTTATCTTCAGGGAGCCACCATTTTCACCAAACTCGACCTACGTGGTGCATACAACTTGATCCGTATACGCAAAGGAGATGAGTGGAAGACTGCCTTTAACACTCGATTTGGGCATTATGAATATCTGGTCATGCCCTTCGGGCTATGCAATGCTCCGGCGGTTTTCCAGCATTTTGTAAATGAGATCTTTCGTGATTTTTTGAATATTTTTGTTATCATATATCTGGACGACATCTTAATTTTTTCTCAGAACCACCAAGATCATGTGCACCACGTCAAGAAAGTACTTCAACGTCTAAGAGAATTCCATCTGTTTGCTAAACTGGAGAAATGTTCTTTCCATCAAAAATCCATACCCTTTCTGGGTTATGTAATATCGGCATCTGGATTCGAAATGGACCCTACTAAACTTTCTGCCATTTTGGATTGGCCTAGACCTGATTCTTTGAAGGCTTTACAACGTTTCCTAGGCTTCGCCAATTATTACAGAAAGTTCATCAAGAATTTTGCTACTATTACTTCTCCTCTTACTTCTCTCACAAGAAAAGGACAAAACTGTAAAGTATGGCCGTCTGAGGCTATAGAAGCTTTTGAATCTCTCAAAGAAGCTTTTTCCTCAGCTCCTATCCTTCGTCATCCAAATCCTGAGTTTCAATTTATTCTGGAGGTGGATGCTTCCTCTGTTGCTGCTGGAGCGGTTCTGTCTCAAAGAATACCAGAGACTGGAAGGATTCATCCTGTTGCTTTTTTCTCTAAAAAATTCACTCCTTCCGAATTTAACTATGACGTAGGGAATAAAGAGTTGCTTGCCATCAAGATGGCATTGGATGAATGGAGACATTGGCTGGAAGGTACTTCTTTGCCATTTACTATACTTACTGATCATAAGAACCTTCTGTATCTCCAAACAGCCAAACGACTAAATTCCAGGCAAGCACGCTGGTCCTTATTCTTCTCTCGGTTTCACTATAATTTGTCTTACATACCTGGATCAAAAAATATTAAAGCAGACGCACTTTCCAGACAATTTCAAGATACCCCAGTTCCTGAGTCTGGTACCATTCTCCAACCTCATGAAGTCATTGCCCAGTTAACAACTTCTTGGTTACAAGAATTACAGTCCGCTCAAGAGCATCTTCCTTTGTCCTGTAAACCTCCCAATGGTTTACTCTTTGTTCCTGAACGCCTTCGTTCCAAGATTTTATTTTGGGCTCATGATAGTCCCCTTTCTGGACATCCTGGCATCAGTATTACCACTCAAAACCTCAAACAACATGTCTGGTGGCCTACACTCTCTCAAGATGTGAAGGATTACGTCTCAGTATGCACACAATGTGCCATGAACAAAACTCCACGCCAACTTCCTTCAGGATTACTCCAACCATTGCCTATACCTCACCAGCCTTGGACTCATGTATCCATGGACTTTATTACCGATCTTCCCTTGTCCACTGGGAACAATACTATCTGGGTGGTGGTCGACAGGTTCACTAAGACGGCTCATTTTGTACCCTTGCCAGGATTACCATCTGCCAAAAGACTCTCTGAACTTTTTATTCTACATATTGTAAGAATCCATGGATTTCCTCTAGATATTGTTTCAGATAGAGGGGTACAATTCGTTTCTCGATTTTGGAGGTCACTTTGTAAACATTTTGGTACTACTATATCTCTCTCTACTTCTCACCACCCACAATCGAATGGTCAGACTGAAAGAGTAAACCAGTGTCTTGAAACATATCTTAGACATTATGTGGATCATTATCATTCAAACTGGACTTCTTACCTTCCTTTGGCTGAATTGGCCCATAATGCCCGGTACAATTCCTCCCTTCAGACTTCTCCTTTTCATGCAGCTTACGGATATCAGCCTAGGACATTCCCTTTGCATACTTCCTCCACAGTGAATCCTGCTTCTGATCTTACAGCCCGAAGATTAACTCGACATTGGCAGAAGATACATCGTATTCTTTCTGTAACTTCTAGACGTTACAAGTTCTTTTCGGATCTTCGACGGAAAAAGGCTCCCAAATATCGCCCTGGTGATAAAGTTTGGATTTCCTCTCGATTTCTTCGCCTGAAACAACCTTCTAACAAATTGGGACCACGATATGTGGGTCCTTTCCGAATACTGGGTCAGGTATGTTCCACTGCTTATCGGGTAGCTTTACCCAAGTCTCTCAAAGTCCATCCAGTATTTCATGTTTCTCTTTTAAAACCTGTGATGTTTAACAGGTATTCTAAGCCTTTTTCTAAACCTCCACCGTTATTGGTGCATGGACATCCTGAGTTTGAGATCAGCCATATTCTAGATTCCAAATTGCGGGGCAAGAAATTGTATTATCTCATTCATTGGAAGGGTTATCCAGTCACGGAACGTTCTTGGGAACCTGCTCATCAAGTAAATGCTCCTATATTGGTCAAGTCCTTCCACAAGACTCATCCTGATAGACCTGGTCCTGTCCCCCGGAGGGGTCCTTGAGGAGGGGGTGCTGTCATGAGCGCTTCCGTTCATCGCCGTGTCGCCGCGGCTCCCGGAACTCCTCTGTGTCTCTGACGTCATGTTGCTTAGCAACATGACGCTTTCTCTCACACCCTCTGATGACGGTTACGCTCTGCCCTTTAAATCTCGGCGGGAGATCTGAATCTGGGCCCGTTTGTTGTTTCCCTGGATTGTGAGTACCATATCAGTTTTGTTCTTCTGTGTACCGACTTCTGCCTGCCTGACCAAGCCTCTTGCCTAATCCCTACTTGCTGATATTTGGACATTGACTTCCGCCTGCCTGACCTTGTCTGTAGCTATTACCCTTTTGCTGATACTTTGATGCCGACTTCTGCTTGCCTGACCCTGTCTTTTGCCAATACCTTTTGCTGATATTTGGATGCCGACTTCTGCCTGCCTGACCTTGCTTTGGCCTTTACCTTTAAACCTATTCTTTGTTAAACAACACCTGCTTAAAAGGGACACTTACTTTTACAAGCTGCAAAAGAGAACTTTGCCTTTCTGTTTGTTATACACCTGCTTAAAAGGGACATTTACTTTTACAAGCTGCAAAAGAGAACTTTGCCTTTCTGTTTGTTATACACCTGCTTAAAAGGGACATTTACTTTTACAAGCTGCAAAAGAGAATTTTGCCTTTCTGTTTGTTATACACCTGCTTAAAAGGGACATTTACTTTTACAAAGCTGCAAAAGAGAACTTTGCCTTTCTGTTTGTTATAAACCTGCTTAAAGGGACATTATACTTTTACAAGCTGCAAAAGAGAACTTTTCCTTTGTTTTACAAGCCTGCTAAAGAGGACCTTTTTCAGAAGCTTCAAGTAAGAGCATTTCCTTTTTGTTCTTTGAACTACTTAAAGGGACGTTTTATCCTTTGTGGCTTTCCTGCATTCTGGAACAATATTCATTTTTGTTATCTTCTAATCTGCTTCCTGAGTGGGTCACGTCCTGGATATTTCTCAGTGTGCTAGCGTGTGCTTTCAATTCACGCTAGCAGTTGGGTTACATCCCGGATTGATTCCTGAGCGGCTGACACAGAGAAGGAACAATGATTTCCTGGTTAATATTCTTATTAGAAACCACTTTTGGAAGGAAACCAGGTTTGGTACGCAAAACAGCCTTATCTGCATGGAACACCAGATAGGGTGAATTACACTGCAAAGCAAACATTTCAGAAACTCTTCGAGCAGAAGAAATAGCTACCAAAAACAAAACTTTCCAAGATAATAACTTAATATCTATGGAATGTAAAGGTTCAAACGGAACCCCTTGAAGAACTGAAAGAACTAAATTTAGACTCCATGGAGGAGCCACAGGTTTGTAGACAGGCTTGATTCTAACTAGGGCCTGTGCAAATGCCTGAACGTCTGGTACAGCTGCCAGACGCTTGTGTAACAGGATAGACAGAGCAGATATCTGTCCCTTTAAGGAACTAGCTGACAAACCTTTCTCCAATCCTTCTTGGAGAAAAGACAATATCCTTGGAATCCTAATCTTACTCCACGAGTAACCCTTGGATTCACACCAACAAAGATATTTCCGCCATATCTTATGGTACATTTTCCTGGTGACAGGCTTTCTGGCCTGGATCAGAGTATCTATAACTGATTCAGAGAACCCACGCTTAGCTAGAATTAAGCGTTCAATCTCCAAGCAGTCAGTTGCAGAGAAACTAGATTTGGATGCTTTAATGGATCTTGAATTAAAAGGTCCTGCCTCGATGGCAGTTTCCATGGTGGAACCGATGACATGTCCACTAGGTCTGCATACCAAGTCCTGCGCGGTCACGCAGGCGCTATCAGAATTACCGAAGCCTTCTCCTGTTTGATTCTGGCTACTAGCCGGGGGAGAAGAGGAAACGGTGGAAAGACATAAGCTAGACTGAATGACCAAGGCGCTACTAAAGCATCTATCAATGCCGCCTTGGGATCCCTGGACCTGGATCCGTAAAGGGGAAGTTTGGCGTTTTGACGGGACGCCATCAGATCCAATTCTGGAATGCACCATAGCTGGGTCAGCTGAGCAAAAACCTCTGGGTGGAGTTCCCACTCCCCCGGATGGAAAGTCTGACAACTCAGAAAATCCGCCTCCCAGTTGTCTACTCCTGGGATGTGAATTGCAGATAGATGGCAGGAGTGATCCTCCGCCCATTTGATGATCTTGGTTACTTCCTTCATCGCTAGGGAACTCTTTGTTCCTCCCTGATGATTGATGTACGCTACAGTCGTGATGTTGTCCGACTGAAATCTGATGAATTTGGCCTCCGCTAGTTGAGGCCATACCTGGAGCGTATTGAATATCGCTCTCAGTTCCAAAATGTTTATTGGGAGAAGAGATTTCTCCAACATAGGTGTGTCCGGTCCACGGCGTCATCCTTACTTGTGGGATATTCTCTTCCCCAACAGGAAATGGCAAAGAGCCCAGCAAAGCTGGTCACATGATCCCTCCTAGGCTCCGCCTTCCCCAGTCATTCTCTTTGCCGTTGTACAGGCAACATCTCCACGGAGATGGCTTAGAGTTTTTTAGTGTTTAACTGTAGTTTTTATTATTCAATCAAGAGTTTGTTATTTTAAAATAGTGCTGGTATGTACTATTTACTCTGAAACAGAAAAGAGATGAAGATTTCTGTTTGTAAGAGGAAAATGATTTTAGCAACCGTTACTAAAATCGATGGCTGTTTCCACACAGGACTGTTGAGAGGAATTAACTTCAGTTGGGGGAACAGTGAGCAGACTTTTGCTGCTTGAGGTATGACACATTCTAACAAGACGATGTAATGCTGGAAGCTGTCATTTTCCCTATGGGATCCGGTAAGCCATTTTTATTACAGAAAGAAAAAAAGGGCTTCACAAGGGCTTTTAAGACTGTAGACATTTTCTGGGCTAAATCGATTTATATATAAGCATATTTTATACTCCATAGCCTTGAGGAATTATTTTAATCTTGGGAATTATGTAAAATAACCGGCAGGCACTGTATTGGACACCTTATTCTCTAGGGGCTTTCCCTAATCATAGGCAGAGTCTCATTTTCGCGCCTCTATTGCGCACTTGTTTTTGGGAAGCATGACATGCAGATGCATGTGTGAGGAGCTCTGATACATAGAAAAGACTTTCTGAAGGCGTCATTTGGTATCGTATTCCCCTTTGGGCTTGGTTGGGTCTCAGCAAAGCAGATACCAGGGACTGTAAAGGGGTTAAATATAAAAACGGCTCCGGTTCCGTTATTTTAAGGGTTAAAGCTTCCAAATTTGGTGTGCAATACTTTTAAGGCTTTAAGACACTGTGGTGAAATTTTGGTGAATTTTGAACAATTCCTTCATACTTTTTCAACAATTAACGGCTGTAATGGATAATTCTATCAAAAACATTTTAGCCAAAATGCCCACTTATCAGCGAAAGCGCGACTGCTCTGTTTTAGAAAATACTGAAGAGCATGAGGACGCTGATGATATTGGTTCTGAAGTGCCCCTACACCAGTCTGAGGGGGCCAGGGAGGTTTTGTCTGAGGGAGAAATTTCAGATTCAGGGAAAATTTCTCAACATGCTGAACCTGATGTGATTACATTTAAATTTAAATTGGAACATCTCCGCGCTCTGCTTAAGGAGGTGTTATCTACTCTGGATGATTGTGATTATTTGGTCATTCCAGAGAAACTATGTAAAATGGACAAGTTCCTAGAGGTCCCGGGGCCCCCCGAAGCTTTTCCTATACCCAAGCGGGTGGCGGACATTGTAAATAAAGAATGGGAAAGGCCCGGTATACCTTTCGTCCCTCCCCCCATATTTAAAAAATTGTTTCCTATGGTCGACCCCAGAAAGGACTTATGGCAGACAGTCCCCAAGGTCGAGGGGGCGGTTTCTACTCTAAACAAACGCACCACTATACCTATAGAAGATAGTTGTGCTTTCAAAGATCCTATGGATAAAAAATTAGAAGGTTTGCTTAAAAAGATGTTTGTTCAGCAAGGTTACCTTCTACAACCAATTTCATGCATTGTTCCTGTCACTACAGCAGCGTGTTTCTGGTTCGATGAACTAGAAAAGGCGCTCAATAATAATTCTTCTTCTTATGAGGAGATTATGGACAGAATTCATGCTCTCAAATTGGCTAATTCTTTCACCCTAGACGCCACTTTGCAATTGGCTAGGTTAGCGGCGAAAAATTCTGGTTTTGCTATTGTGGCGCGCAGAGCGCTTTGGCTAAAATCTTGGTCAGCGGATGCGTCTTCCAAGAACAAATTGCTTAACATTCCTTTCAAGGGGAAAACGCTGTTTGGCCCTGACTTGAAAGAGATTATCTCTGATATCACTGGGGGCAAGGGCCACGCCCTTCCTCAGGATAGGTCTTTCAAGGCCAAAAATAAACCTAATTTTCGTCCCTTTCGCAGAAACGGACCAGCCCCAAGTACTACGTCCTCTAAGCAAGAGGGTAATACTTCTCAAGCCAAGCCAGCCTGGAGACCAATGCAAGGCTGGAACAAAGGAAAGCAGGCCAAGAAACCTGCCACTGCTACCAAGACAGCATGAGATGTTGGCCCCCGATCCGGGACCGGATCTGGTGGGGGGCAGACTCTCTCTCTTCGCTCAGGCTTGGGCAAGAGATGTTCTGGATCCTTGGGCACTAGAAATAGTCTCCCAAGGTTATCTTCTGGAATTCAAGGGGCCTCCCCCAAGGGGGAGGTTCCACAGGTCTCAATTGTCTTCAGACCACATAAAAAAACAGGCATTCTTACATTGTGTAGAAGACCTGTTAAAAATGGGAGTGATTCATCCTGTTCCATTAGGAGAACAAGGGATGGGGTTCTACTCCAATCTGTTCGTAGTTCCCAAAAAAGAGGGAACATTCAGACCAATCTTAGATCTCAAGATCCTAAACAAGTTTCTCAAGGTTCCATCGTTCAAAATGGAAACCATTCGAACAATTCTTCCTTCCATCCAGGAAGGTCAATTCATGACCACGGTGGATTTAAAGGATGCGTATCTACATATTCCTATCCACAAGGAACATCATCGGTTCCTAAGGTTCGCATTCCTGGACAAGCATTACCAGTTTGTGGCACTTCCGTTCGGATTAGCCACTGCTCCAAGAATTTTCACAAAGGTACTAGGGTCCCTTCTAGCGGTGCTAAGACCAAGGGGCATTGCAGTAGTACCTTACTTGGACGACATTCTGATTCAAGCGTCGTCCCTTCCTCAAGCAAAGGCTCACACGGACATTGTCCTGGCCTTTCTCAGATCTCACGGGTGGAAAGTGAACGTAGAAAAAAGTTCTCTATCTCCGTCAACAAGGGTTCCCTTCTTGGGAACAATAATAGACTCCTTAGAAATGAGGATTTTTCTGACAGAGGCCAGAAAATCAAAACTTCTAAACTCTTGTCAAATACTTCATTCTGTTCCTCTTCCTTCCATAGCGCAGTGCATGGAAGTAATAGGTTTGATGGTAGCGGCAATGGACATAGTTCCTTTTGCGCGAATTCATCTAAGACCATTACAACTGTGCATGCTCAGTCAGTGGAATGGGGACTATACAGACTTGTCTCCGACGATACAAGTAGATCAGAGGACCAGAGATTCACTCCGTTGGTGGCTGTCCCTGGACAACCTGTCACAGGGGATGAGCTTCCGCAGACCAGAGTGGGTCATTGTCACGACCGACGCCAGTCTGGTGGGCTGGGGCGCAGTCTGGGGACCCCTGAAAGCTCAGGCTCTTTGGTCTCGGGAAGAATCTCTTCTCCCGATAAATATTCTGGAACTGAGAGCGATATTCAATGCTCTCAAGGCTTGGCCTCAGCTAGCAAAGGCCAAGTTCATACGGTTTCAATCAGACAACATGACGACTGTTGCGTACATCAACCATCAGGGGGGAACAAGGAGTTCCCTGGCGATGGAAGAAGTGACCAAAATCATTCAATGGGCGGAGACTCACTCCTGCCACTTGTCTGCAATCCACATCCCAGGAGTGGAAAATTGGGAAGCGGATTTTCTGAGTCGTCAGACATTTCATCCGGGGGAGTGGGAACTCCATCCGGAAATCTTAGCCCAAATTACTCAATTGTGGGGCATTCCAGACATGGATCTGATGGCCTCTCGTCAGAACTTCAAGGTTCCTTGCTACGGGTCCAGATCCAGGGATCCCAAGGCGACTCTAGTAGATGCACTAGTAGCACCTTGGACCTTCAAACTAGCTTATGTATTCCCGCCGTTTCCTCTCATCCCCAGGCTGGTAGCCAGGATCAATCAGGAGAGGGCATCGGTGATCTTGATAGCTCCTGCGTGGCCACGCAGGACTTGGTATGCAGACCTGGTGAATATGTCATCGGCTCCACCATGGAAGCTACCTTTGAGACGAGACCTTCTTGTTCAAGGTCCGTTCGAACATCCGAATCTGGTCTCACTCCAACTGACTGCTTGGAGATTGAACGCTTGATCTTATCAAAGCGAGGGTTCTCAGATTCTGTCATTGATACTCTTGTTCAGGCCAGAAAGCCTGTAACTAGAAGAATTTACCACAAAATATGGAAAAAATATATCTGTTGGTGTGAATCTAAAGGATTCCCTTGGGACAAGGTAAAAATTCCTAAGATTCTATCCTTTCTTCAAGAAGGTTTGGAGAAAGGATTATCTGCAAGTTCCTTGAAGGGACAGATTTCTGCCTTGTCTGTGTTACTTCACAAAAAGCTGGCAGCTGTGCCAGTTGTTCAAGCCTTTGTTCAGGCTCTGGTTAGAATCAAGCCTGTTTACAAACCTTTGACTCCTCCTTGGAGTCTCAATTTAGTTCTTTCAGTTCTTCAGGGGGTTCCGTTTGAACCCTTACATTCCGTTGATATTAAGTTATTATCTTGGAAAGTTTTGTTTTTGGTTGCAATTTCTTCTGCTAGAAGAGTTTCAGAATTATCTGCTCTGCAGTGTTCTCCTCCTTATCTGGTGTTCCATGCAGATAAGGTAGTTTTACGTACTAAACCTGGTTTTCTTCCGAAAGTTGTTTCTAACAAAAACATTAACCAGGAGATAGTCGTGCCTTCTTTGTGTCCGAATCCAGTTTCAAAGAAGGAACGTTTGTTGCACAATTTGGATGTTGTTCGTGCTCTAAAATTCTATTTAGATGCTACAAAGGATTTTAGACAAACATCTTCCTTGTTTGTTGTTTATTCTGGTAAAAGGAGAGGTCAAAAAGCAACTTCTACCTCTCTCTCTTTTTGGATTAAAAGCATCATCAGATTGGCTTACGAGACTGCCGGACGGCAGCCTCCTGAAAGAATCACAGCTCATTCCACTAGGGCTGTGGCTTCCACATGGGCCTTCAAGAACGAGGCTTCTGTTGATCAGATATGTAAGGCAGCGACTTGGTCTTCACTGCACACTTTTACTAAATTTTACAAGTTTGATACTTTTGCTTCTTCTGAGGCTATTTTTGGGAGAAAGGTTTTGCAAGCCGTGGTGCCTTCCATCTAGGTGACCTGATTTGCTCCCTCCCTTCATCCGTGTCCTAAAGCTTTGGTATTGGTTCCCACAAGTAAGGATGACGCCGTGGACCGGACACACCTATGTTGGAGAAAACAGAATTTATGTTTACCTGATAAATTACTTTCTCCAACGGTGTGTCCGGTCCACGGCCCGCCCTGGTTTTTTTAATCAGGTCTGATAATTTATTTTCTTTAACTACAGTCACCACGGTATCATATGGTTTCTCCTATGCAAATATTCCTCCTTTACGTCGGTCGAATGACTGGGGAAGGCGGAGCCTAGGAGGGATCATGTGACCAGCTTTGCTGGGCTCTTTGCCATTTCCTGTTGGGGAAGAGAATATCCCACAAGTAAGGATGACGCCGTGGACCGGACACACCGTTGGAGAAAGTAATTTATCAGGTAAACATAAATTCTGTTTCTTCCCGAGACCATAGACCCTGAGCTTTCAGGGAGTTCCAGACCGCACCCCAGCCTAACAGACTGGCATCGGTCGTGACAATGATCCACTCCGGTCTGCGGAAGCTCATTCCCTGAGACAGGTGATCCTGAGACAACCACCAGAGAAGAGAGTCTCTGGTTTTCTGGTCCATTTGTATTTGAGGAGACAAATCTGCATAATCCCCATTCCACTATATGAGCATGCACAGTTGCAGTGGTCTTAGATGAATTCGGGCAAAAGGGACAACGTCCATTGCCGCAACCATTAAACCGATTACCTCCATGCACTGAGCCACAGAAGGCCGAGGAATGGAATGAAGAACTCGGCAAGTATTCAAAAGTTTTGACTTCCTGACCTCTGTCAGAAAGATTTTCATTTCTACCGAGTCTATTAGTGTTCCCAGGAAGGGAACCCTTGTGAGCGGGGACAGAGAACTTTTTTCGACATTCACCTTCCACCCGTGAGACCTTAGAAAGGCCAGAACAATGTCCGTATGAGCCTTGGCTCTGTGAAAAGACGACGCCTGTATTAAGATGTCATCTAGGTAAGGTGCTACTGCAATGCCCCACGGTCTTAGTACCGCTAGAAGGGACCCTAGCACCTTTGTGAAAATTCTGGAAGCGGTGGCCAATCTGAAAGGAAGGGCCACAAACTGGTAATGCGTGTCCAGAAAGGCGAACCTTAGGAACTGATGATGATCTTTGTGGATAGGAATATGTAGGTACGCATCCTTTAGATCCACGGTAGTCATATATTGACCTTCCTGGATCATCGGCAAGAATGTCCGAATGGTTTCCATTTTGAAAGATGGAACTCTGAGGAATTTGTTTAGAATTTTTAGATCCAGGATTGGCCTGAAAGTTCCTTCCTTTTTGGGAACTACAAACAGGTTTGATTAAAATCCCAGTCCTTGTTCTGCAATTGGAACTGGGTGTATCACTCCCATCTTTAGAATTTAGCGTAAGAACGCCTGTTTCTTTGTCTGGTCTGAAGACAAACGAGAAATGTGGAACCTTCCCCTTGGGGGAGAGTCCTTGAATTCTAGAAGATACCCCTGAGCAACAATTTCTAATGCCCAGGGATCTGGAACATCTCTTGCCCAAGCCTGAACAAAGAGAGAAAGCCTGCCCCCTACTAGATCCGGTCCCGGATCGGGGGCTACCCCTTCATGTTGTCTTGGTAGCAGGCGCAGGCTTCTTGGCCTGTTTACACTTATTCCAGCCCTGCAAAGGTTTCCAGGTTGCTTTGGGCTGTGAAGCGTTACCCTCTTGCTTTGCGGCAGCAGAGGTTGAAGCAGGTCCGCTCCTGAAGTTGCGAATGGAGCGAAAATTAGCCTTGTTTTTGGCCTTAAACGGTCTATCCTGCGGGAGGGCATGGCCCTTCCCCCCAGTGATATCCGCAATAATTTCTTTCAACTCAGGACCAAAAAGGGTCTTTCCCTTGAAAGGAATGTTTAGTAACTTTGTTTTGGACGACACGTCAGCCGACCATGATTTGAGCCAAAGCGCTCTTCGCGCCATAATGGCAAAACCTGAATTTTTCGCCGCTAACTTAGCTAATTGGAAAGCGGCATCAGTGATAAAAGACAAATGGTATCCACAGCACCAATTAGGTAAAAGAAAATACCTTTATTTTCACCTTACATGCGACGTTTCGGCCTTCACAGCCTTAATCATGCATACAAAACACTTCAGCCTCTGTTCACAGTATATAGGCTGATCAATTAAAAACATAATTTATGTAAGAACTTACCTGATAAATTCATTTCTTTCATATTAGCAAGAGTCCATGAGCTAGTGACGTATGGGATATACATTCCTACCAGGAGGGGCAAAGTTTCCCAAACCTCAAAATGCCTATAAATACACCCCTCACCACACCCACAATTCAGTTTAACGAATAGCCAAGAAGTGGGGTGATAAGAAAAAAGTGCGAAAGCATATAAAATAAGGAATTGGAATAATAGTGCTTTATACAAAAAAAAAATCAAAAAAAAATCATAACCACCACAAAAAAGGGCGGGCCTCATGGACTCTTGCTAATATGAAAGAAATGAATTTATCAGGTAAGTTCTTACATAAATTATGTTTTCTTTCATGTAATTAGCAAGAGTCCATGAGCTAGTGACGTATGGGATAATGATTACCCAAGATGTGGATCTTTCCACACAAGAGTCACTAGAGAGGGAGGGATAAAATAAAGACAGCCAATTCCTGCTGAAAATAATCCACACCCAAAATAAAGTTTAATGAAAAACATAAGCAGAAGATTCAAACTGAAACCGCTGCCTGAAGTACTTTTCTACCAAAAACTGCTTCAGAAGAAGAAAATACATCAAAATGGTAGAATTTAGTAAAAGTATGCAAAGAGGACCAAGTTGCTGCTTTGCAAATCTGATCAACTGAAGCTTCATTCCTAAACGCCCAGGAAGTAGAAACTGACCTAGTAGAATGAGCTGTAATCCTCTGAGGCGGAGTTTTACCTGACTCAACATAGGCAAGATGAATTAAAGATTTCAACCAAGATGCCAAAGAAATGGCAGAAGCTTTCTGGCCTTTTCTAGAACCGGAAAAGATGACAAATAGACTAGAAGTCTTTCGGAAAGATTTAGTAGCTTCAACATAATATTTCAAAGCTCTAACAACATCCAAAGAATGCAACGATTTCTCCTTAGAATTCTTAGGATTAGGACATAATGAAGGAACCACAATTTCTCTACTAATGTTGTTGGAATTCACAACTTTAGGTAAAAATTCAAAAGAAGTTCGCAACACCGCCTTATCCTGATGAAAAATCAGAAAAGGAGACTCACAAGAAAGAGCAGATAATTCAGAAACTCTTCTGGCAGAAGAGATGGCCAAAAGGAACAAAACTTTCCAAGAAAGTAATTTAATGTCCAATGAATGCATAGGTTCAAATGGAGGAGCTTGAAGAGCCCCCAGAACCAAATTCTAACTCCAAGGAGGAGAAATTGACTTAATGACAGGTTTTATATGAACCAAAGCTTGTACAAAACAATGAATATCAGGAAGAATAGCAATCTTTCTGTGAAAAAGAACAGAAAGAGCAGAGATTTGTCCTTTCAAGGAACTTGCGGACAAACCCTTATCTAAACCATCCTGAAGAAACTAATATTCTCGGTATTCTAAAAGAATGCCAAGAAAAATTATGAGAAAGACACCAAGAAATATAAGTCTTCCAGACTCTATAATATATCTCTCTAGATACAGATTTACGAGCCTGTAACAAAGTATTAATCACAGAGTCAGAGAAACCTCGTTGACCAAGAATCAAGCGTTCAATCTCCATACCTTTAAATTTAAGGATTTCAGATCCTGATGGAAAAAAGGACCTTGAGACAGAAGGTCTGGTCTTAACGGAAGAGTCCACGGTTGGCAAGAGGCCATCCGGACAAGATCCGCATACCAAAACCTGTGAGGCCATGCCGGAGCTACCAGCAGAACAAACGAGCATTCCTTCAGAATCTTGGAGATTACTCTTGGAAGAAGAACTAGAGGCGGAAAGATATAGGCAGGATGATACTTCCAAGGAAGTGATAATGCATCCACTGCCTCCGCCTGAGGATCCCGGGATCTGGACAGATACCTGGGAAGTTTCTTGTTTAGATGAGACGCCATCAGATCTATTTCTGGAAGTTCCCACATTTGAACAATCTGAAGAAATACCTCTGGGTGAAGAGACCATTCGCCCGGATGCAACGTTTGGCGACTGAGATAATCCGCTTCCCAATTGTCTATACCTGGGATATGAACCGCAGAGATTAGACAGGAGCTGGATTCCGCCCAAACCAAAATTCGAGATACTTCTTTCATAGCCAGAGGACTGTGAGTCCCTCCTTGATGATTGATGTATGCCACAGTTGTGACATTGTCTGTCTGAAAACAAATGAACGATTCTCTCTTCAAAAGAGGCCAAAACTGAAGAGCTCTGAAAATTGCACGGAGTTCCAAAATATTGATCGGTAATCTCACCTCCTGAGATTCCCAAACTCCTTGTGCCGTCAGAGATCCCCACACAGCTCCCCAACCTGTGAGACTTGCATCTGTTGAAATTACAGTCCAGGTCGGAAGCACAAAAGAAGCCCCCTGAATTAAACGATGGTGATCTGTCCACCACGTTAGAGAGTGTTGAACAATCGGTTTTAAAGATATTAATTGAGATATCTCTGTGTAATCCTTGCACCATTGATTCAGCATACAGAGCTGAAGAGGTCGCATGTGAAAACGAGCAAAGGGGATCGCGTCCGATGCAGCAGTCATAAGACCTAGAATTTCCATGCATAAGGCTACCGAAGGGAATGATTGTGACTGAAGGTTTCGACAAGCTGCAATCAATTTTAGACGTCTCTTGTCTGTTAAAGACAGAGTCATGGACACTGAATCTATCTGGAAACCCAGAAAGGTTACCCTTGTCTGAGGAATCAAAGAACTTTTTGGTAAATTGATCCTCCAACCATGATCTTGAAGAAACAACACAAGTCGATTCGTATGAGATTCTGCTAAATGTAAAGACTGAGCAAGTACCAAGATATCGTCCAAATAAGGAAATACCACAATACCCTGTTCTCTGATTACAGACAGAAGGGCACCGAGAACCTTTGTAAAAATTCTTGGAGCTGTAGCTAGGCCAAACGGTAGAGCCACAAACTGGTAATGCTTGTCCAGAAAAGAGAATCTCAGGAACTGATAATGATCTGGATGAATCGGAATATGCAGATATGCATCCTGTAAATCTATTGTGGACATATAATTCCCTTGCTGAACAAAAGGCAAGATAGTCCTTACAGTTACCATCTTGAACGTTGGTATCCTTACATAACGATTCAATATTTTTAGATCCAGAACTGGTCTGAAGGAATTCTCCTTCTTTGGTACAATGAAGAGATTTGAATAAAACCCCATCCCCTGTTCCGGAACTGGAACTGGCATAATTACTCCAGTCAACTCTAGATCTGAAACACAATTCAGAAATGCTTGAGCTTTCACTGGATTTACTGGGACACGGGAAAGAAAAAATCTCTTTGCAGGAGGTCTCATCTTGAAACCAATTCTGTACCCTTCTGAAACAATGTTCTGAATCCAAAGATTGTGAACAGAATTGATCCAAATTTCTTTGAAAAAACGTAACCTGCCCCCTACCAGCTGAGCTGGAATGAGGGCCGCACCTTCATGTGGACTTATAAGCAGGCTTTGCCTTTCTAGCAGGCTTGGATTTATTCCAGACTGGAGATGGTTTCCAAACTGAAACTGCTCCTGAGGACGAAGGATCAGGCTTTTGTTCTTTGTTGAAACGAAAGGAACGAAAACGATTATTAGCCCTGTTTTTACCTTTAGATTTTTTATCCTGTGGTAAAAAAGTTCCTTTCCCACCAGTAACAGTTGAGATAATAGAATCCAAATGAGAACCAAATAATTTGTTACCCTGGAAAGAAATGGAAAGTAGAGTTGATTTAGAAGCCATATCAGCATTCCAAGTCTTAAGCCATAAAGCTCTTCTAGCTAAAATAGCTAGAGACATAAACCTGACATCAACTCTAATAATATCAAAAATGGCATCACAGATAAAATTATTAGCATGCTGAAGAAGAATAATAATATCATGAGAATCATGATTTGCTACTTGTTGCGCTAAAGTTTCCAACCAAAAAGTTGAAGCTGCAGCAACATCAGCCAATGATATAGCAGGTTTAAGAAGATTACCTGAACACAGATAAGCTTTTCTTAGAAAGGATTCAATTTTCCTATCTAAAGGATCTTTAAACGAAGTACCATCGGACGTAGGAATGGTAGTACGTTTAGCAAGGGTAGAAATAGCCCCATCAACTTTAGGGATTTTGTCCCAAAATTCTAACCTGTCAGACGGTACAGGATATAATTGCTTAAAACGTTTAGAAGGAGTAAATGAATTACCCAATTTATCCCATTCTTTGGAAATTACTGCAGAAATAGCATTAGGAACAGGAAAAACTTCTGGAATAACCACAGGAGATTTAAATACCTTATCTAAACGTTTAGAATTAGTATCAAGAGGACCAGAATCCTCTATTTCTAAAGCAATTAATACTTCTTTAAGTAAAGAACGAATAAATTCCATTTTAATTAAATATGAAGATTTATCAGCATCAATCTCTGAAACAGAATCCTCTGAACCAGAAGAGTCATCAGAATCAGAATGATGATGTTCATTTAAAAATTCATCTGTAGGGAGAGAAGTTTTAAAAGATTTTTTACGTTTACTAGAAGGAGAAATAACAGACATAGCCTTCTTGATGGATTCAGAAACAAAATCTCTTATGTTATCAGGAACATTCTGCACCTTAGATGTTGAAGGAACTGCAACAGACAATGGTACTTTACTAAAGGAAATATTATCTGCATTAACAAGTTTGTCATGACAATTAATACAAACAACAGCCGGAGGAATAGCTACCAAAAGTTTACAGCAGATACACTTAGCTTTGGTAGATCCAGCACTAGACAGCGATTTCCCTGTAGTATCTTCTGACTCAGATGCAATGTGAGACATCTTGCAATATGTAAGAGAAAAAACAACATATAAAGCAAAATAGATCAAATTCCTTATATGACAGTTTCAGGAATGGGAAAAAATGCCAAAGAACAAGCTTCTAGCAACCAGAAGCAATGAAAAAAGAGACTTAAATAATGTGGAGACAAAAGCGACGCCCATATTTTTTAGCGCCAAATAAGACGCCCACATTATTTGGCGCCTAAATGCTTTTGGCGCCAAAAATGACGCCACATCCGGAACGCCAACATTTTTGGCGCAAAATAACGTCAAAAAATGACGCAACTTCCGGCGACACGTATGACGCCGGAAACGGAAAATAATTTTTGCGCTAAAAAAGTCAGCGCCAAGAATGACGCAATAAAATGAAGCATTTTCAGCCCCCGCGAGCCTAACAGCCCACAGGGAAAAAAGAGTCAAATTTTTGAAGGTAAGAAAAAATGAATAATTCAAATGCATAATCCAAAATATGAAACTGACTGTCTGAAAAATAAGGAAAGTTGAACATTCTGAGTCAAGGCAAATAAATGTTTGAATACATATATTTAGAACTTTATAAACAAAGTGCCCAACCATAGCTTAGAGTGTCACAGAAAATAAGATTTACTTACCCCAGGACACTCATCTACATGTTTGTAGAAAGCCAAACCAGTACTGAAACGAGAATCAGTAGAGGTAATGGTATATATAAGAGTATATCGTCGATCTGAAAAGGGAGGTAAGAGATGAATCTCTACGACCGATAACAGAGAACCTATGAAATAGACCCCTTAGAAGGAGATCACTGCATTCAAATAGGCAATACTCTCCTCACATCCCTCTGACATTCACTGCACGCTGAGAGGAAAACCGGGCTCCAACTTGCTGCGGAGCGCATATCAACGTAGAATCTAGCACAAACTTACTTCACCACCTCCATCGGAGGCAAAGTTTGTAAAAACTGAATTGTGGGTGTGGTGAGGGGTGTATTTATAGGCATTTTGAGGTTTGGGAAACTTTGCCCCTTCTGGTAGGAATGTATATCCCATACGTCACTAGCTCATGGACTCTTGCCAATTACATGAAAGAAACATTAATTACAAACAGATTTGACAAAATGTTTCACACAGAGCAATTACTCCCTCTAGTGTTAGTCATATTTTACTACATCCTATAAAATTTAACTCTCAAGTTACCAAAAATACAATTACTAGAGGAGTTTCCACTGAATGTACAAGTGTCATTAAAAACAAGAAAATATATAGGAACGAGTCTTACTGCAATCTTATATCTCTATAGTAACACTTCTAAAGTATATTACAGACACATTTTACCAATCTTACTGATAAACTTTACCTATGTGTTTAAGTGAACAAGTGACTTTACCTATGTGTTTAACTAAACCAAAACTAACTAATAAACTTTTTGAAGAATTTTTTTTTTATTTTTTTTATTTTTATTTTGTTACATTTAGATAAAGACAGAGAAATCTATTTCTCTATTTAACCCTTTAGGGTACATACAATCTAATTTATGGATCCAGTAAGTTTCTTTTTGTTTAAGGATCCTCTCCCTGTCACCCCCTCCTCTTAATGTACCTACATGGTCAATAATCTGCCACCTAATTTGACTTATGTTGTGGCCTGCATGGATAAAATGATTAGAAACAGGAGCTTCTTTATTACCACATCTCAAGTTGGACTTATGCTGATTAATTCTTTCCCTGCCTTTTCTAGTCGATTCTCCAATGTAAATAAGAGAACACGGGCATTTAATAAGATAGATTACGTAGGATGTCTCACATGTATAATAACATAATGGGATTATTTTGGAATATCTCCATATCTCTATTACAATTTTTAATAATATTCCAATGCTTTCTTATGATTTTAGTAACTTCAGTACTGTATGAATTATATTGTGAAGTAAATACCATCCTCCTACTTTTATTTTTACCATTTTTATTATCTTTAGGGGCATTATTATCCCTGTACATTTTCTTCTCTCTCTGAAGCCTTGAGATCTCTTCCTTAATGAGGTTTTCAGGATAACCTCTGTTAACAAATCTATTGCCCATTTCCATCATTCTGGTTGATAATATTTCTTCATCCTTCACTATTCTACAGACCCTAAGGAGTTGACTCCTAGGGAGTGAGTCTTTTAACCTAGTTGGATGGAAACTATCATAGGCTAGCATAGTATTCCTATCAGTGGATTTTCTAAAAAGATCTGTTTTAAGGGTCCCATTATCCTTATAAACCCTAGTGTCTAAGAATTCCACTGAAACCTCACTATGTATAAGGGTAAATTCTATCCCTGGGATAGCAGAGTTTAAGTCACATACAAAGGATTCTAGGGATCCAACGTCACCCCACCACACGCCAAACACGTCATCAATAAAACGCCACCAGGCTGCACCATATTCCAAGAACATCTTATTAGTATATACAAAATTCTCTTCAAAGCTGTTCATGAACAGGTTGGCGTATGCTGGGGCAACGTTGGATCCCATTGCAGTCCCCCTGACCTGTACATACCAGTTGTCTCGAAATAAAAAATAGTTCCAGTACAGGATAAGAGTTAATAAATCACAAATAAATTCTATTTGAGGAGAATTATATGTACTAGTACCACTTAAAAGTTTCCTAATCACTCCTATACCTGTCTCATGCTTGATGGCAGTATAAAGACTTTTTACATCAAGTGTGAAGAGTATATATTTCTTACTGGGTAGATGTAAACTGTATAATTTATCAAGGAAATCACTAGTATCTTTGATGTAGGCCGACATTTTTTTTTTTTCTCTTTTTTTTTTCAAAAAGCTTTATTGAAGTGAGAAAAATATACAGGGTCTTGCTGAGAGTAATCACATAATACTTCTCATCAAGGATATTGAAACAGCAAAACAGTAACATGTACATAAAATTGTTATACACTTCTAAGTGATTGCGATCCCGCTCAAATGATCCGCGTCATGAGCGAGAAATCAGAATATTTGTAATTTTCAATAATTTTATAAGCATTACATATAGCAGCAATACATTTCGAAACAGAGGTGCTTCATGAAGAGTAATGGAGAGAGAAAAAGGTAGTAGTTAAGAGAGGAAAGGGTGTTGAAGACAGTGGAAAGGGGAAGAAGGGTTGTTCTGTGGGGGGGGGGGGAGGGGGGAGAAAAAAAAAAAAAAGGTCTAAAAAATTTAGTCTAAATTGTGCCGAGCCAGATCGCTCTTATCAGCTCATAGGTATCCAGTCTATGTGTCTTTAGATAGTGATATCTCTCAAGCAGAAGAACATTTTCTACCTGGGATTTCCACTCTACCACTGTAGGTGGTTCCTGTGTTTTCCACCGTTTAGGGATCAACTTCTTGGCGCTCGTGATTAGAATCAACAGTAGTGCTAGGTGCGCTTGACTCTGCATTTTTGGTATTGACAGAAATAATAGAATTTCCGGTGAGTTAGGGATAGTTAGATTTAATAACTCATTGATTTTATCAAGAACCCCTGACCAAAATGACCTCAGTTTAGGGCAGTACCACCAGATGTGTAAAAGCGATCCTTGCTCCCCGCAGCCCCTCCAACATGTGGGGCTCAGTGTAGGGAATATTCTGTGCAGTCTAATGGGTGTCATGTACCATCTGCTGAGGAATTTTATATGTGTTTCCTGTATGTTCGAGGATACTGACGATCTCTTTGTGAGTCTAAATGCTGCCGACCAGGCCCCGAAGTCTACCTCAGAGCCCAGGTCCGCAGTCCAACTTTTTACATATGTTGGAAGTGTGTTGTTCTCGCGGAGCAGTAACTGTAGGCCGACATTTTAATTACTTCATGTTTTTATCAAGGAAAATAGCTATGTTACTGAAGATAGAATCTACACTGGAGACTATGGGCCTCCTTGGGGGGCATTTAGCATTTATATGCACTTTTGGCACAGTATAGAATATGGGTGTCCTAGGATGTTCTTTGTACAAATAATCAGATAATTTAGTATCAATGATATAATTCTTGACTGCCTTGGCAAGTATGTGTTTAATTTCCTTTTGTATTTTAAATACTGGATCCCCTGCAAGTGGATGATTTGTAGTATTATCTTGTAATTGTGACAGTATTTCCTCTACATAATATTGTTTATCAAGAACAATGGTGGCACCACCCTTATCTGCTGCCCTCACTAAAATATCTTTCTGTTTTTCTTTTAAAGATTTAAAAGCCTGTTTATCCTCTAAAGTCAGATTGTCATTTCTCTTATTTTTACTACCTTGTTTGGAGATTTTTTCTTTTAAGTTACACCAATCATTGTTTACAATTTTAATAAATGTTTCCACACTGTTGTTACTAAAATTGGGCACAAATGTAGATTTGTTTCTAAGACCCATCTCCTTAGCCCTAAAACATTTGCTGGTATCTAAAGCATTTTGTGCACTAGGTGTTACTACATCTCCTTTATTAAACATTATTTGCAACCTTAAAGATCTGTAAAATAATTGCAAATTTTTTTCAATTTCAAATACATTTACATTACCAATAGGGCAAAAGGACAGTCCTTTGTTGAGCAGTTTGTACTCATTGTCCGTGAGCTCAATGGAGGAAATGTTTAGAACCGTCTGTTCCTTTGGCTCCGTTGATTCCTCATGTTTCCTCTGCCTCTCCTGCTCCTTGTGCTCTGGGTGTCCATGGCGGTGCTTGTGTTTTCTGCCGCCTCTATGCTGCCTTCGTCGCTGGATAAAAAATCCGGTGAAGCCTTCCCTGCAGAGGATTCCTGTGAAGTCTCGCTGACGTCATCTCTATACGCCTGGTTCTCGCGAGATCCTCCTCTGTTGCGAGTATTACCATGGAAACGTCGGCCTCTCATGAAGCTCCCTCTGTCTGGAAACGATCCTCTCCATCTATACACTCTCCCACTGAGGTAATCCTGTTCACCCCTCAGGAACTTGGATCGCTTGGTTTCCTTAATCTCAGTCTCCATGATTTTGATCTTCATATCTAACCTCTTTGATCATCTTATCCAGCTCATCAACGGTAAGTATTTTGCTCAGTTCATTTGTTGTTTTCAATACTTGCTCTCTTTGTATTTCAATTTCTTTAAGAGGGTTAGAAATTTGAGAGACACACTGATTAAAAATGATTTGGGACCCTCCAAAAGTCTTAAACAAAGCCATATGGGTCAGAAATCTTATGGTTCTTATCCCTATCTAGGGTGCTCTAATTGCCATGCAATGATAAAAGGGAAAGAATTTTCCCATCCAAGAACAGGGCATAAATATAAAATCAATGGTTATTATACATGTGAGACATCCTACGTAATCTATCTTATTAAATGCCCGTGTTCTCTTATTTACTTTGGAGAATCGACTAGAAAAGGCAGGGAAAGAATTAATCAGCATAAGTCCAACTTGAGATGTGGTAATAAAGAAGCTCCTGTTTCTAATCATTTTATTCAGGCAGGCCACAACATAAGTCAAATTAGGTGGCAGATTATTGACCATGTAGGTACATTAAGAGGAGGGGGTGACAGGGAGAGGATCCTTAAACAAAAAGAAACTTACTGGATCCATAAATTAGATTGTATGTACCCTAAAGGGTTAAATAGAGAAATAGATTTCTCTGTCTATCTAAATGTAACAAAATAAAAATTAAAAAAAAAAAAAAAAAAATTCTTCAAAAAGTTTATTAGTTGGTTTTGGTTTAGTTAAACACATAGGTAAAGTCACTTGTTCACTTAAACACATAGGTAAAGTTTATCAGTAAGATTGGTAAAATGTGTCAGTATTATACTTTAGAAGTGTTACTATAGAGATGTAAGATTGCAGTAAGACTTGTTCCTATATATTTTCTTGTTTTTAATGACACTTGTACATTCAGTGGAAACTCCTCTAGTAATTGTATTTTTGGTAACTTGAGAGTTAAATTTTATAGGATGTAGTAAAATATGACTAACACTAGAGGGAGTAATTGCTCTGTGTGAAACATTTTGTCAAATCTGTTTGTAATTAATGTTTTAATTGATCAGCCTATATACTGTGGACAGAGGCTGAAGTGTTTTGTATGCATGATTAAGGCTGTGAAGGCCGAAACGTTGCATGTAATGTGAAAATAAAGGTATTTTCTTTTACCTAATTGGTGCTGTGGATACCATTTGTCTATGTTGCTGTAAGGGTGGCAGTAACCCTTTCTCCACGGGCATCATACAGAACTAAAACCTGCTTTAAGGAACCAACAGGTGCTGTACTCATTTACTACATCAGTGATAAAAGAATTAACCAGCTTTAGAGCATGAATTCTATCCATGACTTCGTCATATGAAGTCTCCCTCTGGAGTGACTCCTCCAGCGCCTCAAACCAAAAAGCCGCTGCAGTAGTTACAGGAATAATGCAGGCAATTGGCTGAAGAAGGAAACCTTGCTGAACAAACATTTTCTTCAGCAAACCTTCCAATTTTTTTATCCATAGGGTCTTTGAAAGCACAACTGTCTTCTATTGGTATAGTTGTACGCTTAGCAAGTGTTGAAACTGCTCCCTCTACCTTAGGGACCGTCTGCCACGCATCCCGCCTGGGGTCATTTATGGGGAACATTTTCTTAAAGATAGGGGGGGGGGGGAACAAAAGGTACACCTGGTCTCTCCCACTCCCTAGTCACAATATCCGCCACCCTCTTCAGGATTGGAAACGCATCAGTGTATACAGGGACCTCTAAAAACCTGTCCATTTTACACAATTTTTCTGGGACCACCATGGGGTCACAATCATCTAGCGTAGCTAAAACCTCCTTAAGCAGGACGCGGAGGTGTTCCAGCTTAAATTTAAACGCAAAGGAATCTGACTCTGCCCGCTGAGAAACTTTTCCTGTGTCAGAAATTTCTCCCTCGGACAGACCATCCCTCACTGCCACCTCAGAGTGTTGTGAGGGTACAACAGATAAATCATCCAAAGCTTCTGATTGCTCGTCCTCTGTTCTTAAAACTGAGCTATCACTCTTCTTTGGAAAAACTGGCAGTTTGGATAGAAATGCCGCAAGGGAATTATCCATGACTGCTGCTAATTGCTGTAAAGTAATAGGGCACAATGCGCTAGAGGTACTAGGCAACGCTTGCGCGGGCGTAACTGGTGTCAACACATGGGGAGAGGAAGGAGGACTATCCTCATTACCTTCCGTCAAAGAATCATATTGGGCTACATTTTTAAGTGTCACTGTATGGTCATTAAAATGTTTAGATACCTTAGCACACTTTAAACACAAATGCAATGGGGGTACCGCCATGGCTTTTAAACACATAGAACAGGGTCTATCTGTAGGCTCAGACATGTTAAACAGACTTTGACAGCACTCAAATACAGAAAAATACACTTTTTGAAAAAACGGTACTGTGCCTTTAAATAATAAAAAGTGCACACTTTTTTTACCAAATCTCAAAAAAACATCCAATCTTTATGAAATTTTCACCATATGATCCTAATGCTTTGAAATGATTGCACAACAAGTTTCAAGACAATTAACCCCTTATTGCCCAAACCGGAGCAAATTGAAGCAGGCCACCGGTTTAACACACTACAGCACTATGCCACAGTCTCTGCTGTGGCCCTACCTTCCTTAGGGATTAGTTTTGGAACGAAAATAAGCTTCCCTGTAGTCCTCCTGCAATCTTTGGACTCTACATGTGAAGCTGCATGAAGCTGTCTTGTAAAAGAACTGCGCAACTGAAGTGCGAAAATTAGGCCCCCTCCCTCTTCACTCCGGAGTTGTGGGGCCTTCCTAAGCCAAATTAGGTGTTTAAAAATATGCCAGGCGTATAAAACCCCAAAAAAGTGTTCCAAACATAATAAACACTTGTGCAAATATCAGATTATAGTAATAAAATAATCGATTTTCCCCATAACAGTGTCCACCAGTGATTTAAGCCCTTTAACTAAGCCATCCTTCTATACTGAGTCTCAGAATATGGCTTATCTTCCCACATGGGGATTTCTGTCAGTCTTCTAGCATTACCAAGTCTTGTTAGAAAAAAAGTGACTGAGCATACCTTAAGCAGTTAAGCCTGCAAACTGTTCCCCCAAACTGAAGTTCTCCGGTACTCAACAGTCCTGTGTGGGAACAGCAATGGATTTTAGTTACAACATGCTAAAATCTTTTTCCTCTCAGCAGAAATCTTCATCACTTTCTGCCTCAGAGTAAATAGTACAAACCGGCACTATTTTAAAATAACAAACTCTTGATTGAAGAAATAAAAACTACAAATCTAACACCACATTCACTTTACCCTCCCGTGGAGATGCTACTTGTTAGAGCGGCAAAGAGAATGACTGGGGGGGGCGGAGCCTGAGGGGAGCTATATGGACAGCTCTGCTGTGTGCTCTCTTTGCCACTTCCTGTAGGGATTGAGAATATCCCACAAGTAAGGATGAATCCGTGGACTGGATACACCTTGTAAGAGAAAATGTCTTTTAAAACTTCTCATAAGGTTGATGAAATTTCAAATGACCAGCAACATACTGAATTATCCTTCTCTGACAAGGATCTATCTGATTCAGAAGATCCTGCCTCAGATATTGACACTGACAAATCCTCTTATTTATTTAAAATGGAGTATATTCATTCTTTGTTAAAAGAAGTGTTGATTACATTAGATATGGAGGAAACTAGTCCTCTTGATATTAAAACTAGTAAACGTTTAAATTCTGTTTATAAACCTACTATGGTTATTCCAGATGATTTTTCAGTTCCTGATGCTATTTCTGATATGATTTCTAAAGAATGGAATACGCCTGGTATTTCTTTTATTCCTTATTCAAGGTTTAAAAAAATTGTATCCTTTGCCAGCAGTTAGATTGGAGTTTTGGAAAAAGATCCCCAAAGTTGATGGGGCTCTCTCTACTCTTGCTTAACGTACTACTATTCCTAATGAAGATAGTACTTCTTTTAAAGATCCTTTAGATAGGAAACTTGAATCTTATCTAAGGAAAGCTTATTTATATTCAGGTCATCTTCTTAGGCCTGCAATTTCTTTGGCTGATGTTGCAGCTGCATCAACTTTTTGGTTGGAAACTTTAGCGCAACAAGTATGAGATCATGATTTGTCTAGCATTGTTAAGTTGATTCAATATGCTAATAATTTAATTTCTGATGCTATTTTTGATATTATCAAAATTGATGTTAAATCTATGTCTTTAGCTATTTTAGCTAGAAGAGCTTTGTGGCTCAAATCTTGGAATGCTGATATGACTTCATAGTCCAGATTGCTATCTCTTTCTTTCCAAGGTAATAAATTATTTGGTTCTCAGTTGGATTCAATAATTTCAACTGTCACTGGAGGGAAGGGAGTTTTTTTGCCTCAGGATAAAAGACCTAAGGGTAAATCTAAAGCTTCTAACCATTTTCGTTACTTTCGACAAAATAAGGAACAGAAACCTAATCCTTCCCCCAAGGAATCTGCTTCCAATTGGAAGCCTTCTTCAAATTGGAATAAATCCAAGCCATTTAAGAGATCAAAACCAGCCCCCAAGTCCTGCTCAGCTGGTAGCGGGCAGATTAAAATTTTTCAAAGATGTTTGGATCAATTCGGTCCAAAATCATTGGATTCAGAGTATTGTCTCTTAGGGATACAGAATAGGATTCAGAGTAAGACCGCCTGTGAGAAGATTTTTTCTCTCATGCATTCCAGCAAACCCAGTAAAGGCTCAGGCTTTCCTGAAGTGTGTTTCAGACCTGGAGTTATCAGGGGTAATCATGCCAGTTCCGTTTCAGCAACAGGGTCTGGGGTTTTATTCAAAACTATTCATTGTTCCAAAGAAAGAATTAATTCAGACCAGTTTTGGATCTAAAGATTTTGAATCGATATGTAAGAGTACCAACTTTCAAAATGGTGACTATAAGGACTATTCTGCCTTTTGTTCAGCAAGGGCATTATATGTCCACAATAGACTTACAGGATGCATATCTTCATATTCCGATTCATCCAGATCACTATCAGTTCCTGAGATTCTCTTTTCTAAAAAAGAATTACCAATTTGTTGCTCTTCCTTTTGGCCTAGCGATAGCTCCAATAATCTTTTCAAAGATTCTAGGTGCCCTACTCTCAGTAATCAGAGAGCAGGGTATTGCAGTATTTTCTTATTTGGACGATATCTTGGTACTCGCTCAGTATTTACGTTCTGCAGAATCTCACACAAATCAAGTAGTGTTGTTTCTTCGAAGACATAGTTGGAGGATCAATTTACCAAAAGTTATTTGATTCCTCAGACAAAGGTAACCTTTTTAGGTTTCCAGATAGATTCTGTGTCCATGACTTTGTCTCTAACAGAAAATCAAGAAAATAGAGAGACGCACTCACTGAGACAGAACAATAGCTAGAAAAACTTCTGTGCTTGTCCACAAGGCCAGTGCCACTCAGGGTGCAGTCTTTTTTTTGCACACTATGCCTTTTCACAGAGAAAAAATATCCTGTAGCATATCAGTCTGATCCTGCCCAATGACAGTCCAGCACCGAAATACCAGGCAATTCTTCTCTGAACAAGACAAACAACAAACCCCAGACGTACGTTTCGGCCTCTCTTGGGCCTCGTCAGTGAGGTGCAGTTGCATATCTCTAGGGCATGTGTGCAAGGACTCCAACGTCTGGTTTCCCCCTTTTACTCTTAGTGAGACCTAAGAGTAATTTACATAAAATCAAGAAAATAGAGACGCGCACTCACTGAGACAGAACAATAGCTAGAAAAACTTCTATGCTTGTCCACAAGGCCAGTGCCACTCAGGGTGCAGTCTCTTTTTGCACACTATGCCTTTTCACAGAGAAAAAATATCCTGTAGCATATCAGTCTGATCCTGCCCAATGACAGTCCAGCACCGAAATACCAGGCAATTCTTCTCTGAACAAGACAAACAACAAACCCCAGACGTACGTTTCGGCCTCTCTTGGGCCTCGTCAGTGAGGTGCAGTTGCATATCTCTAGGGCATGTGTGCAAGGAGTCCAACGTCTGGTTTCCCCCTTTTACTCTTAGGGAGACCTAAGAGTAATTTACATAAAATCAAGAAAATAGAGAGACGCACTCACTGAGACAGAACAATAGCTAGAAAAACTTCTGTGCTTGTCCACAAGGCCAGTGCCACTCATGTCATTAGGCAGGGTCAGACTGATATGCTACAGGATATTTTTTCTCTGTGAAGGGGCATAGTGTGCTAAAAGAGTATGCACCCTGAGTGGCACCCTAAAATGAACAGGCACGGAAGGTTTTTCCAGCTTTTGTTCTGTCTCAGCTGAGTGCATCTCTCTCTCTTTTTATATTTATGCAAATTGCTCTTGGGTCTCCCTAAGAGTAAAAGGGGGAAACCAGACGTGGACTCCTTGCACACATGCCCTTAGAGATGCGACTGCACCTCACTGACGAGGCCCACAGAAGGCCGAAACGATCATCTGGGGTTGTTGTTTCTCTTGTTCAGAGAGGAATTGCTGGTATTTCGGTGCTGGACTGTCATTAGGCAGGGTCAGACTGATATGCTACAGGATATTTTTTCTCTGTGAAGGGGCATAGTGTGCTAAAAGAGTATGCACCCTGAGTGGCACCCTAAAATGAACAGGCACGGAAGTTTTTCCAGCTTTTGTTCTGTCTCAGCTGAGTGCATCTCTCTCTCTTTTTATATTTATGCAAATTGCTCTTGGGTCTCCCTAAGAGTAAAAGGGGAAACCAGACGTGGACTCCTTGCACACATGCCCTTAGAGAGATGCGACTGCACCTCACTGACGAGGCCCACAGAAGGCCGAAACGATCATCTGGGGTTGTTGTTTCTCTTGTTCAGAGAGGAATTGCCTGGTATTTCGGTGCTGGACTGTCATTAGGCAGGGTCAGACTGATATGCTACAGGATATTTTTTCTCTGTGAAGGGGCATAGTGTGCTAAAAGAGTATGCACCCTGAGTGGCACCCTAAAATGAACAGGCACGGAAGTTTTTCCAGCTTTTGTTCTGTCTCAGCTGAGTGCATCTCTCTCTCTTTTTATATTTATGCAAATTGCTCTTGGGTCTCCCTAAGAGTAAAAGGGGAAACCAGACGTGGACTCCTTGCACACATGCCCTTAGAGAGATGCGACTGCACCTCACTGACAAGGCCCACAGAAGGCCGAAACGATCGTCTGGGGTTGTTGTTTCTCTTGTTCAGAGAGGAATTGCCTGGTATTTCGGTGCTGGACTGTCATTAGGCAGGGTCAGACTGATATGCTACAGGATATTTTTTCTCTGTGAAGGGGCATAGTGTGCTAAAAGAGTATGCACCCTGAGTGGCACCCTAAAATGAACAGGCACGGAAGTTTTTCCAGCTTTTGTTCTGTCTCAGCTGAGTGCATCTCTCTCTCTTTTTATATTTATGCAAATTGCTCTTGGGTCTCCCTAAGAGTAAAAGGGGAAACCAGACGTGGACTCCTTGCACACATGCCCTTAGAGAGATGCGACTGCACCTCACTGACGAGGCCCACAGAAGGCCGAAACGATCGTCTGGGGTCGTTGTTTCTCTTGTTCAGAGAGGAATTGCCTGGTATTTCGGTGCTGGACTGTCATTAGGCAGGGTCAGACTGATATGCTACAGGATATTTTTTCTCTGTGAAGGGGCATAGTGTGCTAAAAGAGTATGCACCCTGAGTGGCACCCTAAAATGAACAGGCACGGAAGTTTTTCCAGCTTTTGTTCTGTCTCAGCTGAGTGCATCTCTCTCTCTTTTTATATTTGTCTCTAACAGACAAGAGATGTTTGAAATTGGTTGCAGCCTGTTGGAACCTTCAGTCTCAGTCATTCCCTTCAGTAGCTATGTGCATGGAAGTTTTAGGTCTCATGACTGCAGCGTCGGACGCGATCCCCTTTGCTCGTTTTCATATGAGACCTCTCCAGCTTTGTATGCTGAACCAATGGTGCAGGGATTACACAAGGCTATCACAACTAATATCCTTAAATCCCAATGTTCGACTTTCTCTGACTTGGTGGTTAGATCACCATCGTATATTTTTAGGGGCCTCTTTCGTTCGTCCAACCTGGACTGTGATCACAACAGATGCGAGTCTTTCAGGTTGGGGAGCTGTTTGGGGAACTCTGACAGCACAAGGGGTTTGGAAATCTCAAGAGGCGAGATTACCAATCAATATTTTGGAACTCTGTGCGATTTTCAGAGCCCTTCAGTCTTGGCCTCTGTTGAAGAGAGAACCGTTCATTTGTTTTCAGACAGACAATATCACAACTGTGGCATATGTCAATCATCAGGGTGGGACTCACGGTCCTCAAGCTATGAAAAAAGTATCTTGATACTTGTTTGGGGCGGAATCCAGCTCCTGTCTAATTTCTGTGGTTCATATCCCAGGTTTAGACAATTGGGAAGCAGATTACCTCAGTCGTCAGACTTTACATCCGGGAGAATGGTCTCTCCACCCAGATGTGTTTTCTCAAATTATACAGATGTGGGGCTTCCAGAAGTAGATCTGATGGCATCTCATCTAAACAAAAAAACTTCCCAGGTACCTGTCCAGGTCCAGGGATCCTCAGGCAGAAGCAGTGGATGCATTGACACTTCCTTGGTGTTTTCAACCTGCTTATATTTTCCCGCCTCTAGTTCTTCTTCCAAGAGTGATCTCCAAAATCATCATGGAGCAATCGTTTTTGCTGCTGGTGGCTCCAACATGGCCTCGCTGGTTTTGGTATGCGGATCTTGTTCGGATGTCCAGTTGCCAACCTTGGCCACTTCCATTAAGGCCAGACCTTCTATCTCAAGGTTCGTTTTTCCATCAGGATCTCAAATCATTAAATTTGAAGGTATGGAAATTGAAAGCTTAGTGCTTAGCCATAGAGGTTTCTCTGACTCAGTAATTAATACTATGTTGCAGGCTCGTAAATCTGTTTCTAGAAAGATTATCGAGTTTGGAAGACTTACATTTCATGGTGTTCTTCTCAAATTCTCTAAGCATTCTTTTCGAATTCCTAGAATTTTAGTTTTTTTCAGGATGGTTTGGATAAAGGTTTGTCTGCAAGTTACTTGAAAGGACAAATCTCTGCTCTGTTTTATTTCATAGAAAGATTGCTAAACTTCCTGATATTCATTGAATTGTGCAGGCTTTGGTTCGTATCAAGCCTGTCATTAAATCAATTTCTCCTCCTTGGATTCTTAATTTGGTTTTAAAGGCTTTACAGGCTCCTCCGTTTGAGCCTATGCATTCTTTAGACATTAAACTATTTCGTGGAAAGTGTTGTTTCTTTTGGCTATCTCTTCTGCTAGAAGAGTTTCTGAATTATCTGCTCTCTTTTGTGAATCTCCTTTTCTGATTTTTCATCAGGATAAGGCAGTTTTGCAGACTTCATTTAAATTCCTACCTAAGATTGTAAATTCTAACAACATTAATAGAGAAATTGTTGTCCCTTCTTTGTGTCCTAATCCTAAGAATTCTTTAGAAAGATCTTTACATTCTTTGGATGTGGTGAGAGCTTTGAAATATTATGTTAAAGCTACTAAAGATTTCAGGAAGACTTCTATTCTATTTGTTATCTTTTCTGGTTCCAGGAAATGTCATAAGGCTTCTGCCGTTTCCTTGGCCTCATGGTTATAACTTTTGATTCATCAAGCCTATTTGGAGTCGGGTCAAGCCCCGCCTCAGAGAATTACAGCTCATTCTACTAGATCAGTTTCCACTTCCTGGGCTTTTAAGAATGAAGCTTCAGTTGATCAGATTTGCAAAGCTGCTACTTGGTCTTTTTTGCATACATTTACTAAATTCTACCATTTTGATGTATTTGCTTCTTCGGAAGCAGTTTTTGGTAGAAAAGTTCTTCAGTCAGCAGTTTCAGTTTGATTTTTCTGATTTTGAAGTTTTTTCCTCACATTTATGAGAATTAACTTATGTTTTGGGTTGTGGATTTTTTTTTTTTCAGCGGAAAATGGCTGTTTTTAATTTTATCCCTCCCTTTCTAGTGACTTGCGTGGAGTTTCACATCTTGGGTATTGCTATCCCATACGTCACTAGCTCATGGACTCTTGCTAATTGCATGAAAAAAAAAAACATAATTTATGTAAGAACTTACCTGATAAATTCATTTCATATTGGCAAGAGTCCATGAGGCCCACCCCCTTTTTTATGGTGGTTACGATTTTTTTTTTTTTTTATAAAGCACAATTATTTCCAAATTCCTTTGTTGATGCTTTTTACTCCTTTCTTTATCACCCCACTTCTTGGCTATTTGTTAAACTGAATTGTGGGTGTGATAAGAGGTGTATTTATAGGCATTTTGCGGTTTGGGAAACGTTGCCCCTCATGGTAGGATTGTATATCCCATACGTCACTAGCTCATGGACTCTTGCCAAAATGAAAGAAATGAGTTTATCAGGTAAGTTCTTACATAAATGTTTTCCTAAATCAACTATCATTATATGGGTTTGATTGGAACAAACAGGAAATAGATACAGACATTAAATTGTATAAAGCTGGCAAGCAATCAATTTCATATTGGTACAAAACCTTGCTTACAATGCTAGGACAAAAACATATAAACAAACTTAACCCTTTAAGGACACAGCTTTCAGTTTGCTCAATTGTTTTATGACGGAAAAATTCCGTCATATGTCCTTAAGAGGGTTAAGGATAAAATTGTCAAATATTTCCTGACAGTTCAAACACAAGCCTCGTTAAAGATTATTAACCTCACAAAATCAGCAATATTATTAATTACAAAAGAAACACAAAAAGTGAGAGTTGCACACTAATCAGTAATTATCTAAAGAACAGGTGCTTCCTAGAAAGATGCATATGAAAACAACATAGAGAAGGAAGTGGGGATTTCACAATAAGAAATTCCCAAAAGTCTAGGTAAATCCAGCACGACTGTAAAGTTGAATAAAAGCACTACAAAAAGCTTGTATGTCAAAAACAATATAAATATTTATTAACCAAATGCACAATACACACATTCACATTCATACAGTGTATAAAGACCAGTTACTTCAGACTTGAACCCCGAGAGTTACTGAGTCGATAGGTGCTTAAGAGGCATAGCATAGGAGGAGCAATAGAAACATGCGTCTTTATTCACAGGTGCTGTATTCTTTTAGGACAGTAATATTCGGTGTACAGATGCGTATAACATATTCTACCTGTATTTGTTCACGCGGTCGCTCCTCCTAGCTGCCTTGTTCATGGAGTGTCCAGACATCAGGGGTAAGTCACGATGAGCAGGGGATCTGCTGTAAGGGCTGCCAAGTCTGAAGTAACTGGTCTTTATACACCGGGGACTGTATAACTGCATCCATTTCTTGCATTAACGCTGCACTTATTGGATTACAAATACCTGCAAGTTCTAAACGGACTGTTTTTGGTCTATTTCCCCTGGTGCACCAGATAATAACTTTTTGGCCAGTACCTTATAACACTGCTTTGTGTGGGATCCACTGTATGAATGTGAATGTGTGTATTGTGCATTTGGTTAATAAATATTTATATTGTTTTTGACATACAAGCTTTTTGTCGTGCTTTTATTCAACTTTACAGTCGTGCTGGATTTACCTAGACTTTTGGGAATTTCTTATTGTGAAATCCCCACTTCCTTCTCTATGTTGTTTTAATATTATTAATTAGCTGGGGAGAGACACAAATAAAACTAATAAATAACTTATCGTATGCCAGATAGAATGAGTAAATGGTTGAAAGAAAAGCAACATGGCAATGATTTTAAATGCAATATAGAGAAAGCGGACATGTTACATTGTTTGTGGTCATGTCCAAAAAATCAGGCCATATTGGGGAAAGGTTAATTTCTGGCTGAATAAATATCTCCAAGGCAAACTGGTTATTAAGCCGCAACACCGTTTTTTCTTACATAGTGATAGTACAGAATTAGGAGATCAACTCTTGATAAATATATGGCCAATTTGGTGGCACGTAGCTTAATATTTAAAAAGTGGAAATCCCCTGAAATTTTCCAATATTATGAAACTACAAATGACCATCAAATTACAAGATTTAAAATCAACATCTGAAAAACAATTTAAAAACTTTTTTTCTAAATGGAAGACAATAATTCTTTCTTGGCCTTTACCAGTACAGATGCAATTTATTTCCCCCTTAAAAAACTAATTTTTTCTAACACTAATTGTGGAAGAGTTCCTTCGACAACAATGGTTAAATCCGGACCATAGTGAGGCTCTTGAGTTCTGAGGGTGACTGGAAAGTTATTTTTTTTATACAGAGAGAGACTTCTGGAATACCAGGAGGGGAGGTCAGGAGAAGGGTATTTTTTTTTTTTTTTCTTCTTTCCCTCAAATAAATCTCATATAATTTGATTTCTGTGATATTGCAATATCAAATTATTTGTAAAGTACTCAATATATGTTTTTACGTTGGACTAGGAGCTGTGTCTCCACAATACAGACATTTTGCTTTGAAATTATAATAAAAATGTATATATATATATATATATATATATATATATATATATATTATATATATATATATATATATATTATATATATATATATATATATAATAAAAAGCAGACATCTTTTGAACTTCCCCTAAGGCCTACTTAGTTATACTTTTTAAGGCCTCACTGCCTTTTCTTCAGATGGAAAGAGTCCACAGCTGCATTCATTACTTTTGGGAATTCAGAACCTGGCCACCAGGAGGAGGCAAAGACACCCCAGCCAAAGGCTTTAATACCTCCCCCACTTCCCTCATCCCCCAGTCATTCTGCCGAGGAAACAAAGAACAGTAGAAGAAATATCAGGGTGAAAATGTGCCAGAAGAACAAAAATAACAGACGCCCCACAGAAAAAATACAGGTGGGGAGCTGTGGACTCTTTCCATCTGAAGAAAATAAAATTATAAGGTAAGCATAATTTAAACTTTTCTTCATAAATGGAAAGAGTCCACAGCTGCATTCATTACTTTTGGGAAAACAATACCCAAGCTATAGAGGACACTGAATGCAAAAACAGGAGGCGGCCCATTCTGAGGGCACCAGGCCTGAAAACCCCTACCCAACAAAATCCTGCTTCGTCCGAAGCTGAGAACAACTTTGAAAAAGGAAAAAGGCCCAAGGACACTGACCCGCAGATAGTCCACAAGCCTTGCTAGAGACCACAGGAACTAGACTCGACTGAGTTAACAGCCTCCAAGAGACACCGTTGCCCAGCTGTCGGTCTCCAAACAACACACCCCTTACTAAAGAAAGGGAACAAACTACCGTATTCTTCGACAAAGAAGAAAAGACACAGAGAAAACATGATTGTACCTGTAAAGTGCAGCTAACCCCCCTTAAGGGACTCAAGGCGCTGCTCATTTTATCAACCTCGAAAGGTGGAAAGGCTGAGTAGACCTCGCCGGGGATTGAACTTGCAAACCTCGGTTTGCTACAGTGCGGAGTAGCCACAGTGCATTAGTATGCTGAGCTAGCTGAGCAGAAGGAACTCCAGAAAAAAAAAACCCTAAAAAGGGCACAAACGGAGCAAAAAACGCGAGAAACCGAGTCAGGCTAACAGAGACCCAACCAGTCTCATAGAAACAAGGGGAGGCAACGCCCAGACCACAGAAATACAGAAACCACAGGTAAAGGCCAGGAATCTGAAACAGAGGGAGGATCTTCCCCTTACACAGTGCAACCACACTCTAGAAGCAACTGAAGACGAAGGTCCCCAAGTAACAAAATGGTATCTCAGAATACCGAAATATTCAGAAGCGAAACCTCGTGCAGCAAGCTCAGATAGGTCTGACAAACAACACCTGAAGCAAAAACACTGCACGCTGCAGTCATTTAAAAATGACTCTGAAACTTAAATACTTGCAGGGCAATTAGAAAGCAGCTGAAGATAGGTTCCTTCAGATTGCTAAGTATCCACTAACCAGCGGATAATGTCGCAGGCTATCTAAGAGTCGCCAGTCCTTCCCACAAATATTGAACATGGAGAAAGGAGAAACCTCAAAGAGGCTTACCGTACCTCGAATGCTCCAAAGACGAAATAGAGCATCAGATCTCAGATCCTGCTCCAACACCGGACCAGCCCAAGCAATAAACAGGGGGGACAGAAAGACCCCAATCACAAGCCCCCAGGGAATGGAAAGAAAAAGGGGAACTCGCCCACCCCAACAGAGCTCGGGGTCCAACCCAATCCGCTCCTCCAAAATAAGGCACTTCCAAGGAGAACCCCCTGGGACCTGGAACAGAGAAAACTGCAAAAGATCCGTAGGAAGACCTGTCACAGCTCTCTTGAACAGTCTCTACGTAGAGAGATCAAATTCCAACAGGTGGAACAGAGCCCACAGAGCAGCAGATGCTGCCCCTTACAGAAATAAGCCACCTGATCCAACGTCCTATACACAGGGAAGAAAATACCCTCCAGAGAGAGGAAACCCCAGCTCATAAGGAAGACAAACTATCCCCTCAAAAGGGAAGGGCACATAAGAACAGCGGACATGTCTACAAGACATGAAGCGATAGTATGATAAAAACATGGACAAAATGAAAAAATCATCCAGACACCACTGTTAACCCAACAGAGAAAAATCTCTCCATGAAGAGGAGCATACTCCATCCGAAGGACAAGTCAGGCCGTAAAGTTTATAACCAGTACCCGATGTGGATGTGAACTCTGGCCTTCCTGCTTGCAAGCCCAATAAGCTAGCCCCTAAGTCGCAACATAGGGTCCCTGAAAAAACAGGGGTCGTCCCACCAGGGAACACAAGATACCCCGTCTGAAGCAATCGGACCTCACAGGGGAAGAGAACCGGGAAACCGGAGAACGGGTACAGGACTCGCTCGTATTTCCAAGCCCAAAGGGAAGAAAACACCCTTAGCCGGAGGTCAACACCCCCCCCAACAAGGTGCTAGGCCGCGACAAAGTCACGCTATCTCTCTAGAACCCAAAGGCCCCAAGGGCAACACGAAGGGAAATGAGAACAAGAACAGTCACCCGAAAGAGAGTAGAAAGAAAGGCTAGTCTCCATAATCCTTTCAGATTAACGTTCCAGAGGACCACACCCAAGGAAGAAGAATTCAAAGCATCCTGAACCCAGGCAGAAAACCATCCCCTAAGCAAAAAGCTTGGAAAAAGAGAGAACACCTCCTATTGCCCCTGATATGGAGATGACTAACTCCAGAAGGAAGACATAGCCTCACAGCCTTCACTTTCTAATTAAGCGGCCAAAGCCACCAGAAAAACCAGACGAAGTCCAGAAAGTCTCAACCCAAAGAAAGAGAACCTCTAAAAGAACACTTCCAAAGAGACCATGAAAGGCAAAACTGTAAGAACGGCGGTATGAAGGACCTAACGCCTCCAAGCCTCCAAACCTCAACGGGGAAACAACACTCTAGTTCCTGGGAAAATCAGAAACGACTGAGCATGTCGCAGTGGATCTTAACGGAGTCCTGGCCCACAAGACAATGGCGAATGAGTACTGAACCAATCCCCATGCCCCTAAGCAACCACAGACCCTCAGGTCCTCTCAGGATGCTAGACCCAGCTTGTAAAATAAAACAAGTAAACACAAAATCAAAAGTGATCACTAGGCGCCCTCACCAGACCAACCGGACATAAAAAAGCGCCACGTGTCTGAACTAGGCCTCAAAGACAGAAGGATTTGGACCGTCAGGACCAGCCTGAAAACAAGGGCCATAGCACTGTCAAGGCCACATAGAGTCTCCCCCGAGATGGAGGGATAAAGAACAGTCAGATTTTTTGTAAGCAGTGCGACCACAAAATTGAGAGTATCAATTTCAGAGAAGAAAGTTCCCAAAGGAAACATCACACAACATGAGCTTTAGAAATAAAAATCATCCTCACTGGATGAAAATAAAAGATAAGGCAACCCGTAGGTTATCGCCCAGGAAGAACGGACAGACCCGCAGGACCAGCCCCACAGGGGTATGAGACTTTCAAGCTCAGAACTGGAAAAGGATACACAAATAACAAAGACTATAAGAAGATTACTTCATCCCCTTATGTCTATGCATGCAAAACAGTCGAAGATTAAGACTGAGAATTCCCAAACCCATTAAGAGTGGGATCCTCCAGCAATGCCAAAAACGTGCCTTAGTAGAACACGAAGACGCGCCAGTCTATAATGAAAGGCGCAACATACCTCTGCCGAGGCAAAAGAAAAAACACTGGCCCCGAAGGTTGACCCCCTGAGGCCTCAGGGGCAGTCGCCCCCGTGAAGGGCTGAAATGGACCAGGCGATCCCATACCTGACGAGCCCCGGTTAACGGAACACTGACAATATCGTAAGCACACTCCTGGGAGGTGCAGATGCGCCAAAGATATAGCCATGGGGAACCGTGTCATAACTTTCAGTGGGAACAGGCCACACTCCATAGAATGATAAGTAGCGTTTGAGTTACCTGCATGAGTAGTAAGAGTTGGTGGTAGGGAACTAGTCTCGTGGGAAATAGAATCCCCAAAGGCGGATGGCTCAGTGGGCACCTGATTCCCCGATCCCGAGGAACAGAGCACTCTAAAACGGCATTTGGAACATCCCTGATGGGCCAATAAGAAAAATCTAAACGGTACCTTACACCCCAATGGCTGGGGCACTCACCACCTCCAGAGAAACAGACACCAGCGGACTAGGATTTCTTCGTCGCCACACGGTCAGGAATGCAGAAATGGCGGCACAAAGTAAACCGTGCAGTCCATGCAAAAGCGAGCCCGACCTTTAAAGCGGCGTCATTAGACATAGGCCGTTATGTTCCAAAATAGCCATGAGCTGAAGCAACACTACACAGTAGCAAACAGAATCACATAAACATGATTATAAACCCCCATTCAATAACCCCCCTCAGGAGATATTAACCCTTGATTCCGAGATACAAAAAGGAGCCTCACTGAGACCCTATGTTAAAGTTATCCCCGAAAGGTTGTAGCCCCTCAAGGATAAACAGTTGTAATTACAATACATCCATGATGAAAGTAAAATGAAACAATCTTACCGGAATCTACGCCGTGGAACAGGAACACGGCCCTTCAAGAGTGACAGATGGTAGCGTCGCCTCTGCCATGGACTTGAGAGAAAAAGCAGGCAGCGAAACTCGTCAATGCGGATTGCTTGTGGAGCTGTTAATATGAGTCGGGATGGTTTAGCAGAAAGACTCTCCCTGCATCTCCGTACTCTAACTTTCATCCATGCTCTCACTGAGAGGCTGACAGGACTACTTAAAACTCCATTCCCATGCCGAAGAGTACTACCCTCCATAAGAGACTATCGAAAACTTCTGACACTTCTCTGCCAACCTCCTGGGACGAAAGGCAAAGAATGACTGGGGGATGAGGGAAGTGGGGGAGGTAGTTAAGCCTTTGGCTGGGGTGCTTGTGGCTCGGGTGTCTTTGCCTCCTCCTGGTGGCCAGGTTCTGAATTCCCAAAAGTAATGAATGCAGCTGTGGACTCTTTCCATTTATGAAGAAAAAAATAAAAAGGTGAAAATTTTGTATTACCCTAGTAGCACTCAACACCAAGGACGGGCACTTTATATAGAGGACTAGACAGAAAACTTAAATGGATATAAAACTCAATTTTTATTGTTCATGATTCAGATAGAGCATGCAATTTTAAGTAACTTTCTAAGTTACTATTATCATTTTTTCTTTGTTCTCTTGGTATTTTTATTTGAAAAAAGCAGGAATATAAAGCTTAGGAGCCAGCATATTTTTGGTTCAGCACCCTGGATAGTGCTTGATGATTGGTGGCTAAATGTAGCCACCAATCAGCAAGCGCTACCCAGGTGCTGAACCAAAAATAGTCCGGTTTCTAAGCTTGCTGCTTTTTCAAATAAAGATACCAAGAGAACAAAAAAATTGATAATAGTAAATTATAAAGTTGCCTAAAATTACATGCTTTATCCGAATCATGAAAAAAATATTTGAGTTTCATATTCCTTTAAAACCTTCAATGGGGAAGACAAGAAATAAGATTTACAAGGTGGTGAATGGTGAAGGGAGCATTGGGATCGATTATATACTCACATCAAACAAAAATGTTCCAAGTTAAAAAAAATTATGCTTACCAGATAATTTAATTTCCTTCTGTATAAGGAGAGTCCACGGCTTCATTTCTTACTGTTGGGAAATACTGAACCTGGCCACCAGGAGGAGGCAAAGACACCCCAGCCAAAGGCTTAAAGGAACATGCAACCCAAATGTTTTCTTTCATGATTTAGAAAGAACATGCAATTTTAAACAACTTTATAATTTACTTCTATTATCTAATTTGGTATATTTCCTTGATATCCTTTGCTGAAAAGCATATCTAGATATGCCCAGTAGCTGCTTATTGGTGGCTGCACATAGATGCCTTGTGTAATTGGCTCACCCATGTGCATAACTATTTCTTCAACAAAGAAAGAATGTAAAGAATTAAACAAATTACATAATAGAAGTAAATTAGAATGTAGTTTAAAATTGTATTCTCTACCTGAATCATGAAATAATTTTTTTGGGTTTAGTGTCCCTTTATATACCTATCCCACTTCCCCTATACCCCAGTCATTCTGCTGAGGGAACAAGGAACAGTAGGAGAAATAGGGTATAAAAGGTGCCAAAAGAAAAACAATTTAGGGGGCAGCCCATAGGAGAAACATGGGCAGGAGCCATGGACTCTCCTTATACAGAAGGAAATTAAATTATCTGGAAAGCATAATTCATGTTTTCCTTCTTAATATAAGGAGAGTCCACAGCTTCATTCCTTACTGTTGGGAAACTTATACCCAAGCTCTAGAGGACACTGAATGATAACGGGAGAGACAAAAATAGAGGCAGACCCTAATCTGAGGGCACCACAGCCTGCACAACCACTCCCCCGAAGGCTGAAGCAAAAACATCAAACTTGTAAAAATTTAGAAAGTGTTTAATGAGGACCAGGTAGCCGCCTTACAAATCTGATCTATAGAGACCTCGTTCTTAAAGGCCCAAGAGGAAGCCACTGCTCTAGTAGAATGAGCCGTAATCTCTGAGTAAGTCTATGTCCCGCTGTTTCATAAGCTAAGCGGATAAGACTCCTCAACCAAAAAGATAAGGAAGTCGAAGAGACCTTCTGACCTTTACGCTTCCCAGAATATGCCACAAACAAGGAAGAAGTTTGTCTAAAATCCTTAGTAGCTTGAAGATAAAACTTCAAGGCACAAGCCACGTCCAAATTATGAAGTAAACGTTCCTTTGAAGAAGGATTAGGACACAAAGAAGGGACCACAATCTCTTGATTGATGTTGCGGGCTGACACAAATTTAGGGAGAAGCCCTAACTTAGTACGTAGGACAGCCTTATCCGAATGGAACAACAGATAAGGAGGCTCACATTGCAAGGCGGCAATTCTCAGATACTCTGCGCGCCGAAGCAATAGCCAGTAGATAAAGAACCTTTCCAGGACAACAACTTAACATCAATTTCATGCATAGGCTCAAACGGAGCCCGTGACAAAACTTTAAGAACCAGATACAGACTCCAAGGGGGAGCCGAAGATCTGAACACAGGTCTGATCCTAATTAGAGCCTTAATAAAAGACTGTACATCTGGAAGCTCAGAGAGCCTCTTGTGCAGTAAAACAGACAAGGCCAAAATCTGTCCCCTCAGGGAACTGGCCGAAAGACCCTTCTCCAGACCATCCTGGAGAAACAATAGAATCCTGGCAACCTTAACTTTATGCCAAGGAAATTCTTGCTTTTTACACCAGAATAAGTAGGTTCTCCACACCTTATGATAGATGCGACAAGTAACCGGCTTACGAGCTTGAATGAGAGCATCAATAACTCTCTCAGAAAACCCTCTCTTGGCAAGGACTAAGCGTTCAATCTACACGCAGTCAGCCTCAGAGAATCTAGATTTTGATGAACAAAAGGACCCCGTTTCCAGCAGATCCCTGCTACAAGGTAACTTCCATGGAGATGACTTCCTCACTAGATCCGCAAATGGAGCAATCAGTATTACTGGTGCCTGCTCCTGCTTGATGCTGACCACTACCTGAGGAAGGAGTGGTAATGGTGGAAAAAGGTAGATTAGACTTAACCTCCAAGGCACCGCTAATGCATCTATTAGCTCCGCCTGAGGATCCCTGGACCTCGACCCATATCTGGGTGGTTTGGTATTGAGACAAGACAACATGAGATCAATCTCCGGCATTCCCCACATGTAGCATATCTCCGCAAACACTTCGGGATGGAGAGACTATTTTACCCCGGATAAAAGGATGGTCTGCTGAGAAAATCCGCTTCCCAGTTGTCCACACCCGGAACGTGGATCTCTGACAGCGAACAGCCGTTGGCCTCCGCCCACTCCAGAATCCGAGATACTTCCCTCATCACTAGGGAGCTTCTCGTTCCCCCCTGATGGTTAAAGTAAGCCACCGAGGTTATGTTGTCCGATTGGGATCTGATAAACCCGTGACGAACCCAGAAGTGGCCAAGCCTTCAGAGCATTGAAGATTGCTCGAAGTTCCAGAATGTTGATCGGGAGGGAGCGTTCCTCCTGAGACCACCGGCCCTGTGCCTTCTTGGTACCCCAAACAGCTCCCCATGGGAGATTGTGACTACAGAAGCGTCTCTCTGGATGGTCGTAGAAAAGATGTCCCTTGGGACAGATCTGGACAGAGCCACCAAAAGAGCGATTCTCTTGACCGGCTGTCCAGGGAAATCTGTTGAGACGGATCCGAATGATCGCCGTTCCACTGTCTCAGCATGCACAGTTGTAACGGTCCGAGACAGAACCTGGCAAAGGGAATTATGTTGATGCTGGACACCATGAGACCAATTACCTCCATACACTGAGTCACAGATGGCCTTAAGGAGGTCTGGAGGGTAAGACATGCCGAAGCTAGCTTGCAACGTCTCTGGTCGGTTAAAAATATCCTCATGGATATTGAGTCTATTAAAGTACCAAGGAATCCTACCCTGGTGCTTGGAATAAGAGAACTCTTCTCTAAGTTTATCTTCCATCCATGTGATCGAAAAAGTGAGAAGAGATACCGAATGGTCCTCCACTAGACGAAAGGATGGTGCTTGAACCAGAATGTCGTCCAAGAAGGGAGCTACTACTATACCTTGGGTTCTGGTGACGGCCAGGAGAGCACCTAGAATGTTTGTAAAGATTCTTGGGGCAGTAGCTAGACCAAACGGAAGTGCAATTAACTGGAAGTACTGATCCAGGAACGCAAACCTTAGGAATTGGAAGTGATCCCTGTGTATTGGAACGGGAAGGTAGGCATCCTTCAGATCTATAGTGGTCATGTACTGTCCTTCCTGAACTAGAGGAAGAATGGACCTAATTGTCTCCATCTTGAACGAGGGGACATTTAGAAACTTGTTTAAGCACTTTAGTTCCAGAATCGGGCGGAAGGTTCCCTCCTTCTTTGGGACCACAAACAGGTTTGAGTAGTATCCCAAACCTCTTTCTGCAATAGGAACCGGGACAATGACCTCTAAGGAGGACAGATCCCGCATGCACCCCAGAAAGGTTTCCCTCTTTTACTTGTTTTGAAGAAAGGCTTGATAGGAGAAATCTGCCCTTGGGTGGATGATATCTGAAACCTATCTTGTATCCATGAGCTATGACCTCCAGGACCCACGGATCATGCTTGTCCCTGGACCAAGCATCTGAAAACAGCGACAGTCTGCCCCCTACACAATCCAGCTCTGGATCGGGTCCCCCTCTTTATGCCGACTTGTTCTCGGCAGGCTTCTTGTTCTGCTTGGATTTATTTCAGGATTGAGCCGGCTTCCAAGTGCTCTTGGTTTGCTCGGGCTTAGGAGGAGGACTGCTGACGTTGGGACTTTAAAGAACGAAAATTAGATCCTTGTCCCTTAGATTTGTTCTTTTTATCCTGCGGTAGGAAGGCACCCAGGCCTGGACAAAAACAGAATTTATGTTTACCTGATAAATTTCTTTCTCCTACGGTGTGTCCGGTCCACGGCTTCATCCTTACTTGTGGGATATTCTCATTCCCTACAGGAAATGGCAAAGAGAGCACACAGCAAAGCTGTCCATATAGCCCCCCCCTCTAGCTCTGCCCCCCAGTCATTCGACCGACGGTTAGGAGAAAAAGGAGAACCATAAGGTGCAGTGGTGACTGTAGTGTACAAAAAACAAAAATTTTAAACCTGACTAAAAGCCAGGGCGGGCCGTGGACCGGACACACCGTAGGAGAAAGAAATTTATCAGGTAAACATAAATTCTGTTTTCTCCTACATTGGTGTGTCCGGTCCACGGCTTCATCCTTACTTGTGGGAACCAATACCAAAGCTTTAGGACACGGATGAAGGGAGGGAACAAGTCAGGTTACCTAAATGGAAGGCACCACTGCTTGTAAAACCTTTATCCCAAAAATAGCCTCCGAAGAAGCATAAGTATCGAATTTGTAAAATTTGGCAAATGTATGCAGAGAAGACCAAGTCAATGCCTTACAGATCTGTTCAACGGAAGCCTCATTCTTGAAGGCCCATGTGGAAGCCACAGCTCTAGTAGAGTGAGCTGTAATTCATTTAGGAGGCTGCCGTCCGGCAGTCTCATAAGCCAATCGGATGATGCTTTTTAGCCAAAAGGAAAACGAGGTAGCAGTAGCTTTCTGACCTCTCCTCTTACCAGAATAGACGACAAACAAGGATGACGCCTGTCTGAAATCCTTTGTTGCTTCTAAATAGAATTTTAAAGCACGAACCACATCTAGGTTATGTAACAAACGTTCCTTCTTCGAAACTGGATTCGGACACAGAGAAGGAACCACTATTTCCTGGTTAATATTCCTGTTGGAAACCACTTTTGGAAGAAAACCAGGCTTGGTACGTAAAACTACCTTATCTGTATGGAATACCAGATAGGGTGAAGTACACTGCAAAGCAGACAATTCAGAAACTCTTCTAGCAGAAGAAATAGCAACCAAAAACAGAACTTTCCAAGATAGTAACTTAATATCTATGGAATGTAAAGGTTCAAACGGAACCCCTTGAAGAACTGAAAGAACTAAGTTTAGACTCCATGGAGGAGTCATAGGTCTGTAGACAGGCTTGATTCTAACGCCTGTACAAACGCTTGTACATCTGGCACGGCTGCCAGACGTTTTTGCAACAAGACAGACAGAGCAGATATCTGTCCTTTTAGAGAACTAGCTGACAGACCTTTCTCCAAACCCTCTTGGAGAAAGGAAAGTACCCTTGGAATCCTAATTTTACTCCATGAGTAACCCTTGGAATCCTAATTTTACTCCATGAGTAACCCTTGGATTCGCACCAACAGAGATATTTTTGCCATATCATATGGTAAATTTTCCTGGTCACAGGTTTTCTGGCCTGAACCAGAGTATCTATAACAGATTCCGAAAACCCACGCTTAGATAGAATCAAGCGTTCAATTTCCAAGCAGTCAGCTGCAGAGAAACTAGGTTTGGATGTTCGAATGGACCTTGTACTAGAAGGTCCTGTCTCAAAGGTAGCTTCCATGGTGGAGCAGATGACATATTCACCAGGTCTGCATACCAAGTCCTGCGTGGCCATGCAGGAGCTATTAGAATCACCAAAGCCTTCTCCTGTTTGATCCTGGCTATTAGCCTGGGAAGGAGAGGAAACGGTGGAAACACATAAGCTAGATTGAATGACCAAGGCGCCACTAATGCATCTACTAGTGTCGCCTTGGGATCCCTGGACCTGGACCCGTAGCGTGGAACCTTGGAGTTCTGACGAGGCGCCATCAGATCCATATCTGGAATGCCCCATAGTTGAGTTAACTGGGCAAAGACCTCCGGGTGAAGTTCCCATTCCCCCGGATGGAAAGTCTGACGACTCAAATAATCCGCCTCCCAGTTGTCTACTCCTGGGATGTGAATTGCAGATAGATGGCAGGAGTGATCCTCCGCCCATTTGATGATCTTGGATACTTCTCTCATCGCCAGGGAACTCTTTGTCCCTCCCTGATGATTGATGTACGCTACAGTCATGTTGTCCGACTGAAATCTTATGAATTTGGCCTTCGCTAGTTGAGGCCAAGCCAGGAGCGCATTGAATATCGCTCTCAGTTCCAAAATGTTTATCGGGAGGAGAGAATTCTTCCCGAGACCATAGACCCTGAGCTTTCAGGGAGTCCCAGACCGCGCCCCAGCCTAAGAGACTGGCGTCGGTCGTGACAATGATCCACTCTGGTCTGCGGAAACTCATTCCCTGAGACAGGTGATCCTGAGACAACCACCAGAGGAGCGAGTCTCTGGCTTTCTTGTCCATTTGTATCTGGGGAAACAAGTCTGCATAATCCCCATTCCACTGCCTGAGCATGCACAATTGCAGAGGTCTTAGATGAATCTGGCAAACGGGACTATGTCCATTGCCGCAACCATTAGACCGATTACCTCCATGCACTGAGCCACAGACGGCTGAGGAATGGAATGAAGAACTCGACAAGCATTTGAAAGTTTTGACTTCCTGACCTCCGTCAGAAAGATTTTCATTTCTACCGAGTCTACTATTGTTCCCAGGAAGGGAACCCTTGTGACCGGGGACAGAGAACTTTTTTTCTACGTTCACCTTCCACCCGTGAGACCTTAGGAAGGCTAGAACAATATCCGTATGAGCCTTGGCCTTGGGAAAAGACGACGCCTGTATTAAGATGTCGTCTAGGTAAGGTGCTACTGCAATGCCCCGCGGTCTTAGTACCGCTAGAAGGGACCCTAGCACCTTTGTAAAAATTCTGGGAGCGGTGGCCAACCCGAAGGGAAGGGCCACGAACTGGTAATGCTTGTCCAGAAAGGCGAACCTTAGGAACTGATGGTGATTTTTGTGGATTGGAATATGCAGGTATGCATCCTTTAGGTCCACGGTAGTCATGTATTGACCCTCCTGGATCATTGGCAAAATTGTTCGAATTGTTTCCATTTTGAATGATGGAACTTTGAGGAATTTGTTTAGGATCTTTAAGTCCAGAATTGGCCTGAACGTTCCCTCCTTTTTGGGAACTACAAACAGGTTGGAGTAAAAACCCAGTCCTTGTTCTGCTTTTGGGACTGGGTGTATCACTCCCATTTTGAAAAGGTCTTCTATGCAATGTAAGAATGCCCGTCTCTTTGGTCTAAAGACAAGCGAGATATGTGAAACCTTCCCTTTGGAGGAAGGTCCTTGAATTCTAGGAGATACCCCTGAGATACAATCTCTAAAGCCCAGGGGTCTAGGACATCTCTTGCCCAAGCCTGAGCAAAGAGAGAGAGTCTGCCCCCTACCAGATCCGGTCCCAGATCAGGGGCCATCCTTTCATGCTGATTTGGTAGCAGCAGCAGGCTTTTTGGCCTGTTTTCCCTTGTTCCAGCCTTGCAGTGGTTTCCATGCTGGTTTGGGCTGGGAAGTGTTACCCTCTTGTCTAGAGGCTGCAGAGTTAGAAGCCGTTCCGTTCCTGAAATTGCGAAAGGAACGAAAATTAGACTTATTTTTTGCTTTGAAAGGCCTATCCTGTGGAAGGGCATGGCCCTTTCCCCCAGTGATGTCTGAAATAATCTCCTTCAATTCTGGCCCGAATAGGGTCTTACCTTTGAAAGGAATATTAAGCAATTTTGTTTTGGACGACACATCCGCCGACCAAGATTTTAGCCAAAGCGCCCTGCGCGCCACTATTGCAAAACCTGAATTTTCCGCCGCTAATTTGGCCAAATGAAAAGCGGCATCCAAAATAAAGGAATTAGCCAACTTCAGTGCGTGAATTCTGTCCATGACCTCATCATATGGAGTCTCCTTTTGGAGCGAATTTTCTAGTTCATCAAACCAAAAAGACGCCGCTGTGGTGACAGGAATAATGCACGAAATTGGTTGAAGAAGGAAACCTTGCTGAACAAAAATTTTCTTAAGCAATCCTAATTTTTTATCCATAGGATCTTTGAAAGCGCAACTGTCCTCTATTGGAATAGTTGTGCGCTTAGCTAACGTTGAAACTGCCCCCTCTACCTTAGGGACCGTCTGCCATGCATCCCTTCTGGGGTCGACAATGGGGAACATTTTCTTAAATATAGGAGGGGGAACAAAAGGCACCCCTGGCTTCTCCCACTCCTTAGTCACTATATCCGCCACCCTCTTGGGTATCGGAAACGCATCAGCGTGCACTGGGACCTCTAAAAATTTGTCCATTTTGCATAACTTCTCTGGAATCACCAAAGGATCACAATCATCAAGTGTAGCTAGCACCTCCTTAAGCAGAGCGAGGAGATGTTCTAGCTTAAATTTAAATGCAACGATATCAGGCTCTGCCTGCTGAGAAATTTTTCCTGAGTCAGAAATTTCTCCCTCGGACAGGCCCTCCCTCACTGCCAACTCAGATTGATGTGAGGGCATAACAGATAAATTATCTTCTGCGCCTGCTTGCTCATCCTCTGTATTTAAAACTGAGCAATCACGCTTTCTAGGAAAAGCTGGCAGTTTGGATAAAAAGGCTGCTAGAGAATTATCCATTACTGCTGCTAATTGCTGCATAGTAACAGCCATTGGCGCGCTAGATGTACTAGGTATCGCTTGCGCGGGCAAAGCTGGTGTTGACACAGAAGGAGAGGATGATGAACTATCCCCACTAACTTCATTTAAAGAATCATCTTGGGCAACATTATTAAATGTGACAGTACTGTCCTTAATCTGTTTGGACGCCATGGCACAATTCGCACATACATTTAATGGGGGAACCACCTTGGCCTCCATACACACAGAACATAGGCTATCTGAAGGCACAGACATGTTAAACAGACTTAGGCAGACTTTTAATGCAATAAAAGTTATTTTATACAAAACCGTTACTGTAAAAGGGCACACTTTATTTCTGAAATGACAGAAAAAACATCAAAGAAATATCCGATCTTTATGAAATTTTCACCCCAGTGTCTTAATGCTTTGAAAGTATTGCACACCAATTTTCAGGCAATTTAACCCCTAAATGCCCAAACCGGAGCTAAAATAACAATTAACCGGTTTAAACACACTACAGTCCCTGCCACAGTCTCTGCTGCGGCGTTTACCTTCCTTAGGGGTTATTCAAAACAGTAATAAGCCTCTCTGAAGTCCTTTTCTAAGCCTCTGGACCTTCCACGTGAAGCTGCATGAACTGCCTAGTGAAAAGTAACTGCGCAACTGAGGCGCGAAAATGAGGCCTCCTCCCTCTGCATTCCAGAGTGAAGGGGCCTTTCTGACAAGATTAGGTGTCTAAACGGCTGCCAGGCATAAATAAATTTCCCCAAAAGTGTTTCAAAGTTTGAAAAACACTCCAAATGTCACATAAACATGTTAAAAACCAAACGACTTAGCCCACAATAGTGTCAACCAGCATAGAGCCCAAGATATAAGCCTTAATTCTGTTACTGAGTCTAAGAAAATGGCTTACCTATCCCAGAAGGGAAAACTGACAGTCTTCTAACATTACTAGGTCTTGTTAGAAAAGTGACTGATCATACCTGAAGCAGATAAGCCTGCAAACTGTTCCCCCCAACTGAAGTTCTCTGGTTTCAACAGTCCTGCGTGAGAACAGCAATGGATTTTAGTTACTGGTGCTAAAATCATACTCCTCTTTTAACAGAAATCTTCATCACTTTCTGTTGTAGAGTAAATAGTACAAACCGGCACTATTTTAAAATAACAAACTCTTGATAGAAGAAATAAAAACTACAACTAACACCACATACTCTTTACCATCCCCGTGGAGATGATACTTGTACAGAGCGGCAAAGAGAATGACTGGGGGGGGCGGAGCTAGAGGGGGGGCTATATGGACAGCTTTGCTGTGTGCTCTCTTTGCTATTTCCTGTAGGGAATGAGAATATCCCACAAGTAAGGATGAAGCCGTGGACCGGACACACCAATGTAGGAGAAATAAAATGTCTCCCTTAAAGGGGAGGGAAAGTAGTCTAGACTTAGAAGTCATGTCCGCAGACCAGGACTTCAGCCAGAGCACACGACTAGTCTGTACTGAAAAAAACAGAATTTATGTTTACCTGATAAATTACTTTCTCCAACGGTGTGTCCGGTCCACGGCGTCATCCTTACTTGTGGGATATTCTCTTCCCCAACAGGAAATGGCAAAGAGCCCAGCAAAGCTGGTCACATGATCCCTCCTAGGCTCCGCCTACCCCAGTCATTCGACCGACGTTAAGGAGGAATATTTGCATAGGAGAAACCATATGGTACCGTGGTGACTGTAGTTAAAGAAAATAAATTATCAGACCTGATTAAAAAAACCAGGGCGGGCCCGTGGACCGGACACACCGTTGGAGAAAGTAATTTATCAGGTAAACATAAATTCTGTTTTCTCCAACATAGGTGTGTTCGGTCCACGGCGTCATCCTTACTTGTGGGAACCAATACCAAAGCTTTAGGACACGGATGAAGGGAGGGAGCAAATCAGGTCACCTAAATGGAAGGCACCACGGCTTGCAAAACCTTTCTCCCAAAAATAGCCTCAGAAGAAGCAAAAGTATCAAACTTGTAAAATTTGGTAAAAGTGTGCAGTGAAGACCAAGTCGCTGCCCTACATATCTGATCAACAGAAGCCTCGTTCTTGAAGGCCCATGTGGAAGCCACAGCCCTAGTGGAATGAGCTGTGATTCTTTCGGGAGGCTGCCGTCCGGCAGTCTCGTAAGCCAATCTGATGATGCTTTTAATCCAAAAAGAGAGAGAGGTAGAAGTTGCTTTTTGACCTCTCCTTTTACCGGAATAAACAACAAACAAGGAAGATGTTTGTCTAAAATCCTTTGTAGCATCTAAATAGAATTTTAGAGCGCGAACAACATCCAAATTGTGCAACAAACGTTCCTTCTTTGAAACTGGTTTCGGACACAGAGAAGGTACGATAATCTCCTGGTTAATGTTTTTGTTAGAAACAACTTTTGGAAGAAAACCAGGTTTAGTACGTAAAACCACCTTATCTGCATGGAACACCAGATAAGGAGGAGAACACTGCAGAGCAGATAATTCTGAAACTCTTCTAGCAGAAGAAATTGCAACTAAAAACAAAACTTTCCAAGATAATAACTTAATATCAACGGAATGCAAGGGTTCAAACGGAACCCCCTGAAGAACTGAAAGAACTAAATTGAGACTCCAAGGAGGAGTCAAAGGTTTGTAAACAGGCTTAATTCTAACCAGAGCCTGAACAAAGGCTTGAACATCTGGCACAGCGGCCAGCTTTTTGTGAAGTAACACAGACAAGGCAGAAATCTGTCCCTTCAGGGAACTTGCAGATAATCCTTTTTCCAATCCTTCTTGAAGGAAGGATAGAATCCTAGGAATCTTAACCTTGTCCCAAGGGAATCCTTTAGATTCACACCAACAGATATATTTTTTCCAAATTTTGTGGTAAATCTTTCTAGTTACAGGCTTTCTGGCCTGAACAAGAGTATCGATAACAGAATCTGAGAATCCTCGCTTCGATAAGATCAAGCGTTCAATCTCCAAGCAGTCAGCTGGAGTGAAACCAGATTCGGATGTTCGAACGGACCCTGAACAAGAAGGTCTCGTCTCAAAGGTAGCTTCCAAGGAGGAGCCGATGACATATTCACCAGATCTGCGTACCAAGTCCTGCGTGGCCACGCAGGAGCTATCAAGATCACCGACGCCCTCTCCTGATTGATCCTGGCTACCAGCCTGGGGATGAGAGGAAACGGCGGGAACACATAAGCTAGTTTGAAGGTCCAAGGTGCTACTAGTGCATCCACTAGAGCCGCCTTGGGATCCCTGGATCTGGACCCGTAGCAAGGAACTTTGAAGTTCTGACGAGAGGCCATCAGATCCATGTCTGGAATGCCCCACAGCTGAGTGACTTGGGCAAAGATTTCCGGATGGAGTTCCCACTCCCCCGGATGCAATGTCTGACGACTCAGAAAATCCGCTTCCCAATTTTCCACTCCTGGGATGTGGATAGCAGACAGGTGGCAGGAGTGAGACTCCGCCCATAGAATGATTTTGGTCACTTCTTCCATCGCCAGGGAACTCCTTGTTCCCCCCTGATGGTTGATGTACGCAACAGTTGTCATGTTGTCTGATTGAAACCGTATGAACTTGGCCCTCGCTAGCTGAGGCCAAGCCTTGAGAGCATTGAATATCGCTCTCAGTTCCAGAATATTTATCGGTAGAAGAGATTCTTCCCGAGACCAAAGACCCTGAGCTTTCAGGGATCCCCAGACCGCGCCCCAGCCCATCAGACTGGCGTCGGTCGTGACAATGACCCACTCTGGTCTGCGGAATGTCATCCCTCGTGACAGGTTGTCCAGGGACAGCCACCAACGGAGTGAGTCTCTGGTCCTCTGATTTACTTGTATCTTCGGAGACAAGTCTGTATAGTCCCCATTCCACTGACTGAGCATGTACAGTTGTAATGGTCTTAGATGAATGCGTGCAAAAGGAACTATGTCCATTGCCGCTACCATCAACCCGATCACTTCCATGCACTGAGCTATGGAAGGAAGAGGAACGGAATGAAGTATCCGACAAGAGTCTAGAAGTTTTGTTTTTCTGGCCTCTGTCAGAAAAATCCTCATTTCTAAGGAGTCTATTATTGTTCCCAAGAAGGGAACCCTTGTTGACGGAGATAGAGAACTCTTTTCCACGTTCCCTTTCCATCCGTGAGATCTGAGAAAGGCCAGGACAATGTCCGTGTGAGCCTTTGCTTGAGGAAGGGACGACGCTTGAATCAGAATGTCGTCCAAGTAAGGTACTACAGCAATGCCCCTTGGTCTTAGCACAGCTAGAAGGGACCCTAGTACCTTTGTGAAAATCCTTGGAGCAGTGGCTAATCCGAAAGGAAGTGCCACGAACTGGTAATGTTTGTCCAGGAATGCGAACCTCAGGAACCGATGATGTTCCTTGTGGATAGGAATATGTAGATACGCATCCTTTAAATCCACCGTGGTCATGAATTGACGTTCCTGGATGGAAGGAAGAATAGTTCGAATGGTTTCCATCTTGAACGATGGAACCTTGAGAAACTTGTTTAAGATCTTGAGATCTAAGATTGGTCTGAACGTTCCCTCTTTTTTGGGAACTATAAACAGATTGGAGTAGAACCCCATCCCTTGTTCTCTTAATGGAACGGGATGAATCACTCCCATTTTTAACAGGTCTTCTACACAATGTAAGAATGCCTGTCTTTTTATGTGGTCTGAAGACAACTGAGACCTGTGGAACCTCCCCCTTGGGGGAAGTCCCTTGAATTCCAGAAGATAACCTTGGGAGACTATTTCTAGCGCCCAAGGATCCAGAACATCTCTTGCCCAAGCCTGAGCGAAGAGAGAGAGTCTGCCCCCCACCAGATCCGGTCCCGGATCGGGGGCCAACATTTCATGCTGTCTTGGTAGCAGTGGCAGGTTTCTTGGCCTGCTTTCCCTTGTTCCAGCCTTGCATTGGTCTCCAAGCTGGCTTGGCTTGAGAAGTATTACCCTCTTGCTTAGAGGACGTAGCACTTTGGGCTGGTCCGTTTCTACGAAAGGGACGAAAATTAGGTTTATTTTTTGCCTTGAAAGGCCGATCCTGAGGAAGGGCGTGGCCCTTACCCCCAGTGATATCCGAGATAATCTCTTTCAAGTCAGGGCCAAACAGCGTTTTCCCCTTGAAAGGAACGTTAAGTAGCTTGTTCTTGGAAGACGCATCAGCCGACCAAGATTTCAACCAAAGCGCTCTGCGCGCCACAATAGCAAACCCAGAATTCTTAGCCGCTAACCGAGCCAATTGCAAAGTGGCGTCTAGGGTGAAAGAATTAGCCAATTTGAGAGCATTGATTCTGTCCATAATCTCCTCATAAGGAGGAGAATCACTGTCGACCGCCTTTATCAGCTCATCGAACCAGAAACATGCGGCTGTAGCGACAGGGACAATGCATGAAATTGGTTGTAGAAGGTAACCCTGCTGAACAAACATCTTTTTAAGCAAACCTTCTAATTTTTTATCCATAGGATCTTTGAAAGCACAACTATCCTCTATGGGTATAGTGGTGCGTTTGTTTAAAGTGGAAACCGCTCCCTCGACCTTGGGGACTGTCTGCCATAAGTCCTTTCTGGGGTCGACCATAGGAAACAATTTTTTAAATATGGGGGGAGGGACGAAAGGAATACCGGGCCTTTCCCATTCTTTATTAACAATGTCCGCCACCCGCTTGGGTATAGGAAAAGCTTCTGGGAGCCCCGGCACCTCTAGGAACTTGTCCATTTTACATAGTTTCTCTGGGATGACCAACTTGTCACAATCATCCAGAGTGGATAATACCTCCTTAAGCAGAATGCGGAGATGTTCCAACTTAAATTTAAATGCAATCACATCAGGTTCAGCTTGTTGAGAAATGTTCCCTGAATCAGTAATTTCTCCCTCAGACAAAACCTCCCTGGCCCCATCAGACTGAGTTAGGGGCCCTTCAGAAATATTAATATCAGCGTCGTCATGCTCTTCAGTATCTAAAACAGAGCAGTCGCGCTTACGCTGATAAGTGTTCATTTTGGCTAAAATGTTTTTGACAGAATTATCCATTACAGCCGTTAATTGTTGCATAGTAAGGAGTATTGGCGCGCTAGATGTACTAGGTGCCTCCTGAGTGGGCAAGACTCGTGTAGACGAAGGAGGGAATGATGCAGTACCATGCTTACTCCCCTCACTTGAGGAATCATCTTGGGCATCATTGTCATTGTCACATAAATCACATTTATTTAAATGAATAGGAATTCTGGCTTCCCCACATTCAGAACACAGTCTATCTGGTAGTTCAGACATGTTAAACAGGCATAAACTTGATAACAAGTACAAAAAACGTTTTAAAATAAAACCGTTACTGTCACTTTAAATTTTAAACTGAACACACTTTATTACTGCAAATGCGAAAAAACATGAAGGAATTGTTCAAAATTCACCAAATTTTCACCACAGTGACTTAAAGCCTTAAAAGTATTGCACACCAAATTTGGAAGCTTTAACCCTTAAAATAACGGAACCGGAGCCGTTTTGAACTTTAACCCCTTTACAGTCCCTGGTATCTGCTTTGCTGAGACCCAACCAAGCCCCAAGGGGAATACGATACCAAATGACGCCTTCAGAAAGTCTTTTCTAAGTATCCGAGCTCCTCTCACATGCGACTGCATGCCATGCCTCTCAAAAACAAGTGCGCAACACCGGCGCGAAAATGAGGCTCTGCCTATGCTTTGGGAAAGCCCCTAAAGAATAAGGTGTCTAAAACAGTGCCTGCCGATATTATTATATCAAAATACCCAGATAAAATGATTCCTCAAGGCTAAATATGTGTTAATAATCAATCGATTTAGCCCAAAAAAAGTCTACAGTCTAAATAAGCCCTTTTTGAAGCCCTTATTTACAATCGTAATAAACATGGCTTACCGGATCCCAGAGGGAAAATGACAGCTTCCAGCATTACATCGTCTTGTTAGAATGTGTCATACCTCAAGCAGCAAGAGACTGCTCACTGTTCCCCCAACTGAAGTTAATTGCTCTCAACAGTCCTGTGTGGAACAGCCATGGATTTTAGTGACGGTTGCTAAAATCATTTTCCTCATACAAACAGAAATCTTCATCTCTTTTCTGTTTCTGAGTAAATAGTACATACCAGCACTATTTCAAAATAACAAACTCTTGATTGAATAATAAAAACTACAGTTAAACACTAAAAAACTCTAAGCCATCTCCGTGGAGATGTTGCCTGTACAACGGCAAAGAGAATGACTGGGGTAGGCGGAGCATAGGAGGGATCATGTGACCAGCTTTGCTGGGCTCTTTGCCATTTCCTGTTGGGGAAGAGAATATCCCACAAGTAAGGATGACGCCGTGGACCGGACACACCTATGTTGGAGAAACAGAGATTTTAGCATTCAGGTGAATAATCTGCATGTTTGCATCACAGATAAAAAAATTGCAATTCTCAAAGCCTTAATTCTTTCTTGGAACATCAAGGGGACTCTCCACCTCGATCAAATCCGTTAAGGAGTCGCACCAGCTGCTGCCGGTTGAAATAAATCCTGAGAAAAGTTTCCATCTTCTTATCCATCGTCTCTCTGAAAGACGAGCTATCCTGAAGAGGGATAGAAGTACACTTAGCTAACGTGGAGATAGCGTCATCCACCATAGGGACGGAACCCCCACAACTCGAGCGCTTCTCTCTTTGTATGCAAATTATTATGACCCTGGGGAAGTCTCCCTATGGGTGATGGGGGAAACCAGACGTGGACTCCTTGCCCAGTGTGCTTAGAGGAATGTGGCTGCACCTCACTGACGAGGCCCATAGGAGGCCGAAACGATCGTCTGGGGTTGTCATGTTCCTTGTTCAGAGGAGAATTGCCTGGTATTTCGGGGCTGGACTGACCTTACTTGGCAGGATAAGACTGATATACTTCAGGAAAGTTTTCTTCTGTGAAAAGCACACTGGTCTAAAAGAGGCTGCTTCCGGGTGGTAAATCGCCATAGAACAAGCCACTGAGCTGTTGTTCGTTCCTGGTAGAGCGCTTCTCTCTTTGTATGCAAATTATTATGACCCTGGGGAAGTCTCCCTATGGGTGATGGGGGAAACCAGACGTGGACTCCTTGCCCAGTGTGCTTAGAGGAATGTGGCTGCACCTCACTGACGAGGCCCATAGGAGGCCGAAACGATCGTCTGGGGTTGTCATGTTCCTTGTTCAGAGGAGAATTGCCTGGTATTTCGGGGCTGGACTGACCTTACTTGGCAGGATCAGACTGATATACTTCAGGAAAGTTTTCTTCTGTGAAAAGCACACTGGTCTAAAAGAGGCTGCTTCCGGGTGGTAAATCGCCATAGAACAAGCCACTGAGCTGTTGTTCGTTCCTGGTAGAGCGCTTCTCTCTTTGTATGCAAATTATTATGACCCTGGGGAAGTCTCCCTATGGGTGATGGGGGAAACCAGACGTGGACTCCTTGCCCAGTGTGCTTAGAGGAATGTGGCTGCACCTCACTGACGAGGCCCATAGGAGGCCGAAACGATCGTCTGGGGTTGTCATGTTCCTTGTTCAGAGGAGAATTGCCTGGTATTTCGGGGCTGGACTGACCTTACTTGGCAGGATCAGACTGATATACTTCAGGAAAGTTTTCTTCTGTGAAAAGCACACTGGTCTAAAAGAGGCTGCTTCCGGGTGGTAAATCGCCATAGAACAAGCCACTGAGCTGTTGTTCGTTCCTGGTAGAGCGCTTCTCTCTTTGTATGCAAATTATTATGACCCTGGGGAAGTCTCCCTATGGGTGATGGGGGAAACCAGACGTGGACTCCTTGCCCAGTGTGCTTAGAGGAATGTGGCTGCACCTCACTGACGAGGCCCATAGGAGGCCGAAACGATAGTCTGGGGTTGTCATGTTCCTTGTTCAGAGGAGAATTGCCTGGTATTTCGGGGCTGGACTGACCTTACTTGGCAGGATCAGACTGATATACTTCAGGAAAGTTTTCTTCTGTGAAAAGCACACTGGTCTAAAAGAGGCTGCTTCCGGGTGGTAAATCGCCATAGAACAAGCCACTGAGCTGCTGTTCGTTCCTGGTAGAGCGCTTCTCTCTTTGTATGCACAACTCGAGCTGAGAGTCCTGGAATAATTTTTTAAAGGCATACGAAGGGGAAAAGGAAGATCCAATTCTATCCCACTCGATTTTAATAATGTTCGCCATTTTTACAAGTACAGGAAAAGTTAGCGGCGCTACCCTATCCTTGTACTCCTAATTTAGGGATCAAAGGTTCATGAGGCAACTTGGCCTCTGGAACCTGTCGACAGAACCTCCTTTAGAATAAAACGTAAGTGTTCAATTTTAAATCTAAAGGCTGGCTCCTCCGCAGCCGGAGGCCTAGAGGTAGCAGACTCCATCCAGAAATTTCACCCTCTGAAGACTCAGAGTGTGACCCATCCTGGGATACTTGGCAGACACAAATCTAGTAAATCACTGGATGTCCCCTGGACCGGAGAGCTATGTTTAACCTTTTGCTTGCGCTTAGCAGGGCAAGGTATAGCACTAAGCCTCAGACACCATTTTTAACTGCGCGGTAAAGTCAGATGGTAAAAGGCCCCCTCCAGGCGGAGGATCAGGCTTGCTACGGGAAGCTGTATGTGACAATGGAGATGACTGATGGGTATGCACCTCACGGGACAGCAAGTCCTCATTGGTGGACGGCTCAGTAGTACTAAAGGGGTTAACCTTCTTAGACATAATAACCTTGTTGATGCATATGGAACATAGTTGAGAGGGCGGGCACACCAAGGCCTCCTAACAATATAGACAGGTATTACTATTAGGAATAGAGGGAGTACCCTCAAGCATATCAGAATCCTCCATAGCTTGTGCTAACAGTAGGATACAGAATAAATGAACTTTTTATTTTTCACAAAACGGCACCTTTATACTCCCAATGACTGGGGCACTCACCACCACCTAGACCCAGGCAACCAGAGAAGAAGCAACCACTCCGACAGCTAGCTCGGTCAGGAAATAGAAAACGTGTGACCACACCCGTTCACGTGGTGCGCAAGGCAGGAAAGTGAAAGTAAAAACCTGTATGTTCTGTTACCGCATAACAGTCTATGAGTCTAAAAAAACAAAAATAAATCTCACACATAAAGTAGCATAAAATCAAAGTAACACATCTGATTAATCCCCACTGTTCAATAAGCCCATGATTCTATAAAGTTAAAAGAAGTCACAATGTGACCCTGTCTTCAGCAATTTCAACATAAGCAAAAATTTAAACGATCTTACCAGAATCCGTGCTGTGGAACACACACAGCCTCTCAAGTGTGACATGGACTTGAGTGAAGAAAGCAGACAGTCTGGATGGGTTTGCAGGAAGACTCTCCCTGCATCTCCAGACTCTTGTCAATGCTCTCACTGAGAGGCTGACAAGACTACTTAAAACTCCAGTTCCATATCGAAAGGCATATACCCCCCCCCTGAGGAACAACTGTGAAATCTTCTGACACTTCTCTGCCATCTTCCTGTGACGAAAGGCAAAGAATGACTGGGGGATAGGGAAAGTGGAGAGGTATTTAAGCCTTTGGCTGGGGTGTCTGCTTCCTCCTGGTGGCCAGGTTCAGTATTTCCCAACAGTAAGGCATGAAGCCGTGGACTCTCCTTAAATTAAGAAGAAAACAACATATTTGCATATCTGTCATACCCACCTCAGTAAACCATTCACATGGATTAATAATAAAACCTTTAAAAGTCTCATCAAACAGAGCCCTGAGGTGTTTTTCTGGGGATGCAACATGTGTTGTATACATGTTTCAGAAAAAAGGAAATTTATGCTTACCTGATAAATTTATTTCTTTTACGATATGACGAGTCCACGGATTTCATCCTTATGGGATATCGCCTCCTGGTCAGCAGGAGGAGGCAAAGAGTACCACAGCAGAGCTGTATATATAGCTCCTCCCTTCCCTCCCACTCCAGTCATTCGCCCGAAGTTAGGAAGAGAAAGGAAAAGCCAAGGTGTAGAGGTGACTGAAGTTGAACAAAAATAAAGACCTGTCTTAGAAAATGACAGGGTGGGCCATAGACTCGTCATATCGTAAAATAAATAAATTTATCAGGTAAGCATAAATTTCCTTTTCTTTTACAAGATAGGACGAGTCCACGGATTTCATCCTTACTTATGGGATACAATACTAAAGCTATAGGACACGGATGAAAGGGAGGGGACAAGACAGGAACCTAAACAGAAGGCACCACTGCTTGAAGAACCTTTCTCCAGAAAACAGCCTCGGGCGAGGCAAAAGTATCAAATTTGGAAAAAGTGCAACAGCCCTAGTAGAATGAGCCGTAATTCTTTCAGGAGGCTGCTGTCCAGCAGTCTCGTATGCAATACGGATGATACTCTTCAGCCAAAAAGAAAGGGAGGTAGCCGTAGCTTTCTGACCCCTACGTGTTCCGGAAAAAACAACAAATAATGAAGATGATTGACAAAATTTTTTAGTCGCCTGCAAGTAAAACTTCAGGGCACGGACCACGTCCAAGTTATGTAACAGACGCTCCTTCTTAGGAGGATTGGGACACAATGAACAATAATTTCCTGATTAATATTTTTTTGGAAACAACCTTAGGAAGAAAACCAGGTTGGTACATAACACTACCTTATCGGAATGAAAAATAAGGTAAGGAGAATCACATTGTAGAATCGAAAGCTCAGAAACTCTGCGAGCAGAAGAAATAGCAACCAAAAATAAAACTTTCCAAGATAACAACTTAATATCTATGGAATGCATAGGTTCAAAAGGAACCCCTTGAAGAACCTGAAGAACTAAATTCAAACTCCAAGGAGGAGTAATAGGTCTAAACACAGGCCTGATCCTAGTCAGAGCCTGACAAAAGGATTGAACATCCGGAATATCTGCCAGATGTTTGTGCAGCAAAATAGATAAAGCAGAAATCTGTCCCTTTAAGGAACTTGCCGATAACCCCTTCTCCAATCCTTCTTGGAGAAAGGACAAAATCCTAGGAATCCTAATCTTACTCCATGAGTAACCCTTGGATTCGCACCAATAAAGATATTTACGCCATATCTTATGGTAAATCTATCTAGTAACAGGCTTACGTGCCTGAATCAAGGTATCAACAGTGGCAGAGATGACATGTCCACCAGATCGGCATACCAAGTCTTGCGAGGCCACGCAGGAGCGATGAGAAGCACTGAAGCCCTCTCCTGTTAGATCCGAGCAATCACCCGGGGAAGGAGAGCAAACTGTGGAAACACATAAGCTAGGTTGAACGACCAAGACACTTTCAAGGCATCTATCAGTTCGGCCTGAGGATCCCTGGACCTGGATTCGTATCTCGGGAGCTTGGCATTCTGACAAGATGCCATAAGATCCAGCTCCGGTCTGCCCCATCTGAGAATCAGGGTGGCAAAGACCTCCAGATGGAGTTCCGATTCCCCCGGATGAAACGTCTGTCTGCTCAAAAAATCTGCTTCCCAGTTGTCCACTCCTGGGATGTAGATTGCTGACAGATAACAAGAGTGAGCCTCCGCCCACCAAATTATCTTGGATACTTACGTCATCGCTAAGGAACTCCTTGTTCCTCCCTGATGATTGATGTAAGCCACAGTCGTGTTGTCCGACTGAAAACGGATGAATTTGGCCAAAGCCACCTGAGGCGAAGCCTGAAGTGCATTGAATATTGCCCTAAATTCCAGAATATTGATTGGAATTAGAGACTCCAACCGAGTCCACACACCCTGAGCCTTCAGGGAATTCCAGACTGCACCCCATCCTAGTAGACTGGCGTCCGTTGTCACTATCACCCATGAAGGTCTGCGGAAGCACGTCCCTTGGGACAGATGATCCTGCGACAATCACCAAAGAAGAGAGTCTCTTGTCTCCTGATCCAGATCTATCTGAGGAGACAAATCTGCATAACCTCCATTCCACTGTCTGAGCATGCTCAGTTGTAGAGGTCTGAGATGAAAACGAGCAAACGGAATGATGTCCATTGTCGCCACCATCAATCCAATTACCTCCATTCACTGAGCCACTGATGGCCGAGGATTGGACTGAAGGGATCGCATGTATTCAGAATCTTTAACTTTCTGACTTCCGTCAAGAAGATTTTCATGGATACAGAGTTTATTAGAGTTCCCAGGAAAGGAACCCTTGTCTGTGGAATTAGTGAACTCTTTTCTAGATTCACCTTCCACCCGTGAGTCCTTAGAAAGGATAGAACCATGTCAGTATGAGACTTTGTCAGCTGATAAGACGCATGGATCAGAATATCGTCCAGATAAGGCTCCACTGCAATGCCCCGCGGTCTGAGAACCGCCAGCAGAGACCCTAGGACCTTCGTGAAGATCCTGGGTGCCGTGGCCAGCCCGAAAGGAAGGGCCACAAACTGAAAATGTTTTTTCAGAAAGGCAAACCTCAGGAACTGGTGATCTGTGGATAGGAATATGCAGATATGCATCCTTTAAGTCCACGGTAGTCATATATTGACCCTCCTGGATCAATGGAAGAATTGTCCGAATAGTCTCCATCTTGAAGGAAACTTGTTTAGACTCTTGAGATCTAAAATGGGTTGGAACGTTCCCTGTTTTTTGGGAACCACAAAAAGATTTGAGTAAAACCCCCCGCCCCTGTTTTGGAACGGGACAAATTACTCCCATAGTGGAGAGGTCTTTTACACAACGTAAGAACGCCTCTCTTTTTATCTGGTCTACAGACAATCGTGAAAGAAACCTTCCCCTTGGGAAGGAATTTTTGAACTCCAACTGATACCCTTGAGACACGATTTCTAGTGTCCAGGGATCCTGAACGTCTCTTATCCAAGCCTGGAGAGAGAAAGTCTGTCCCCTACTAGATCCGGTCCCGGATCGGGGGCCACCCCTTCATGCTGTCTTGGGAGCAGCAGCGGGCTTCTTGGGTTGTTTACCCTTGTTCCAAGCCTGGTTGGGTCTCCAGGTGGATTTGGCTTGTGAATAATTCCCTTCCTGCTTAGCGGAAGAGGGAGGGGTGACTCCTTTGAAATTGCAAAAGGAACGAAAATTACTCTGTCGTCCCCTTTGTTTAGATGTCTTATCTTGAGGGAGGAGGTGACCCTTACCTCCTGTAATGTCAGAAATGATTTCTTTCAAGTCAGGCCCAAATAGGGTCTTTCCCTTGAAAGGAATAGCCAAAAGGTTGGATTTAGAGGACACATCCGCAGACCAAGATTTCAACCATAGGGCTCTCCGTGCTCAGATGGAGAATCCCAAACTCTTAGCCGCCAATTTGGTGATCTGAAAGGCAGCATCCGTAATAAAAGAAGTAGCCAGCTTACGGGCCTTAATTCTATCTTGTATTTCCTCCAAAGAAGTCTCAGTCCTAAGAGACTCTTCTAAAGCTTCAAACCAAAAAGCAGCCGCGGTCGTGACTGTTACAATGCAGGCCGCTGGTTGCAATAAAAACCCTTGATGAACATATAGTTTTTTGAGAAGACCCAACTTCTTATCCATGGGGTCTTTGAAAGCACAACTGTCCTCGATAGGAAGTCGTACGCTTTGCCAGAGTAGAGATAGCTCCCTCCACCTTAGGGACCGTCTGCCAAGAGTCCTTAATGGTGTCAGCTTTAGGGTACATTTTCTTAAAAATAGGGGAAGGAGAGAACGGGATACCCGGTCTTCCCCATTCCCTTGCAACAATTTCCGAAATTCTCTTAGGAACCGGAAAAACATTGGAATAAGAAGGAACCTCTAAGTATTTGTCCATCTTACAATTTCTCTGGTGGGACCACAATAGAGTCACAGTCGTCCAGAGTCGTCATAACCTCTCGCAGCAACAGACGGAGGTGTTCAAGTTTAAATCTGAGACATGACGTCCGAATCTGTCTGGGGCAATGCACTTCCTGAATCAGACAGTTCCCCCTCAGACAGGGTCTCCCTACCCCCCAATTCAGAGCCCTGGGAGGGTACATCGGAGATAGCCATCAAAGCATCAGAAGTCGCAGGGACCACATGGGCTTCTGTCCTGCTGTGTTTGCCTTGTAACACTGGCAACTTAGATAAAACTTCTGTAAGAGTGGATGACATAACTGCAGCCATATCCTGCAGAGTGAATGAAGTGGACGCAGTTTTAGAACACAGCGTCGCTTGGGCGGGCGTTAAAGGTTGTGACGCTTGGGGAGAAAGTTGCGGCATACCCCGAGTCTCATCAGTCTGAGAAACATCCTTAGATATACTTGCATTAAAGAAAATTTGTTCTTTAAATTGTAAAGCCCTCTCAGTACGAGGGACAAAAAGTAATAGGGGGTTCCACATTGGCATCTAAACACATAGAACATGTACTTTCCAGAAGTTCAGACATGACAAACAAACCAGCAATATTGGTCATTTTATTGTGAGTAAAAGCAAACACCTTTAGTAATTTTGTTGAAAACCCCCAAAAAAACGATGTACTGTGCCTTTAAAAAATAAAAAGTATACTTTTTTACTGCACCGCAATAATATGAAACAACAAGGCAACCACAGGACTATCTTTAAAGTTGTCCGGTATGCTGTATAGACAGGTTATGTGGATTTAAGCACCAGCACCTCGCCACAGCTCTACTATGGCGCCTACCTGCCCCCACGAGTCCTGATAGACCTTCGAGAGCAGTGCTCCCAAGACCGCTTGAGTAGTTTATTAACACAAACTCTGTCTTAGACCACACCGGAGCTCTGAGAAACTCTTCCAATAGTCAGGATCCGGATAGCAAGTGCGCGTCTCAGCACGCAAAAAACTAGGCCCCGCCCATCGTGGGTGGACTCGGCCATGAATAACGATCCTCATGAGAACCGCATGGGAAAAAAATGTCTGATCACGATCTGACCGAAGTCATGCAAATATAAGCCAAATGTGCCCCAACAAATAAAAAAAACGCTCTCTTGTTCCCATTAAATTACAAACGTAAATGCAGAACACTTAGCTGCCACACACTCCCTGCGTCATAGCCCTGATCACATCCAACTGAATAAACATTTATTAGGGTCCTGATAGCGCCTGCTAAGCTTTACCTAATAAAAGAGGGGATACCTATGCACACTACTCTTTACCCTGTGCAAATTGATTAGCCCTTGCCGGTATAGGGAATCGGTACCAGTCATTTCTGAGATACTACAGTCTCCCCAGAAGTAAGTGACTGCACATACCTTAATACTGAACGCAGTATGAGGCTGTCCCACACAAGGAAGATGTTCTTTTTCCTCACCTCCATCAGCTCTGTGTGGACAAAACAGGGTCTTAGATAATATCTGCTAAGACCATCAGCAGGGCAGCAAACAATATGGGAGCTTGATATTGGAATGACAATCTCCCCAGTCCATTGCTTAAAGCCAGTAGCTCCAGCCCTGAGCAAAATAGTACACACCAGTACCATTTAAAAATAATAAACACTTGATTGAAGAATCTAAACTAACACCTCACTTTACCTCTTCCTATCACTAACACAGGGAGAGAATGACTGGGGTGGGAGGGAAGGGAGGAGCTATATATACAGCTCTGCTGTGGTGCTGACCAGGAGGCGATATCCCATAAGGATGAAATCTGTGCACTCGTCATATCTTGTAAAATAAATATATATATATATATATATATATATATATATATATATATATATATATATATATATATATACACACACACACACACACACACACACATACAAGTGGCCCTTGTTTCGTGCCGGTTCAATTTGCGCAGTTTCAGAATAACGCCCTTTTTTTCAGTCATGTGACTGCAACTGAAAAGCACTGAGAAGCAGTGCATTGATTAAAATAAGGGCAGGCCAGTAGGTGGAGCTGTGCGCTTCTGCAGCAGTAAAGATATGCAAGCCAAGCAGGCTGAAATTTATCAGTGTAACCAAACCTGAGCTATCGAGCAGCTTTAAAAAGAAACAAGATCTAGCAGCCACTTCCCTTTTATCTTACTGCCCAGCTGATTGAAGGTCAGGGTGTCTATAAATCAGTCCAGACTGGAATGCATAGAATAGCTGCAGACCCGATATTATCTAACATGCTAACAATGCAGAGAACAGTTTGCAGAAAAATGCAAGTAAAAAAAATGTTTTTGTTCATTAAACTTAGTTTGATAATACATTCTGCGTTGTGTGATTGTTTTATTAGGTTTATAATGCTGTTTAGCAAATGTTTTTGTTCATTAAACTTAGATGGTGATACATTCTGTGTTGTGTGATTATTTTATTAGGTTTATAATGCTGTTTAGCAAATGTTTTTGTTCATTAAACTTAGATGGTGATACATTCTGTGTTGTGTCATTTTATTAGGTTTATAATGCTGTTTAGCATTTAAAGTCTTCATTTCAAAGCTTTAAAAATAATGTATTAGGTGTTATTTATGTCAATTTTGAGAGGGGCCTGAAACCTAACTCCCTCACTTCTAATTGACTTACATTATAAACTGGGTTTCAATTTACAATGGTTTCTATTTACAACTATTCCTTCTGGAACCTAACCCCGGCATAAATTGAGGGCTACCTGTACAGTTTATGCTAAAGTTTAGGCACCCCTGACAATTTCCATGATTTTTATTTATAAATAATTGGGTGTTTGGATCCGCAATTTCATTTTGATCTATCAAATAACTGAAGGACACAGAATATTTCAGTAGTGAAATGAAGTTTATTGGATTAACAGAAAATGTGCAATATGCATCAAAACGAAATTAGACCGGTGCATAAATTTGGGCACCTCAACAGAAATATTGCATCAATATTTAGTAGAGCCTCCTTTAGCTTCATATAGCCTGTAATGAGTGTCTGGATTCTGGATTAAGGTATTTTGGACCATTCCTACTTGCAAAACATCTCCAGTTCAGTTAGGTTTGCTAGTTGCCGAGCATGGACAGCTTGCTTCAAATCACCCCACAGATTTTCAATGATATTCAGGTCTGGGGACTGGAATGGCCATTCCAGAACATTGTACTTGTTCCTCTACATAAATGCTAGAGTAGATTTTGAGCAGTGTTTTGAGTCGTCTTGTTGAAATATCCAGCCCCGGTATAACTTCAACTTTGTGACTGATTCCTCAACAATATTCTCAAGTATCTGCTGATATTGAGTGGAATCCATGTGACCCTCAACTTTAACAAGATTCTCAGTACCGGCACTGGCCACACCGCATGATGGAACATCCATCAAATTTTACTGTGGGTAGCAAGTGTTTGTCTTGGAATGGTGTGTTCTTTTGCCACCATGCATAACTCCCCTTGTTATGACCAAATAACTTAATCTTTGTTTCATCAGTCCACAGCACCTTCTTCCAAAATGAAGCTGGCTTGTCCAAATGTGCGTTTGCATACCTCAAAGAGACTCTGTTTGTGGTGTGTGTGCAGAAAAGGCTTCTTCCGCATCACTCTCCCATACAGCTTCTCCTTGTGCAAAGTGCGCTGAATTGTTGAAAGATGCACAGTGACACCATCTGCAGCAAGATGATGCTGTAGGCCTTTGGAGGTGGTCTGTGGGCTGTTTTTGACCGTTCTCACCATTCTTTGCCTTTCCGATATTTTACTTGGCCTGCCACTTCTGGCCTTAACAAGAACTGTGCCTGTGGTCTTCCATTTCCTCACAGTGTACACCGACAGCTTAAATCCATGCGATAGCTTTTTGTAGCCTTCCCCTAAACCATAATGTTGAACAATCTTTGTTTTCAGGTAATTTGAGAGTTGTTTTGAGGCCCCCATGTTGCCACTCTTCAGAGGAGAGTCAAAGAGAACAACAACTTGCAATTGGCCACCTTTAATACCTTTTCTCATGATTGGATGCACCTGTTTTTGAAGTTCAAGGCTTAATGGGCTCACCAAACCAATTGTGTGCTCCAATTAATCAGTGCTAGGTAGTTAGGTATACAAATCAACAGAATGACAAGGGTGCCCAAATGTATGCACCTGTCTAATTTTGTTTTGATGCATATTGCACATTTTCTGTTAATCCAATAAACCTCATTTCACTACTGAAATATTACTGTGTCCTTCAGTTATTTGATAGATCAAAATGAAATTGCTGATCCAAACACCCAATTATTTATAAATGAAAAAATCATGTAAATTGTCATGGAAATAAGTTAGGTTGCGTATATGAAATACAGTTAGAAAAATAGACTGTGTGTACTATAGCCACAAAGAAAAACACTTATTTCCTTTTCACATTTTTTTTTTTTTTTACTAAAAGCATCCATTTAAGGCATAAAATGCGGCTTTAAGTAGCAGCTCTTAACTTTTCAATAAACCAAAACATGAAGTGAATAAGTATTTTAAACTAAAGAGGAAGCAGTGATTTAAACTCTTAAGTTACACACATGTAGTTCATACATTTTCAAATCTTGTCTCTTCTCAGTAGTTCCAGCAATAAAAGAAAAAAACCTTTGAATGTTCCATCATGCTCAATTTGACACAACATAATAGTCTAACAAACAGGTTATCTTATCTTGATATATATATTTTTACAAATTTAATATACATCATGTACACCACAGTAGCGATACTAAATTTTAAATATCATGAAAAAGTCCCCTGCATCAAATATAAATTTAAAAAGGCAAAAGGACAGAGCAATCTTCATTGTTTTTTTTTTTTTATTCTGAAATATCTTCCTCTCCATACAAGAATCTGTGATGAAGCGCTTTTCACAAAGGCAGCAGTGAATTTTTAAACAATGTTTCCTCGACCCTCTTCAGAATAAAAACTATTAATCACAGTGTAAATTTATATTGTCCTGCTGCCCTTCATTCCTGGGTTGAGTCTACAAAATAAAACCTAGCCAAAACGTTCCAGTCAAAACGTGATTAGGCTATTTACCTTAGGTTATTAGTTTGAAAATTTAGCAGAGGAATGTCTGTTAACTCCTTTAGTGTTAGAAGCGCCTGCAACTCTGAACACCAAAAAGGAGCAAGTCCTTGATACACCAACAGGTGGTGTGACAGCATTGACTTTAATAAACTTTTATAGACAAATGGAAAAAGATCTACAAAAACATTTTGCTAGTAATATTACATGGCAGCACACTTTATTTATTCTACACAAAACCAAAGTTCTTGGTCTTAATAGCAAGTAACAACTTCTGTTTGAGAATCTGTTTGGAGGAATATAGAGGTACATAAAGCCGGGAGATGCAAGTGTTTGCTGTGGGAAGATGTTGGTCATCTGGCGGCCTGATGGTGATGGATGGCATGGGCTGAAATCCCTCTTCACTAGCAGGTAATGATGGACTTGATGTCCAAAAATACACCTGGAGAGATGATAAAAGATTGCCAGTATAATTCATCTGAGAGATTAAAAGGGACAGTCTACTTAAAAATGTTTAAAAAGATAGATAAATCCTATTATTGCCCATTCCCCAGTTTTGAATAACCAATATGATTCTATTAATACACTTTTTACCTCTATGATTAACTTGTATCTAAGCCGCTACAGACGGCCCCATAATCTCAATTCTTTTGACAGACTTATTTTAGCCAATTAGTGCTGGTCCATAAATAACTCCATGGGAGTGAGCACAGTTATCTATATGGCCAACATTAAATATCACTGTCTAACTGGGAAAAACTGTCAAGATGCACTGAGATAAGGGGCAGCCTTCAAGGGCTTAAAAACATAATTTATGTAAGAACTTACCTGATAAATTCATTTCTTTCATATTAGCAAGAGTCCATGAGCTAGTGACGTATGGGATATACATTCCTACCAGGAGGGGCAAAGTTTCCCAAACCTCAAAATGCCTATAAATACACCCCTCACCACACCCACAAATCAGTTTAACGCATAGCCAAGAAGTGGGGTGATAAGACAAAAGTGCGAAAGCATAAAAAATAAGGAATTGGAATAATTGTGCTTTATACAAAAAATCATAACCACCACAAAAAGGGTGGGCCTCATGGACTCTTGCTAATATGAAAGAAATGAATTTATCAGGTAAGTTCTTACATAAATTATGTTTTCTTTCATGTAATTAGCAAGAGTGCATGAGCTAGTGACGTATGGGATAATGACTACCCAAGATGTGGATCTTCCACGCAAGAGTCACTAGAGAGGGAGGGATAAAATAAAGACAGCCAATTCCGCTGAAAATAATCCACACCCAAAATAAAGTTTAAATCTTATAATGAAATTATAAGCAGAAGAATCAAACTGAAACAGCTGCCTTAAGTACTTTTCTACCAAAAACTGCTTCAGAAGAAGAAAACACATCAAAATGGTAGAATTTAGTAAAAGTATGCAAAGAAGACCAAGTTTGCTGCTTTGCAAATCTGATCAACCGAAGCTTCATTCCTAAACGCCCAGGAAGTAGAAACTGACCTAGTAGAATGAGTTGTGATCCTTTTGAGTTTTACCCGACTCGACATAAGCATGATGAATTAAAGATTTCAACCAAGATGCCAAAGAAATGACAGAAGCCTTCTGACCTTTCCTAGAACCGGAAAAGATAACAAATAGACTAGAAGTCCTTCGGAAATTTTTAGTAGCTTCAACATAATATTTCAAAGCTCTAACTACATCCAAAGAATGCAATGATTTCTCCTTAGAATTCTTAGGATTAGGACACAATGAAGGAACCACAATTTCTCTACTAATGTTGTTAGAATTCACAACCTTAGGTAAAAATTCAAAAGAAGTTTGCAACACCGCCTTATCCTGATGAAAAATCAGAAAAGGAGACTCACAAGAAAGAACAGATAATTCAGAAACTCTTCTAGCAGAAGAGATGGCCAAAAGAAACAAAACTTTCCAAGAAAGTAATTTAATGTCCAATGAATGCATAGGTTCAAACGGAGGAGCTTGAAGAGCCCCCAGAACCAAATTCAAACTCCAAGGAGGAGAAATTGACTTAATGACACGTTTTATACGAACCAAAACTTGTACAAAACAATGAATATCAGGAAGATTAGCAATCTTTCTGTGAAAAAGAACAGAAAGAGCAGAGATTTGTCCTTTCAAGGAACTTGCAGACAAACCTTTATCCAAACCATCCTGAAGAAACTGTAAAATTCTCGGAATTCTAAAAGAATGCCAGGAAAAATGATGAGAGACACCAAGAAATGTAAGTCTTCCAGACTCGATAATATATCTTCCTAGATACAGATTTACGAGCCTGTAACATAGTATTAATCACAGAGTCAGAGAAACCTCTTTGACTAAGAATCAAGCATTCAATCTCCATACCTTTAAATTTAAGGATTTGAGATCCTGATGGTAAAAAGGACCTTGCGACAGAAGGTCTGGTCTTAACGGAAGAGTCCACGGTTGGCAAGAGGCCATCCGGACAAGATCCGCATACCAAAACCTGTGAGGCCATGCTGGAGCCACCAGCAGAACAATCAAGCATTCCTTCAGAATCTTGGAGATTACTCTTGGAAGAAGAACTAGAGGCGGGAAGATATAGGCAGGATGATACTTCCAAGGAAGTGACAATGCATCCACTGCTTCCGCCTGAGGGTCCCTGGATCTGGACAGATACCTGGGAAGTTTCTTGTTTAGATGAGAAGCCATCAGATCTATTTCTGGAAGTCCCCACATTTGAACAATCTGAAGAAATACCTCTGGGTGAAGAGACCATTCGCCCGGATGTAACGTTTGGCGACTGAGATAATCCGCTTCCCAATTGTCTATACCTGGGATATGAACCGCAGAGATTAGACAGGAGCTGGATTCCGCCCATACCAGTATTCGAGATACTTCTTTCATAGCCAGAGGACTGTGAGTCCCTCCTTGATGATTGATATATGCCACAGTTGTGACATTGTCTGTCTGAAAACAAATGAACGATTAGAGTTCCAAAATATTGATTGGTAATCTCACCTACTGAGATTCCCAAACCCCTTGTGCTGTCAGAGACCCCCAAACAGCTCCCCAACCTGTCAGACTTGCATCTGTTGAAATTACAGTCCAGGTCGGAAGAACAAAAGAAGCCCCCTGAACTAAACAATGGTGATCTGTCCACCACGTCAGAGAGTGTCGAACAATCGGTTTTAAAGATATTGAGATATCTTTGTGTAATCCCTGCACCACTGGTTCAGCATACAGAGCTGAAGAGGTCGCATGTGAAAACGAGCAAAGGGGATCGCGTCCGATGCAGCAGTCATAAGACCTAGAATTTCCATGCATAAGGCTACCGAAGGGAATGATTGAGACTGAAGGTTTCGACAAGCTGAGATCAATTTCAGACGTCTCTTGTCTGTCAGAGACAGAGTCATGGACACTGAATCTATCTGGAAACCTAAAAAGGTTACCCTTGTCTGAGGAATCAATGAACTTTTTGGTAAATTGATCCTCCAACCATGATCTCGAAGAAACAACACAAGTTGATTCGTATGATATTCTGCTAAATGTGAAGACTGAGCAAGTACCAAGATATCGTCCAAATAAGGAAATACCACAAAACCCTGTTCTCTGATTACAGACAGAAGGGCACCGAGAACCTTATGTAAAAATTCTTGGAGCTGTTGCTAGGCCAAACGGCAGAGCCACAAACTGGTAATGCTTGTCTAGGAAAGAGAATCTCAGAAACTGATAGTGATCTGGATGAATCGGAATATGCAGATATGCATCCTGTAAATCTATTGTGGACATATAATGCCCTTGCTGAACAAAAGGCAGGATAGTCCTTACAGTTACCATTTTGAATGTTGGTATCCTTACATAACGATTCAATATTTTTAGATCCAGAACTGGTCTGAAGGAATTCTCCTTCTTTGGTACAATGAAGAGATTCGATTAAAACCGCAGCCCCTGTTCCAGAACTGGAACTGGCATAATTACTCCAGCCAACTCCAGATCTGAAACACATTTCAGAAATGCTTGAGCCTTCACTGGATTTACTGGGACACGGGAAAGAAAAAAACAGAATTTATGCTTACCTGATAAATTACTTTCTCCAACGGTGTGTCCGGTCCACGGCGTCATCCTTACTTGTGGGAATATCTCTTCCCCAACAGGAAATGGCAAAGAGTCCCAGCAAAGCTGGCCATATAGTCCCTCCTAGGCTCCGCCCACCCCAGTCATTCGACCGACGGACAGGAGGAAAAATATAGGAGAAACCATATGGTACCGTGGTGACTGTAGTTAGAGAAAATAATTCATCAGACCTGATTAAAAAACCAGGGCGGGCCGTGGACCGGACACACCGTTGGAGAAAGTAATTTATCAGGTAAGCATAAATTCTGTTTTCTCCAACATTGGTGTGTCCGGTCCACGGCGTCATCCTTACTTGTGGGAACCAATACCAAAGCTTTAGGACACGGATGAAGGGAAGGAGCAAATTAGGTTACCTAAACGGAAGGCACCACGGCTTGCAAAAACTTTCTCCCAAAAATAGCCTCCGAAGAAGCAAAAGTATCAAATTTGTAAAATTTGGCAAAAGTGTGCAGTGAAGACCAAGTCGCTGCCTTACATATCTGGTCAACAGAAGCCTCGTTCTTGAAGGCCCATGTGGAAGCCACAGCCCTAGTGGAGTGAGCTGTGATTCTTTCAGGAGGCTGCCGTCCGGCAGTCTCATAAGCCAATCGGATGATGCTTTTAAGCCAAAAGGAAAGAGAGGTAGAAGTCGCTTTTTGACCTCTCCTTTTACCAGAATAGACAACAAACAAAGAAGATGTTTGTCTGAAATCTTTCGTAGCCTCTAAATAGAATTTTAGAGCACGGACTACGTCCAAATTGTGTAACAAACGTTCCTTCTTTGAAACTGGATTCGGACATAAAGAAGGTACAACTATCTCCTGGTTAATATTCTTGTTAGAAACAACCTTTGGAAGAAAACCAGGCTTAGTACGCAAAACCACCTTATCTGCATGGAACACCAGATAGGGCGGAGAACACTGCAGAGCAGATAACTCTGAAACTCTTCTAGCAGAAGAAATAGCAACCAAAAACAAAACTTTCCAAGATAGTAACTTAATATCTATGGAATGTAAAGGTTCAAACGGAACCCCTTGAAGAACTGAAAGAACTAGATTTAGACTCCAGGGAGGAGTCAAAGGTCTGTAAACAGGCTTGATCCTAACCAGAGCCTGAACAAACGCTTGAACATCTGGCACAGCTGCCAGTCTTTTGTGTAGTAAGACAGATAAAGCAGAGATCTGTCCCTTTAGAGAACTTGCAGATAATCCTTTCTCCAAACCTTCTTGTAGAAAGGAGAGAATCTTAGGAATTTTTACCTTATTCCATGGGAATCCTTTGGATTCACACCAACAGATATATCTTTTCCATATTTTATGGTAAATCTTTCTAGTTACCTTAGGTCTTCTGATCTACTTGAATCATTGGAGACAAGTCTGTATAGTCCCCATTCCACTGTTTGAGCATGCACAGTTGTAATGGTCTTAGATGAATTTGTGCAAAAGGAACTATGTCCATTGCTGCAACCATCAACCCTACTACTTCCATGCACTGCGCTATGGAAGGACGTGGAACAGAATGAAGAACTTGACAAGTGCTTAGAAGTTTTGACTTTCTGACCTCTGTCAGAAAAATCCTCATTTCTAAGGAATCTATTGTTCCCAAGAAGGGAACTCTTGTTGACGGAGACAGAGAACTTTTTTCTATGTTCACCTTCCATCCGTGTGATCTGAGAAAGGTCAGAACGATGTCTGTATGAGCCTTTGCTGTTGACAGGGACGACGCTTGTATTAGAATGTCGTCCAAGTATGGTACTACTGCAATGACCCTCGGTCTTAGAACCGCTAGAAGGGACCCTAGTACCTTTGTGAAAATCCTTGGAGCAGTGGCTAACCCGAATGGGAGGGCCACAAACTGGTAATGTTTGTCCAGAAAGGCGAACCTTAGGAACTGATGATGTTCTTTGTGGATAGGAATATGTAGGTACGCATCCTTTAGATCCACGGTAGTCATAAATTGACCTTCCTGGATAGTGGGTAGAATCGTTCTAATGGTTTCCATCTTGAACGATGGTACCCTGAGAAATTTGTTTAGGATCTTCAAATCCAAAATCGGTCTGAAAGTTCCCTCTTTTTTGGGAACTACGAACAGATTTGAATAAAATCCCATTCCTTGTTCCTTTATTGGAACTGGGTGTTTCACTCCCATCTTTAACAGGTCTTCTACACAATGTAAGAACGCCTGTCTCTTTATTTGGTTTAAGGATAAGTGAGACATGTGGAACCTTCCCCTTGGGGGTAGTTCCCTGAATTCCAGAAGATAACCCTGAGAAACTATTTCTAGCGCCCAGGGATCCTGAACATCTCTTGCCCAAGCCTGAGCAAAGAGAGAGAGTTTGCCCCCTACTAGATCCGGTCCCGGATCGGGGGCTACTCCTTCATGCTGTTTTGTTAGCAGCAGCAGGCTTCTTGGCCTGCTTACCCTTGTTCCAGCCTTGCATCGGTTTCCAGGCTGGTTTGGGTTGTGAGGCATTACCCTCTTGCTTAGAGGATGCAGAATTAGAGGCCGGTCCGTTCCTGAAATTGCGAAAGGAACGAAAATTAGACTTATTCTTGGCCTTGAAAGGCCTATCTTGTGGAAGAGCGTGGCCCTTTCCCCCAGTGATGTCTGAGATAATCTCTTTCAATTCTGGTCCAAATAGAGTTTTACCTTTGAAAGGGATGTTAAGCAATTTTGTCTTGGATGACACATCCGCTGACCAAGACTTTAGCCAAAGCGCTCTGCGCGCCACAATTGCAAACCCTGAATTTTTCGCCGCTAATCTAGCTAATTGCAAAGCGGCATCTAAAATAAAAGAGTTAGCCAACTTAAGTGCGTGAACTCTGTCCATAACCTCCTCATATGGAGTCTCTCTACTGAGCGACTTTTCTAGTTCTTCGAACCAGAACCACGCTGCTGTAGTGACAGGAACAATGCACGAAATGGGTTGTAGAAGGTAACCTTGCTGTATAAAAATCTTTTTAAGCAAACCCTCCAATTTTTTATCCATAGGATCTTTGAAAGCACAACTATCCTCGATAGGAATAGTAGTGCGCTTGTTTAGAGTAGAAACTGCCCCCTCGACCTTAGGGACTGTCTGCCATAAGTCCTTTCTGGGGTCGACCATAGGAAATAATTTCTTAAATATAGGGGGGGGGGACAAAAGGTATGCCGGGCTTTTCCCACTCCTTACTCACTATGTCCGCCACCCGCTTGGGTATAGGAAAAGCGTCGAAGTGCACCGGAACCTCTAGGAACTTGTCCATCTTGCATAATTTCTCTGGAATGACCAAGTTGTCACAATCATCCAGAGTAGATAACACCTCCTTAAGCAGTTCGCGGAGATGTTCTAATTTAAATTTAAATGTCACAACATCAGGTTCAGCTTGTTGAGAAATTTTTCCTGAATCTGAAATTTCCCCATCTGACAAAACCTCCCTCATGGCCACTTCAGATTGGTGTGAGGGTATGACAGAACAATTATCATCAGCGCCCTCCTGCTCTTCAGTGTTTAAAACAGAGCAATCACGGTTTCTCTGATATGTAGGCATTTTGGATAAAATATTTGCTATAGAGTTATCCATTACAGCCGTCAATTGTTGCATGGTAATAGGAATTGGCGCGCTAGATGTACTAGGGGCCTCCTGCGTGGGCAAAACTGGTGTAGACACAGTAAGAGATGATGTAGTATCTCATCTGAGGAATCATCTTGGGCAATTTCATTATCTGTGGCAGTACTGTCCTTACTTTGTTTGGACGCTATGGCACAATTATCACACAAATTTAAATGGGGAGACACATTGGCTTTCGTACATATAGAACATAGCTTATCCGAAGGCACAGACATGTTAAACAGGCTTAAACTTGTCAATAAAGCACAAAAAAACGTTTTAAAACAAAACCGTTAATGTCTCTTTAAATTTTAAACAGAAACACTTTATTACTGAATATGTGAAAAAGTATGAAGGAATTGTTCAAAAATTACCAAAATTTCACCAGTGTCTTAAGAGTATTGCACACCAATTTTCAGAGCTTTAACCCTTAAAATAACGGAACCGGAGCCGTTTACAAATTTAACCCCTATACAGTCCCAGCTATAGCCTTTGCTGCGACCTAACCAAGTCCAGAGGGGAATACGATACCAAATGACGCCTTCTGGAAACTTTTCCAGCTACTTTCAGATCCTCACATCTGCATGTCTTGCTCTCAAAAACAACTGCGCAGTAATGGCGCGAAAATGAGGCTCAGCCTACAACTGGGAAGGCCCTTCCTGACTGGAAAAGGTGTCTAACATAGTGCCTGCCGTTAAAAAACGTTCCCCAAGTTTATAAATGTGAATTATCAGCATAAACATGTATAAAAATGTCCAAATAAAGCCCATATTTAGCCCATTAAAGCCCGATTTAGCCCATAAAAGTGTCTACCAGTTTTATAGCCCATATTAAGCCCTTTATTCTGTTTGCTTGACTAAGAAAATGGCTTACCGGTCCCCATGAGGGGAAATGACAGCCTTCCAGCATTACATGGTCTTGTTAGAAATATGGCTAGTCATACCTTAAGCAGAAAAGTCTGCTAACTGTTTCCCCCAACTGAAGTTACTTCATCTCAACAGTCCTATGTGGAAACGGCAATCGATTTTAGTTACTGTCTGCTAAAATCATCTTCCTCTCACAAACAGAAATCTTCATCCTTTTCTGTTTCAGAGTAAATAGTACATACCAGCACTATTTTAAAATAACAAACACTTGATAGAAGAATAAAAAACTACATTTAAACACCAAAAAACTCTTAACCATCTCCGTGGAGATGTTGCCTGTGCAACGGCAAAGAGAATGACTGGGGTGGGCGGAGCCTAGGAGGGACTATATGGCCAGCTTTGCTGGGACTCTTTGCCATTTCCTGTTGGGGAAGAGATATTCCCACAAGTAAGGATGACGCCGTGGACCGGACACACCAATGTTGGAGAAATCTCTTTGCAGGAGGCCTTATCTTGAAGCCAATTCTGTACCCTTCTGAAACAATGTTCTGAATCCAAAGATTGTGAATTGAATTGATCCAAATTTCTTTGAAAAATCGTAATCTGCCCCCTACCAGCTGAGCTGGAATGAGGGCCGCACCTTCATGTGGACTTGGGAGCTGGCTTTGTTTTTCTAAAAGGCTTGGATTTATTCCAGACTGGAGATGGTTTCCAAACTGATACCGCTCCTGTGGATGAAGGATCAGGCTTTTGTTCCTTATTGTGACGAAAGGAACGAAAACGATTATTAGACCTAAATTTACCTTTAGATTTTTTATCCTGTGGTAAAAAAGTTCCTTTCCCTCCAGTAACAGTTGAGATAATAGAATCCAACTGAGAACCAAATAATTTATTGCCCTGGAAAGAAAGGGAAAGCAAAGTTGACTTAGAAGACATATCAGCATTCCAAGTTTTAAGCCATAAAGCTCTTTTAGCTAAAATAGCTAGAGACATATACCTGACATCAACTCAAATGATATCAAAGATGGCATCACAAATAAATTTATTAGCATGTTGAAGAAGATTAACAATGCTATGAGAATTATGATCTGTTACTTGTTGCGCTAAAGCTTCTAACCAAAAAGTTGAAGCTGCAGCAACATCCGCTAAAGATATAGCAGGTCTAAGAAGATTACCTGAACATATGTAAGCTTTTCTTAGAAAGGATTCAATCTTCCTATCTAAAGGATCCTTAAAGGAAGTACTATCTGCCCTAGGAATAGTAGTACGTTTAGCAAGAGTAGAGACAGCCCCATCAACCTTAGGGATTTTGTCCCAAAACTCTAATCTATCAGATGGCACAGGATATAATTGCTTAAAACGTTTAGAAGGAGTAAATGAATTACCCAAATTATTCCATTCCCTGGAGATTACTTCAGAAATAGCATCAGGGACAGGAAAAACTTCGAGAATAACTACAGGAGATTTAAAAACCTTATTTAAACGTTTAGATTTAGTATCAAGAGGACCAGAATCCTCTATTTCTAATGCAATTAAGACTTCTTTAAGTAAAGAACGAATAAATTCCATTTTGAATAAATATGAAGATTTATCAGCATCAATCTCTGAAACAGAATCCTCTGAACCAGAGGAATCATTATCAGAATCAGAATGATGCTGTTCATTTAAAAATTCATCTGAAAAATGAGAAGTTTTAAAAGACCTTTTACGTTTACTAGAAGGAGGAATAACAGACATAGCCTTCTTAATGGATTTAGAAACAAAATCTCTTATGTTAACAGGAACACTCTGAGTATTAGATGTTGACGGAACAGCAACAGGTAATGTAACATTACTAAAGGAAATATTATCTGCATTAACAAGTTTGTCATGACATTCATTACAAACAGCTGGAGGAACAGATACCACAAGTATACAGCAGATACACTTAACTTTGGTAGATCCAGCACCAGGCAGCGATTTTCCAGAAGTATCTTCTGACTCAGGGTCAATCTGGGACATCTTGCAATATGTAATAGAAAAAACAACATATAAAGCAAAATTGATCAAATTCCTTAAATGACAGTTTCAGGAATGGGAAAAAATGCCAGTGAACAAGCTTCTAGCAACCAGAAGCAATAAATAATGAGACTTAAATAATGTGGAGACAAAAGTGACGCCCAATTTTTTTTAGCGCCAAAAAAGACGCCCACATTATTTGGCGCCTAAATGCTTTTGGCGCCAAAAATGACACCACATCCGGAACGCCGACACTTTTGGCGTAAAAAAAACGTCAAAAAAATGACGCAACTTCCGGCGACACGTATGACGCCGGAAACAGAAATTTTTTTTTGCGCTAAAAAAGTCCACGCCAAGAATGACGCAATAAAATGAAGCATTTTCAGCCCCCGCGAGCCTAACAGCCCACAGGGAAAAAAGTCAAATTTTAAGGTAAGAAAAAAATTGATTTATTCATATGCATTATCCCAAATATGAAACTGACTGTCTGAAATAAGGAACGTTGAACATCCTGAGTCAAGGCAAATAAATGTTTGAATACATATATTTAGAACTTTATATAAAAGTGTCCAACCATAGCTTAGAGTGTCACAGAAAATAAGACTTACTTACCCCAGGACACTCATCTACATGTAGTAGAAAGCCAAACCAGTACTGAAACGAGAATCAGTAGAGGTAATGGTATATATAAGAGTATATCGTCGATCTGAAAAGGGAGGTAAGAGATGAATCTCTACGACCGATAACAGAGAACCTATGAAATAGACCCCGTAGAAGGAGATCATTGAATTCAAATAGGCAATACTCTCCTCACATCCCTCTGACATTCACTGCACGCTGAGAGGAAAACCGGGCTCCAACCTGCTGCGGAGCGCATATCAACGTAGAATCTAGCACAAACTTACTTCACCACCTCCATAGGAGGCAAAGTTTGTAAAACTGATTTGTGGGTGTGGTGAGGGGTGTATTTTTAGGCATTTTGAGGTTTGGGAAACTTTGCCCCTCCTGGTAGGAATGTATATCCCATACGTCACTAGCTCATGGACTCTTGCTAATTACATGAAAGAAAATTCGGTTTATAAACCTATTCAGGTTTAGCTTTTAACAAAGAATACCAAGAGAACAAAAACAATTTTATAAAAGTAAATTGGAAAGTTGTTCAAATTTACATGCCCTATCTAAATCAAATGTTTAATTTTGACTTGACTGTCCCTTTAAATTTGGTTTACAAAATGGCAATTAATGTAGGTTAAAATGTATAATATAAGATATAGCAGGTTTTACGGATAGCTTTATACACTCGACAAACCCAGGAGCCAATAGTGCCTAGAATTGTACCCCTGGCTCCTAACTTTTTGGGTTATTCTCCATACATCTATATATAAATACCACTGCCTGGCTCCTAAATTTTAAACAAAATTGTTCATCACTAACAACGTATTATTTTAGATTTAAGAAAAACATCTTGTATAATAATCTACCTCAGCAACAAGTGGGGTTTAACCATTTCAAAGCATACATGAAAAAGTTTCAGTGAATCAAATGGTGATTTCACCAAACTAATTGTTTTGATGTATTCCATTGCCATTTGCAAATAAATGGGAAGAGTCTACTAAAAGAATGGAGACAGTTGATTTACAGTGTCTCTCGTGTTATGACTCACCATTCTTTTCTGTAATCGGTTTTAATATGTTAAACAATTGCAAAGCACTATGCAAAGTCACATTCATAAAAATACTTACTAAATCTTGCCGTTCTGTCATACTCATCTTTTCAACAATTGACCAAAACCAACGCTTGAACTGTAAAAGCTTCTCTGCATTTTCTCCTTAAAAATATAAATTGGAATGAAAACATTTAAAAAAAAACCCAAAACCACCACAATTGCTACAATTTGCATTTTATGCTGCAATCCAAATACTACAAGATATTAAGCACGAGAAGAAAGAAAACCGTAAACATTGGAGATTTTTATATAAAATATTAAGTTATGTGTAATAAAAACAGAATTTATGCTTACCTGATAAATTACTTTCTCCAACGGTGTGTCCGGTCCACGGCGTCATCCATAACTTGTGGGAATATTCTCCTCCCCAACAGGAAATGGCAAAGAGCACAGCAAAAGCTGTCCACATAGTCCCTCCCAGGCTCCGCCCCCCCAGTCATTCGACCGACGGACAGGAGAAAAAAAAGGAGAAACTATAGGGTGCCGTGGTGACTGTAGTTAAAGAAAGAAATTTATCAAACCTGATTAAAAAACCAGGGCGGGCCGTGGACCGGACACACCGTTGGAGAAAGTAATTTATCAGGTAAGCATAAATTCTGTTTTCTCCAACATTGGTGTGTCCGGTCCACGGCGTCATCCATAACTTGTGGGAACCAATACCAAAGCTTTAGGACACGGATGAAGGGAGGGAGCCAATCAGGTTACCTAAACAGAAGGCACCACGGCTTGCAAAATCTTTCTCCCAAAAATAGCCTCCGAAGAAGCAAAAGTATCAAATTTGTAGAATTTGGCAAAAGTGTGCAGAGAAGACCAAGTCGCTGCCTTACATATCTGGTCAACAGAATCCTCGTTCTTGAAGGCCCCTGAGGAAGCCACAGCCCTAGTAGAATGAGCTGTGATTCGTTCAGGAGGCTGCCGTCCGGCAGTCTCGTAAGCCAAGCGGATGATGCTTTTCAGCCAAAAGGAAAGAGAGGTAGCAGTAGCTTTTTGACCTCTCCTCTTGCCAGAATAAACGACAAACAGTGAAGACGTTTGTCTGAAATCCTTTGTTGCTTCTAAATAGAACTTTAAAGCACGGACTACATCTAAATTGTGTAACAAACGTTCCTTCTTTGAAACTGGATTCGGGCACAAAGAAGGCACAACTATTTCCTGGTTAATATTTTTGTTGGAAACAACTTTTGGAAGGAAACCAGGTTAAGTACGCAAAACAACCTTATCTGAATGGAACACCAGATAGGGTGGATTACACTGCAGAGCAGATGATTCAGAAACTCTTCTAGCAGAAGAAATAGCAACCAAAAACAGAACTTTCCAAGATAACAACTTGATATCTATGGAATGCAAGGGTTCAAACGGAACCCCTTGAAGAACTGAAAGAACCAAATTTAGACTCCAAGGAGGAGTCAAAGGTCTGTAAACAGGCTTGATCCTGACTAAAGCCTGTGCAAAAGCTTGAACATCTGGCACAGCTGCCAGTCGTTTGTGTAACAAGACAGATAGAGCAGAAATCTGTCCTTTTTTTTTTTTTTTTTTTTATTTTAAAATTCTTTATTTATATCTCCAGCACTGAATAAGGCAACAAATGATATATACAGAAAATTTGTAAAATATGATAACAGTAGTTGCAACCAAAGACAGCACTGCATTTTCTTCTATAGTCTATTAACATAGCTACTCCAGATATTACTTATCTTCCCTGACTTCACGTCTAACTTCCTACATCTAGTTCCCCTGTCTGATAAAGCAACAGATAACAGTATGGTTTGTATAGCATATTATAACCGATCAGAAGATTTCTAAGAGTCTTTAGTGTTTTGTAGTTCTTTGCAATCAGCAGGACGTTGCAGCTCTATTATGAGTGAGTCTTTCATTCAACGTTGGGTTTTATTCAACAGTAGCCTATTTTCCCCTCCTCCCCATCCATCTCTGCTTCCTACTTTCTCCTAACTTGACCCAGAGCGCCCCCCCAGGGTTCCCCTCCTGTCTCTCATCTTTGGTCTCTCTATTGGTGCGTTACCTTGTTAATTGGAATGTTCAGAAAATGTTCCATTTGCCTCGTAACTGGGCTTCCAGGACCACCTCTGAGTTTTTGAGTGGGTACAGTATTTGTCTCTGATGTGTTAAGTCTAAGGTATGGATCAAGGGTTCCCATTTGTGGAGGAAATGCTTGGTTCGTTTTATGATGTCACCCTGTGTGTCTACTTGTTCCCGGATCATTTGCTGTTGTAGTTCTAATTTGAGGTGGGTCAGTGTTGGCGGATCAGGCTCCATCCACTTCTTGAGGATAAGCTTTCTGGCCATCAGTATAACATTGTGGATAAATGTCATGTGTTTGTTTGTGTCCGACTGTGTGTGGAGGAATATCACTACCTGGATGTTTAGTTCTATACTCTCTCCCGTAGTTTTCATTGCCCATTTGTGTGCCATATTCCAGAATCTCGTGAGTTTTGGGCATTGCCAAATCATGTGGAGGATGTTGGGGTTTGAGTACTTGCATTTTGGGCAAAGACCCGAAGTTTCAGGGCACCATTTGTGGAACATCTTTGGTGTTATGTAAGCGTTATGTAGTAGTTTTGTATGTGATTCCCTGATGTCATTTGATAATGATGCTTTCCTCACTTTTAAAACACTTTGTTCAATGACTTGGTCTGTGACTGGGTTTGGGGTCCATGTGCTCCATTTATGTTGAATTTGGTCTCTCGCAGCTTTGTTAGTCAGTGTTTGGAGTGCCTTGTATGTATGTGAGATTGAGGTCAGTCCTCCCTTTGTCATAGTCAGTAATTTGTATATTTCACAGTTGGTATCCGGCATGTCTCCCATCCCCAGAATGCTTTGAACGTAGTGTCTTGTCTGTAGGAATGCGAAGTGGTGTTTATATGGTATATTAAATTCTATTTGTAGTTCGGCAAAGGATCTGACTGATTTTTGGTCTGGCGTCAGGACTTGTCTGATAGTAGTCAGGCCCCTTGTTTCCCATTGTCTGAAAGGCGATGTGGTGAAACCTGCTTGGAAATCTGGATTTCCTCGTATGGGTAGGTATACTGTGTTTTTGCATTTTATTTTCAAGGTCCTGCAAATTTTCCGCCATGCTCTTACAGGTTGGAGGAAGATAGTATTGTGCCCTACTGTTCTTTCTAGTTGTGTGTGAGTCATGTGTGGGAGTATTTTTAGCGACCAAGGGGTAATAAGTTCTGACTCTAGCGCACCGTTTGTGAAGACATTTCTGTCCAAAAGCCAGTCCATTACATATTTAGCTAAAGCTGCCCAATTGTAGTATTCTATATTTGGGAGTGCGAGTCCTCCCATCTCTGGTGAGCACGTCAGTTTTTTATATCCTATTCTGTGTCTTTTCCCCTTCCATAGAAAGTGAAGTATGTCTCTATTCAGTGTTTGTAAGTCTTGTTTATGTAAGAGTTCGGGTAGCATTTGTAGTGCATATAGCAGCTTTGGGAACAGGATCATCTTAATGAGCCCTACTCTTCCCGATAGTGTTAGTGGTAGTGGTATCCAATTAAGGAGTGTGTGTCTTAGTTCCTTGATTAGTGGTCTGAAGTTAAGTCCATACCACTCTCTGGGGTCTCTAGAGAGTTTAATGCCTAGATATTTAAACGAGTTAGTGACAATCTTAAAATTCTCTTGTAGTGGCTCTGCTGGTAATTTATTCCTTAACCATAGTAGCTCCGACTTGTCTTTATTTATGCAGTATCCTGATATTTGGCCGAACTCAGTGATAATGTGCATTAAAATAGGGATATTTCGCCTGGGGTCGCTGGCATATAGGATCATGTCATCCGCGAAAAGGGATATGTGGAGGGTTTCTTTGCCTATTGTTAACCCTGCCGTGTTTTTCCTAATTTTTGTTGCTAGTGGTTCGAGGGCCAGGTCAAAAAGGAGCGGAGATAGTGGGCATCCCTGTCTAGTGCCTCTCATCAGCGGGAAAGTGTGTGATGGTTCGCCATTAACTAGGATTGCTGCTCGGGGTTCGTCATATAGTGTGTAGGTGGCTGTCATGAAGTCGCCCTGAATCCCAAATTTCCCAAGGGTTGTGAAGAGATGGTCCCATAGTATCTTATCAAACGCCTTTTCGGCATCAACCAGTAAAATACAGGCGTCTCCCTCCTTCTGATCTCCCTCCTGTTTTCCTTCCCCCCAGTAGTATGACAGAACTAGCTGCAATTTTCTCATGTTCTTGACTGAGGATCTCCCTCTAACAAACCCTGTCTGGTCTTCGTGTAGCAAGTCCGGTAATATCCCCGTCAGTCTGTTGGCTAGAATTTTGGTGAACAATTTGTAGTCTGAGTTGAGTAATGAAATTGGTCTGTACGAGGCTGTCAGTAATGGGTCTCTGTCTGGTTTGGGGATAACTGTCACATTTGCTTCCGTGAATCTATTTGATAGGTTTGCCCTTCCTTTCATTATGCCATTAAACAGTAAGGTGAGTGTCTCCGCTATCTCCTCCCTGATCATTTTATAGAATTCTCCCGGCAGGCCGTCAGGTCCGGGGGCTTTTTCAAGGGGCAGAGCGTCAATAGCCCTAGTTACCTCCAGGGAGTCCATTGGGCTATTTAGGGTCTGTAATTGTGTCTCAGTTATTTGAGGGAGAGTCAAGTCCTTCCAGAAGTTTTGCTTTAGTGTCTCATCTATTCTCTGTGGACTATACAATTTGGAATAGTAATCTACGAATGCTTTGTGTATATCCTCTTTTTTTGTTAGTATTGTTCCCTGTTTCTGTATGGCTGCTATAGTGTTAGGTTTCCTGGTTAGTTTAGTGATTTTTGCTAGTAATTTACCTGTGCGATTGCCATAACGATAGAATTTAGCCTGCATTCGGGTTTGGGCTCTACCTGCTGTCTGGATAAGATGGGTGTCTCTGAGGGCCTTGATGTCTTTGTAGTGTAGTCTGTTTTGGTCTGTCGGGTGTCTGAGGTATTGATTCCTTGCATTTAGGAGTTGGCGGAGAAGTAGTTCCCCTCTCTCTCTGCAGATTTTTTTTACTCTAATTGCGTAAGTTGTGATCCCCCCTCGTAGCACCGCTTTTGCCGTTTCCCAAAACAGCGAGATGTCATTTAAGTGTTGTTTGTTCAGATCTTTGTAAGCTAACCACTCTCCCACCAAGTGTTTTCGCAAGTTGAGGTCGTGATACAGATGCGTAGGGAATCTCCATCCACACATCTTTCTCTGAGGGGCATCGGTATTTAATATTAGTGTCACTGGTGAGTGGTCTGAAATGGTTATGGGATCTATCATGATATCTCCTATCTTGGAGGTTAAGTGGCTTGAGACTAGGAAATAGTCAATGCGGGAGAGTGTGGTTTTCGACGGATGTGCACATGTGTAATCTCGGGCCTCAGGGTTTCTTTCTCTCCATAAATCTATAAGACCTAGACTATTTTTAAAATTTTTAAGAATCAATGTTTCTCTTCTGGAACCTGTCCATATCTGTTTGGGTTTTGTGTTGCTAGTGGGGTTGCGGAATCGGTCTGCCGGTGTCTGAGGCGCTATATTATAATCTCCACCCACTATAATGGGTAGGTCTGCAAATTGCAAGAGTTTGCTTTGGAGATGTACTAAAAACTCTCTCTTCTGTGTTTGGGGGCCATATATACCGCAAAGAATCAGGGATAGTGTGTCAATTTTTATTTTTATAATCAGATATCTACCCTCAGCATCAGAGATCACCTGTAAAATGTCGTAGTTCAGTCCCTTTCGAAACAGTATTGCAATCCCTCTCGCTCTTTTGTTCTCATAGTGTGTGAAAAGTACTTCTCCCACCCATCCCTGTTTGAGTTTTTGATGTTCTATCTGTGATAGATGTGTTTCCTCTAGTATGGCTATGTCGGCCTTTTTTGTATTTAACTGTCTCAGAATCGCCTTTCTTTTAATGGGCGATGTTATCCCTCCCACGTTCCAGGTAGTGATTTTCATTATGCTATATTGGGTGTCCTGAGTGTATGGGTGTCACAGGTTGTCTAGGTTGTGAGATGTGTAGTGCTATGTATGAGCGTTGCAATATAGGTTAATTAGTGTTACTTACTGTTTCCTGCAGTGTCCAAGATCTGGCTATTCTCCCCCTGAGGGAGCGCTCTTTAGGTCTGGTGGATCTTACCTATCACTATGGTGAACAATAAGCAATCAGGTTAGTGAGTTTTAACTTTTAAACTTTCAAAATCGTTTCTTGAAATTGTGTAGAAGAGACAAATATATATAATAAATTTCAACAGTGCAACAGGCAATAAATATTAACAGAACTTTTCGGTTTCCCATTCCCCCCCCCCCCCCACTTTGTAAAGGATATAGGTTATCATGTCCTTTAGTTTTTAAGAGGCTTTATTCTATGCTTCTTGAGGGCTTTAACAGTGTCTTTTTTTTTTTTTTTCAAGAGCCATCCGGCTGAGCGTGGTGGCCCTGTTGGATTAATAGTTCTTATTGTTTAAAGTGCTTTATACTTCTGCTTCTATGATCCTGACATCGATTCTCATCTTCCTGAGACAGAGGGCCGGTTTTCTTGATCTTGTGGTTGTCGCTGTTCACTCTCTCTCTGCAGGTGTAGCTTGAGCTGTTGTGGCGACTCAAAGAACAGAGGACCATTGGTTGTGTGCAGCCGTAGCCTCGCTGGATATAGAAGGGCTGCTGGCCTGCCTTGCTCTATGAGTTGCTTACAATAAGGTGTAAATTCTTTTCTTCTGGCTGCTACTGTTGCCGAATAGTCCTGGAACAAATACAGTTTTCTGCCTTCAAATTCCAGCGACGGGGCTTTTCTGTAAGCTTGAAGAAGTGCTATTTTTGTTTTAAAGTTGAGATACTTCACCATAACTTGTCTTGATTGTTGGATATTTCCCTCCTGTTTTCGCGGGTCGCCTACTCTGTGGGCTCTCTCTACTGTGCACGGGAGACAGGACTGTGGAATGTGTAACAACCTTGGTAGGGTATTTTCTGCAAAGTCTATGAGTTGTGTTCCTGGGAGAGACTCTGGGATTCCTACAATCCGTAGGTTATTTCTTCTGGACCTGTTCTCCAGGTCGTCAATTTTGGCCCATAGCCTATCATTCTGCTGCTGTAGTGTTTGAATATTGGTCTCAGCTTCTCTATGGCGAGTCTCTCCCTCTGCAACCCTTTGTTCCACTTGAGTAAGTCTGCCATTAAAAGATTTAACTTCTGTTGTAAGTGAATCCATCCCCGTTTGTAACTGCTCAATTTTCGGTAAGAACAGGGCAGAGATTTGTGAGACAATTGGGTGGGTGTCCATAGGGATGGAGTTTGGCAGTTCCTCTGTGTCTGCAGGTGTCTGTGTTGTCTCCACTTGATTCCTTTTCTTGTCAGCATTCTTGAGTCTGCTAGCCATTGTTCCTGTCTTTTTGTTATAGGAATTATAGTATTTTTGCATGCAGCTGTAAAGTCCCAGCTAGTGCTGCCCTATATGGTGTTTTTTTTTCTATTTGTTTCACTGCAAGTTTGCAGTTTCTGTCTGCTTCCTTTCAGATCATAGAGTGATGTCAAACTCAAGGTCAGTGATGTGCTTGTTATGCGGAGGGTGGGTAGGGGGGGGCTAGGCCTGAGCCCTCTAGCCCTGCATGGTGTATTAGTTACAGTTGATGGTGGAAAAAGGGGGTAATGGTTCTAGTGGTTTTGGGTTTTAGCCACCAGGACCCCCAGTGTAGCCTTTTCAAAGTGCGCCTAATTCCAGGGCTAAGGTGGGAGCTATTTTCAAGGGATAGGGTTTCTTAGTGTATCTGTCTGTCTTTCAATGTCTGAGAGAGCATGCAGCAAGAGTGGTTATGTGCTCTTTTCTTTGCGTGACCGTTCTTTTTACCCCTTGTGACTTAATTGTCGTGTCTTATGGTTCTGCAGTTTATGTGAGTTTGTGCGAGATTTTCCCTTTGCTATGCGAGTGCGGTGTGCAGTAAATGAGTGTCGGCACTTTGCACTGCAGTTTTCCTAATTTAGTCTGGTACTCACTTCGCTCTCCAGGGAGCTGTGTCCTTTGTTATGCTGCGTAGTTAGTATAGGAGGTCCGGCAGCAGTTTGTCAAAATGGCGGCGTTCCCGCCGTTATCTGGACCTTCCCTCCCGGCCCCTCAGATGTTTAAAAAATTGTTCAGGGGTCTTACCGGGTACTTAAAGTCTTGGTGCTTGTCCCCTTCTTGGTGTTTGAGGGTCGCGTGGAGTCTATTTTTATCCGGTAGCTTTGTGGCTGCAGCTGCAGACTGTCTCTGCTTCCTCTGTCCGGCGGCTTTTGCGGCGGGGGAATCTGATGTCCGATTCCTTGCTGAAATGTCTCCGGGCAGTTGTGGTTCCCCCTGCCAAGGATGTCAGCGTATTTTGGGGGCACTTGTGAGGCTTTTCGCCGAGTTAGGGGCTGTAAGCAGCGGAGCTCCTTTCCCTGCTTCCACCCTCTGTGCCCTCCCACCGGAAGTCATCAGAAATCTGTCCTTTTAAAGAACTCGCTGACAATCCCTTATCCAAACCTTCTTGTAGAAAGGAAAGGATCCTGGGAATTTTAATCTTACTCCATGAGAATCCCTTGGATTCACACCAACAGATATATCTTTTCCATATTTTATGGTAAATCTTTCTAGTTACAGGTTTTCTGGCTTGTACCAGAGTATCTATCACGGAATCCGAAAACCCACGCTTAGATAAAATCAAGCGTTCAATTTCCAAGCAGTCAGCTGGAGAGAAACTAGGTTTGGATGTTCGAATGGACCTTGTACTAGAAGATCCTGTCTCAAAGGTAGCTTCCATGGTGGAGCCGATGACATATTCACCAGGTCTGCATACCAAGTCCTGCGTGGCCACGCAGGAGCTATCAAAATCACAGAGGCCTTCTCCTGTTTGATCCTGGCTACCAGCCTGGGAATGAGAGGGAACGGTGGAAACGCATAAGCTAGGTTGAAGGCCCAAGGCGCCACCAATGCATCCACTAGAGTCGCCTTGGGATCCCTGGATCTGGACCCGTAGCAAGGAACCTTGAAGTTCTGACGAGACGCCATCAGATCCATGTCTGGAAAACCCCATAATTGGGTCAACTGGGCAAACACCTCCGGGTGAAGTTCCCACTCCCCCGGATGGAAAGTCAGACGACTCAGATAATCCGCCTCCCAGTTGTCTACTCCTGGGATGTGGGTCGCAGATAGGTGGCAGGAGTGATCCTCCGCCCATTTGATGATTTTGGACACCTCTCTCATCGCCAGAGAACTTCCCCCCTGATGGTTGATGTAAGCAACAGTCGTCATGTTGTCTGATTGGAATCTTATGAATCTGGCCTTTGCTAGTTGAGGCCAAGCCTGGAGAGCATTGAATATCGCTCTCAGTTCCAGAATGTTTATCGGGAGAAGAGACTCTTCCCGAGACCATAGGCCCTGAGCTTTCAGGGAGTCCCAGACCGCGCCCCAGCCTAATAGACTGGCGTCGGTCGTGACGATGACCCACTCTGGTCTGCGGAAGCTCATTCTCTGGGACAGGTGATCCTGGGTCAGCCACCAACGGAGTGAGTCTCTGGTCATCTGATCTATTTGAATCACTGGGGACAAGTCTGTATAGTCCCCATTCCACTGTTTGAGCATGCACAGTTGTAATGGTCTTAGATGAATTCGGGCAAAAGGAACTATGTCCATTGCTGCAACCATCAACCCTACTACTTCCATGCACTGAGCTATGGAAGGCCGTAGAATAGAGTAAAGAACTTGACAAGCGTTTAGAAGCTTTGACTTTCTGACATCTGTCAGGAAAATCTTCATTTCTAAAGAATCTATTATTGTCCCCAAGAAGGGGACTCTTGTCGACGGAGACAGGGAACTTTTTTCTATGTTCACCTTCCACCCGTGAGATCTGAGAAAGGCTAGAACAATGTCTGTGTGAGCCTTTGCTTTGGAAAGAGACGATGCTTGAATTAGGATGTCGTCCAAGTAAAGTGCCACTGGTCTTAGAACTGCTAAAAGGGACCCGAGCACCTTTGTGAAAATCCTTGGAGCAGTGGCTAGCCCGAATGGGAGAGCCACGAACTGGTAATGTTTGTCCAGAAAGGCGAACCTTAGGAACTGATGATGATCTTTGTGGATAGGAATATGTAGATACGCATCCTTTAAATCCACGGTAGTCATAAATTGACCCTCCTGGATTGTAGGTAAAATCGTTCGAATAGTTTCCATTTTGAACGATGGCACTCTGAGAAATTTGTTTAGAATTTTTAAATCCAGAATTGGTCTGAAAGTTCCCTCTTTTTTGGGAACTACAAACAGATTTGAGTAAAACCCCAGACCTTGTTCCACAGTTGAAACTGGGTGTATCACTCCCATTTTTAACAGGTTTTCTACACAATGTAAGAATGCCTGTCTCTTTATTTGGTTTGAAGATAAGCGAGACATGTGGAACCTTCCCCTTGGGGGTAGTTCCTTGAATTCTAGAAGATAACCCTGAGAGACTATTTCTAGTGCCCAGGGATCCTGAACATCTCTTGGCCAAGCCTGAACAAAGAGAGAGTCTGCCCCCTACTAGATCCGGTCCCGGATCGGGGGCTACCTCTTCATGCTGTCTTGGTAGCAGCAGCAGGTTTCTTGGCCTGCTTACCCTTGTTCCAGCCTTGCATCGGTTTCCAAGCTGGTTTAGACTGGGAAGCGTTACCCTCTTGTCTAGAGGCTGCAGAGTTGGAGGCCGGTCCGTTCCTGAAATTGCAAAAGGAACGAAAATTTGACTTATTCTTAGCCTTGAAAGGCCTATCTTGTGGAAGGGCATCGCCCTTGTCTAGAGGCTGCAGAGTTGGAGGCCGGTCCGTTCCTGAAATTGCAAAAGGAACGAAAATTTGACTTATTCTTAGCCTTGAAAGGCCTATCTTGTGGAAGGGCATCGCCCATTGTCTAGAGGCTGCAGAGTTGGAGGCCGGTCCGTTCCTGAAATTGCAAAAGGAACGAAAATTTGACTTATTCTTAGCCTTGAAAGGCCTATCTTGTGGAAGGGCATCGCCCTTACCCCCAGTGATATCTGAAATAATCTCTTTCAATTCTGGCCCAAAGAGGGTCTTACCTTTGAAAGGGATATTAAGCAATTTTGTCTTGGAAGATACATCCGCCGACCAAGACTTTAGCCAGAGCGCTCTGCGCGCCACAATTGCAAACCCTGAATTTTTCGCCGCTAATCTCGCTAACTGCAAAGCGGCATCTAAAATAAAGGAATTAGCTAACTTAAGTGCGTGAATTCTGTCCATAACCACCTCATACGGAGTCTCTCTACTGAGCTATTTTTCTAGTTCTTCGAACCAGAACCACGCTGCTGTAGTGACAGGAATAATACACGAAATAGGTTGAAGGAGGTAACCCTGCTGTACAAAAATCTTTTTAACCCCTTAACGACTGAGGACGTGCAGGGTACGTCCTCAGAAAAAAGGCAGTTAATGCCTGAGAACGTACCCTGCACGTCCTCAGTGTGGAAAGCAGCTGGAAGCGATCCTGCTCGCTTCCAGCTGCTTTCCGGTTATTGCAGTGATGCCTCGATATGGAGGCATCCTGCAATAACCTTTTTAAGTCATCCGGTGCAGAGAGAGCCACTCTGTGGCCCTCTCTGCACCGGAGATCGGTGGCTACCTGCGTTGGTGGGTGGGAGCCGGACCGGGAGGCGGGTGGCGGCCATCGATGGCCATGTGGATGTGAAGGGGGGCGGGATCGTGGGCGGGGGTGGCTGGGGGCGCGCACGGGCGCGCGCGCGTGCACGGGAGGGTGGGGGCGGGCGCGAGCACGGGGAGGGAGCGGGTGGGAACCGCTACACTGCAGAAAATGGGAAATAAAAAATATATCAAAAAATAAAATTTTAAACAATCAGCAAGGTGGTGGGGGTTTGTCTGTGGGGGGTGGGGGGGGGGGAAGCTACACTACAGAAAAAAACAAAAAAAACAAAAAAAAAAGCATTTTTTATTGTAAACTGGGTACTGGCAGACAGCTGCCAGTACCCAAGATGGCCCCCAATAAGGCAGAGGGGAGGGTTAGAGAGCGGTTTTGGGGGGATCCTACACAGTAGCATATGTAAATATGCTAAAAAAAATTTCATTTTTTTTTAAAAACCCTTTTATTTTAGTACTGGCAGACTTTCTGCCAGTACTTAAGATGGCGGGGACAATTGTGGGGTGGGGGAGGGAAGGGAGCTGTTTGGGAGGGATCAGGGGGTGGGATGTGTCAGATGGGAGGCTGATCTCTACACTAAAGCTAAAATTAACCCTGCAAGCTCACTACAAACTCCCTAATTAACCCTTTCACTGCTAGCCATAATACACGTGTGAGGCGCAACAGGATTTAGTGGCCTTCTAATTACCAGAAAGCAACGCCAAAGTCATATATGTCTGCTATTTCTGAACAAAGGGGATCCCAGACAAGCATTTACAACCATTTGTGCCATAATTGCACAAGCTGTTTGTAAATGATTTCAGTGAGAAACCTAAAATTGTGAAAAATTTTACGTTTTTTTTAATTTGATCGCATTTGGCGGTGAAATGGTGGCATGAAATATACCAAAATGTGCCTAGATCAATACTTGGGGTTGTCTACTACACTAAAGCTAAAATTAACCCTACAAGCTCCCTAAAAGCTCCCTAATTAACCCCTTAACTGCTGGGCATGATACACTTGTGGTGCGCAGTGGCATTTAGCGGCCTTCTAATTACCAAAAAGCAACGCCAAAGCCATATATGTGTGCTATTTCTGAACAAAGGGGATCCCAGAGAAGAATTTACAACCATTTATGCCATAATTGCACAAGCTGTTTGTAAATGATTTCAGTGAGAAACCTAAAGTTTGTGAAACAATTTGTGAAAAAGTGAACAATTTTTTGTATTTGATCGCATTTGGCGGTGAAATGGTGGTATGAAATATACCAAAATTGGCCTAGATCAATACTTTGGGATGTCTACAAAAAAAAAAATATATACATGTCAAGGGATATTCAGGGATTCCTGAAAGATATCAGTGTTCTAATGTAACTAGCGCTAATTTTGGAAAAAAATGGTTTGGAAATAGCAAAGTGCTACTTGTATTTATGGCCCTATAACTTGCAAAAAAAGCAAAGAACATGTAAACATTGGGTATTTCTAAACTCAGGACAAAATTTAGAAACTATTTAGCATGGGTGTTTTTTGGTGGTTTTAGATATGTAACAGATTTTGGGGGTCAAAGTTAGAAAAAGTGTGTTTTTTTCCATTTTTCCTCATATTTTATCATTTTTTTTATAGTAAATTATAAGATATGATGAAAATAATGGTATCTTTAGAAAGTCCATTTAATGGCGAGAAAAACGGTATATAATATGTGTGGGTACAGTAAATGAGTAAGAAGAAAATTACAGCTAAACACAAACACCGCAAAAATGTAAAAATAGCCTTGGTCCCAAACGGACAGAAAATGGAAAAGTGCTCTGGTCACTAAGGGGTTAAGCAAACCCTCCAGTTTTTTATCCATAGGATCTTTGAAAGCACAATTGTCCTCAATAGGAATGGTTGTGCGTTTGGCTAGTGTAGAAACCGCCCCCTCGACCTTAGGGACTGTTTGCCATAAGTCCTTTCTGGGGTCGACCATAGGAAATAATTTCTTAAATATAGGAGGAGGGACAAAAAGTATGCCAGGTTTCTCCCACTCCTTATTCACTATGTCCGCCACCCGCTTGGGTATTGGAAAAGCGTCGGGGTGCATCGGGACCTCTAGGAACTTGTCCATCTTGCACAATTTTTCTGGGATGACCAGGTTGTCACAATCATCCAGAGTAGATAGCACCTCCTTAAGCAGTGCGTGGAGATGCTCTAATTTAAATTTAAATGTCACAACATCAGGTTCTGCCTGCTGAGAAATTCTTCCTGAATCAGAAATTTCCCCATCTGACAAAACCTCCCTCATAGCCCCTTCAGATTGGTGTGAGGGTATGACAGAGCAATTATCATCAGCGCCCTCCTGCTCTACAGTGTTTAAAACAGAGCAATCGCGCTTTCTCTGAAATGCAGGCATTTTGGATAAAATATTTGCTATGGAGTTATCCATCACTGCCGTCAATTGTTGCATAGTAACAAGCATTGGCGCGCTAGAAGTACTAGGGGTCTCGAGTGGGCAAAACTGGTGTAGACACAGAGGGAGATGATGTAGAACTCTGTCTACTCCCTTCATCTGATGAATCATCTTGGGCAACTTTACTATCTGTGGCAGTACTGTCCTTACTTTGTTTGGACGCTATGGCACAATTATCACACATATTTGAAGGGGGAGACACATTGGCTTCCATACATACAGAACATAGTCTATCTGAAGGCACAGACATGTTAAACAGGCTTAAACTTGTCAATAAAGTACAAAAACCATTTTAAAACAAAACCGTTACTGTCTCTTTAAATTTTAAACAGGGCACACTTTATTACTGAATATGTGAAAAACTATGAAGGAATTATTCAATCTTAATCAAATTTTCACCACAGTGTCTTAAAGCATTCAAAGCACTGCATCCCAAATTTCAGGCTGTTAACCCTTAAAATGTGGAAACCGGAGCCGTTTACAGTTTTAACCCCCTTACAGTCCCAGCCCCAGCCTTTGCTGCGACTTCACCAAACCCAGGGGAGTATACGATACCAATGAAGCCTTCTAGGAACCTTTTCAACTAATTCCAGACCCACACACATGCAGCAACATGTACTGCTCTCAAAAGTAACTGCGCAGTAATGGCGCGAAAAACATAATTTATGCTTACCTGAAGGCTGGCATCCGTTGTTACAATCGTCCAATCTGGCCTGCGAAAGGTCATTCCTTTGGACAGATGAACCGGTGACAACCACCAGAGAAGCGAATCTCTGGTCTCCTGGTCCAGATTTAGCAAAGGGGACAGATCTGAGTAATCCCCGTTCCATTGACTGAGCATGCATAGTTGCAGCGGTCTGAGATGCAGGCGCGCAAATGGCACTATGTCCATTGCCGCGACCATTAAGCCGATTACCTCCATGCACTGAGCTACTGATGGGCTTGGAATGGAATGAAGGACACGGCAAGCATTGAGAATCTTTGACAACCTGGACTCCGTCAGGTAAATCTTCATCTCTACAGAATCTATAAGAGTCCCTAGAAAAGGAACCCTTGTGAGTGGTAACAGAGAACTCTTTCCACGTTCACTTTCCACCCATGCAACCTCAGAAATGCTAGAACTATCTCTGTATGAGACTTTGCATTCTGAAAACTTGACGCTTGTATCAGAATGTCGTCTAGGTACGGAGCCACCGCTATGCCTCGTGGTCTTAGTACCGCCAGAAGTGAGCCCAGAACCTTCGTAAAAATTCTCGGGGTCGTGGCTAACCCGAAGGGAAGAGCCACAAATTGGTAATGCCTGTCTAGAAAGGCAAACCTCAGGTACCGATAATGATCTTTGTGAATCGGTATATGAAGGTAAGCATCCTTTAAGTCCACCGTGGTCATTTATTGACCCTCCTGGATCATGGGTAGGATGGTTCGAATGGTTTCCATCTTGAACGATGGTACCCTTAGGAATTTGTTTAGGATCTTTAAGTCCAAGATTGGTCTGTAGGTTCCCTCTTTTTTGGGAACCACAAATAGATTTGAGTAAAATCCTTGTCCCTGTTCCGATTGCGGAACTGAGTGGATCACCCCCATGAGTAAGAGGTCTTGTACACATTGTAGAAATGCCTCTCTCTTTACTAGGTAAGATAACCTCGAAAGATGGAACCTCCCTTGTGGAGGAGAGGATTTGAAATCCAGAAGGTATCCCTGAGATATAATCTTTAACGTCCAGGGATCCTGCACATCTCTTGCCCAAGCCTGGGCAAAGAGAGAAAGTCTTCCCCCCACTAAATCCGTCTCTGGATAGGGGGCCCTGACTTCATGCTGTCTTAGGGGCGGGAGTAGGCTTTCTGGCCTGCTTGCCCTTGTTCCATGACTGGTTGCCTTTCCAACCTTGTCTGTAACGAGCAGTAGTTCCTTCCTGTTTTGGAGCGGAGGAAGTCGATGCTGCTCCTGCCTTGAAGTTACGAAAGGCACGAAAATTAGACTGTTTGGCCTTTGGTTTGGCCCTGTCCTGAGGAAGGGCATGGCCCTTACCTCCCGTAATGTCAGCAATAATTTCCTTCAAGCCGGGCCCGAATAAGGTCTGCCCTTTGAAAGGAATGTTAAGTAGTTTAGACTTGGAAGTTACATCCGCTGACCAGGATTTAAGCCAGAGCGCTCTGCGCGCCTGTATGGCGAATCCGGAATTTTTAGCCGTAAGTTTGGTTAGATGTACTACGGCATCTGAAACAAACGCATTAGCTTGCTTAAGGGTTCTAACTTTGCTCAAGGCCTCATCTAACGGCTCTGTGCGAATCGCCTCTTCCACAGACTCAAACCAGAATGCCGCTGCAGCCGTGACAGGCGCAATGCATGCAAGAGGCTGCAGTATAAAACCCTGTTGAACAAACATTTTCTTAAGATAACCCTCTAATTTTTTATCCATTGGATCTGAGAAAGCACAGCTATCCTCCACAGGGATAGTGGTACACTTGGCTAACGTAGAAACCGCTCCCTCCACCTTAGGGACCGTCTGCCATAAGTCTCGTGTGGTGGCGTCTATAGGGAACATTTTTCTAAATATCGGAGGAGGGGAAAAGGGCACACCGGGTCTATCCCACTCCTTACTTATAATTTCTGTAAGTCTTTTTGGTATAGGAAAGACGTCAGTACACACCGGTACCGCATAGTATCTATCCAACCTACACATTTTCTCTGGAATTGCCACCGTGTCGCAATCATTCAGAGCCGCTAATACCTCCCCTAGTAACACACGGAGGTTCTCAAGCTTAAATTTAAAATTCGAAATTTCTGAATCCGGTCTCCCCGGATCAGAACCGTCACCGACAGAATGAAGTTCACCGTCCTCATGTTCTGCAATTTGTGACGCAGTATCAGACATGGCTCTCGTGTCATCAGCGCGCTCTGTCCTTAACCCAGAGCTATTGCGTTTGCCCCTTAATTCGGGCATATTATATAATACTTCTTTCATAACATTAGCCATATCATGTAAAGTGATTTGTAAGGGCCTAGATGTACTAGGTGTTTCAATCCTACGCATCTCCCGAGCGGGAGACGCAGGTACTGACACGTGAGGAGAGTTAGGCGGCATAACTTCCCCCTCGTTGTCTGGTGATAGCTTCTTTATCGGTACAGATTGACTTTTATTCAAAGCAATATCAATACAATTGGTACACATCGATCTATTGGGCTCCACATTGGCTTTTGAACATGATGAACAAACAGTTTCCTCTGAATCAGACATGTTTAAAACAGACTTAGTAATGAAAATAACAAGCTTGGAAATCACTTCAATAAGTTTACAAGCAATATAAAAAACGCTGCAGCGCTTCAAAAATACAGATATAATTAAACAATTCTTAACAAGAAGTGTATTATTAGCAGAGGATTGCACCCATTAGCAAAAGGATGATTAACCCCTCAATACCCAAAACGGATAAAACAGATATCAATTAAGATTTAACGCTTTTAATCACAGTCAGCACACTGTCACAGATCTGCTGTGACTGATTACCTCCCTCACAAATGAAGTTTGCAGACCCCTGAGCTCTCTAGAGACGTCCTGGATCAAGGAGGAAGAAGCAGAAAGACTGTGCAATAATTTTAACTGCGCAACAAGGCGCTAAAACAAGGGCCCTCCCACTCCAATCACAACAGTGGGAGCCCTGATATAACTGTTTCCATGCAGAAAAATATGTTAGCCATGTGGAATAAAATCATGCCCAAAGCGATTTATCACCAAAGTACCTCACAAAAAACAGAATTTATGTTTACCTGATAAATTACTTTCTCCAACGGTGTGTCCGGTCCACGGCGTCATCCTTACTTGTGGGATATTCTCTTCCCCAACAGGAAATGGCAAAGAGCCCAGCAAAGCTGGTCACATGATCCCTCCTAGGCTCCGCCTACCCCAGTCATTCGACCGACGTTAAGGAGGAATATTTGCATAGGAGAAACCATATGATACCGTGGTGACTGTAGTTAAAGAAAATAAATTATCAGACCTGATTAAAAAACCAGGGCGGGCCGTGGGCCGGGCACACCGTTGGAGAAAGTAATTTATCAGGTAAACATAAATTCTGTTTTCTCCAACATAGGTGTGTCCGGTCCACGGCGTCATCCTTACTTGTGGGAACCAATACCAAAGCTTTAGGACACGGATGATGGGAGGGAGCAAATCAGGTCACCTAGATGGAAGGCACCACGGCTTGCAAAACCTTTCTCCCAAAAATAGCCTCAGAAGAAGCAAAAGTATCAAACTTGTAAAATTTGGTAAAAGTGTGCAGTGAAGACCAAGTCGCTGCCCTACATATCTGATCAACAGAAGCCTCGTTCTTGAAGGCCCATGTGGAAGCCACAGCCCTAGTGGAATGAGCTGTGATTCTTTCGGGAGACTGCCGTCCGGCAGTCTCATAAGCCAATCTGATGATGCTTTTAATCCAAAAAGAGAGAGAGGTAGAAGTTGCTTTTTGACCTCTCCTTTTACCGGAATAAACAACAAACAAGGAAGATGTTTGTCTAAAATCCTTTGTAGCATCTAAATAGAATTTTAGAGCGCGAACAACATCCAAATTGTGCAACAAACGTTCCTTCTTCGAAACTGGTTTCGGACACAGAGAAGGTACGATAATCTCCTGGTTAATGTTTTTGTTAGAAACAACTTTTGGAAGAAAACCAGGTTTAGTACGTAAAACCACCTTATCTGCATGGAACACCAGATAAGGAGGAGAACACTGCAGAGCAGATAATTCTGAAACTCTTCTAGCAGAAGAAATTGCAACCAAAAACAAAACTTTCCAAGATAATAACTTAATATCAACGGAATGTAAGGGTTCAAACGGAACCCCCTGAAGAACTGAAAGAACTAAGTTGAGACTCCAAGGAGGAGTCAAAGGTTTGTAAACAGGCTTGATTCTAACCAGAGCCTGAACAAAGGCTTGAACATCTGGCACAGCTGCCAGCTTTTTGTGAAGTAACACAGACAAGGCAGAAATCTGTCCCTTCAGGGAACTTGCAGATAATCCTTTTTCCAATCCTTCTTGAAGGAAGGATAGAATCTTAGGAATCTTAACCTTGTCCCAAGGGAATCCTTTAGATTCACACCAACAGATATATTTTTTCCAAATTTTGTGGTAAATCTTTCTAGTTACAGGCTTTCTGGCCTGAACAAGAGTATCGATAACAGAATCTGAGAACCCTCGCTTCGATAAGATCAAGCGTTCAATCTCCAAGCAGTCAGCTGGAGTGAGACCAGATTCGGATGTTCGAACGGACCTTGAACAAGAAGGTCTCGTCTCAAAGGTAGCTTCCATGGTGGAGCCGATGACATATTCACCAGATCTGCATACCAAGTCCTGCGTGGCCACGCAGGAGCTATCAAGATCACCGACGCCCTTTCCTGATTGATCCTGGCTACCAGCCTGGGGATGTGAGGAAACGGCGGGAATACATAAGCTAGTTTGAAGGTCCAAGGTGCTACTAGTGCATCCACTAGAGCCGCCTTGGGATCCCTGGATCTGGACCCGTAGCAAGGAACTTTGAAGTTCTGACGAGAGGCCATCAGATCCATGTCTGGAATGCCCCACAGTTGAGTGACTTGGGCAAAGATTTCCGGATGGAGTTCCCACTCCCCCGGATGCAATGTCTGACGACTCAGAAAATCCGCTTCCCAATTTTCCACTCCTGGGATGTGGATAGCAGACAGGTGGCAGGAGTGAGACTCCGCCCATAGAATGATTTTGGTCACTTCTTCCATCGCCAGGGAACTCCTTGTTCCCCCCTGATGGTTGATGTACGCAACAGTTGTCATGTTGTCTGATTGAAACCGTATGAACTTGGCCCTCGCTAGCTGAGGCCAAGCCTTGAGAGCATTGAATATCGCTCTCAGTTCCAGAATATTTATCGGTAGAAGAGATTCTTCCCGAGACCAAAGACCCTGAGCTTTCAGGGATCCCCAGACCGCGCCCCAGCCCATCAGACTGGCGTCGGTCGTGACAATGACCCACTCTGGTCTGCGGAAGGTCATCCCTTGTGACAGGTTGTCCAGGGACAGCCACCAACGGAGTGAGTCTCTGGTCCTCTGATTTACTTGTATCCTCGGAGACAAGTTTGTATAGTCCCCATTCCACTGACTGAGCATGCACAGTTGTAATGGTCTTAGATGAATGCGCGCAAAAGGAACTATGTCCATTGCCGCTACCATCAAACCTATCACTTCCATGCACTGCGCTATGGAAGGAAGAGGAACGGAATGAAGTATCCGACAAGAGTCTAGAAGTTTTGTTTTTCTGGCCTCTGTCAGAAAAATCCTCATTTCTAAGGAGTCTATTATTGTCCCCAAGAAGGGAACCCTTGTTGACGGAGATAGAGAACTCTTTTCCACGTTCACTTTCCATCCGTGAGATCTGAGAAAGGCCAGGACAATGTCCGTGTGAGCCTTTGCTTGAGGAAGGGACGACGCTTGAATCAGAATGTCGTCCAAGTAAGGTACTACAGCAATGCCCCTTGGTCTTAGCACAGCTAGAAGGGACCCTAGTACCTTTGTGAAAATCCTTGGAGCAGTGGCTAATCCGAAAGGAAGCGCCACGAACTGGTAATGCTTGTCCAGGAATGCGAACCTTAGGAACCGATGATGTTCCTTGTGGATAGGAATATGTAGATACGCATCCTTTAAATCCACCGTGGTCATGAATTGACCTTCCTGGATGGAAGGAAGAATTGTTCGAATGGTTTCCATTTTGAACGATGGAACCTTGAGAAACTTGTTTAAGATCTTGAGATCTAAGATTGGTCTGAACGTTCCCTCTTTTTTGGGAACTATGAACAGATTGGAGTAGAACCCCATCCCTTGTTCTCCTAATGGAACAGGATGAATCACTCCCATTTTTAACAGGTCTTCTACACAACGTAAGAATGCCTGACTTTTTATGTGGTCTGAAGACAACTGAGACCTGTGGAACCTCCCCCTTGGGGGAAGCCCCTTGAATTCCAGAAGATAACCTTGGGAGACTATTTCTAGCGCCCAAGGATCCAGAACATCTCTTGCCCAAGCCCGAGCGAAGAGAGAGAGTCTGCCCCCCACCAGATCCGGTCCCGGATCGGGGGCCAACATTTCATGCTGTCTTGGTAGCAGTGGCAGGTTTCTTGGCCTGCTTTCCCTTGTTCCAGCCTTGCATTGGTCTCCAAGCTGGCTTGGCTTGAGAAGTATTACCCTCTTGCTTAGAGGACGTAGCACTTTGGGCTGGTCCGTTTCTACGAAAGGGACGAAAATTAGGTTTATTTTTGGCCTTGAAAGGCCGATCCTGAGGAAGGGCGTGGCCCTTACCCCCAGTGATATCAGAGATAATCTCTTTCAAGTCAGGGCCAAACAGCGTTTTCCCCTTGAAAGGAATGTTAAGTAGCTTGTTCTTGGAAGACGCATCAGCTGACCAAGATTTCAACCAAAGCGCTCTGCGCGCCACAATAGCAAACCCAGAATTCTTAGCCGCTAACCTAGCCAATTGCAAAGTGGCGTCTAGGGTGAAAGAATTAGCCAATTTGAGAGCATTGATTCTGTCCATAATCTCCTCATAAGGAGGAGAATCACTATCGACCGCCTTTACCAGCTCATCGAACCAGAAACACGCGGCTGTAGCGACAGGGACAATGCATGAAATTGGTTGTAGAAGGTAACCCTGCTGAACAAACATCTTTTTAAGCAAACCTTCTAATTTTTTATCCATAGGATCTTTGAAAGCACAACTATCTTCTATGGGTATAGTGGTGCGTTTGTTTAAAGTGGAAACCGCTCCCTCGACCTTGGGGACTGTCTGCCATAAGTCCTTTCTGGGGTCGACCATAGGAAACAATTTTTTAAATATGGGGGGAGGGACGAAAGGAATACCGGGCCTTTCCCATTCTTTATTTACAATGTCCGCCACCCGCTTGGGTATAGGAAAAGCTTCTGGGAGCCCCGGGACCTCTAGGAACTTGTCCATTTTACATAGTTTCTCTGGGATGACCAACTTGTCACAATCATCCAGAGTGGATAATACCTCCTTAAGCAGAATGCGGAGATGTTCCAACTTAAATTTAAACGTAATCACATCAGGTTCAGCTTGTTGAGAAATGTTCCCTGAATCAGTAATTTCTCCCTCAGACAAAACCTCCCTGGCCCCATCAGACTGGTTTAGGGGCCCTTCAGAACCATTATTATCAGCGTCGTCATGCTCTTCAGTATCTAAAACAGAGCAGTCGCGCTTACGCTGATAAGTGTGCATTTTGGCTAAAATGTTTTTGACAGAATTATCCATTACAGCCGTTAATTGTTGCATAGTAAGGAGTATTGGCGCGCTAGATGTACTAGGGGCCTCCTGAGTGGGCAAGACTCGTGTAGACGAAGGAGGGAATGATGCAGTACCATGCTTACTCCCCTCACTTGAGGAATCATCTTGGGCATCATTGTCATTGTCACATAAATCACATTTATTTAAATGAGAAGGAACTCTGGCTTCCCCACATTCAGAACACAGTCTATCTGGTAGTTCAGACATGTTAAACAGGCATAAACTTGATAACAAAGTACAAAAAACGTTTTAAAATAAAACCGTTACTGTCACTTTAAATTTTAAACTGAACACACTTTATTACTGCAATTGCGAAAAAATATGAAGGAATTGTTCAAATTTCACCAAAATTTCACCACAGTGTCTTAAAGCCTTAAAAGTATTGCACACCAAATTTGGAAGCTTTAACCCTTAAAATAACGGAACCGGAGCCGTTTTTAACTTTAACCCCTTTACAGTCCCTGGTGTCTGCTTTGCTGAGACCCAACCAAGCCCAAAGGGGAATACGATACCAAATGACGCCTTCAGAAAGTCTTTTCTATGTATCAGAGCTCCTCACACATGCGACTGCATGTCATGCCTCTCAAAAACAAGTGCGCAACACCGGCGCGAAAATGAGGCTCTGCCTATGATTTGGGAAAGCCCCTAAAGAGAAAGGTGTCTAAAAAAGTGCCTGCCGATATAATCTTATCAAAATACCCAGATTAAATGATTCCTCAAGGCTAAATATGTGTTAATAATGAATCGATTTAGCCCAGAAAAAGTCTACAGTCTTAATAAGCCCTTGTGAAGCCCTTATTTACAATCTTAATAAACATGGCTTACCGGATCCCATAGGGAAAATGACAGCTTCCAGCATTACATCGTCTTGTTAGAATGTGTCATACCTCAAGCAGCAAGAGACTGCTCACTGTTCCCCCAACTGAAGTTAATTCCTCTCAACAGTCCTGTGTGGAACAGCCATGGATTTTAGTAACGGTTGCTAAAATCATTTTCCTCATACAAACAGAAATCTTCATCTCTTTTCTGTTTCTGAGTAAATAGTACATACCAGCACTATTTTAAAATAACAAACTCTTGATTGAATAATAAAAACTACAGTTAAACACTAAAAAACTCTAAGCCATCTCCGTGGAGATGTTGCCTGTACAACGGCAAAGAGAATGACTGGGGTAGGCGGAGCCTAGGAGGGATCATGTGACCAGCTTTGCTGGGCTCTTTGCCATTTCCTGTTGGGGAAGAGAATATCCCACAAGTAAGGATGACGCCGTGGACCGGACACACCTATGTTGGAGAAACGAATAACATGCCAGTAAACGTTTTATTAAAAACAACATTTGTCAATGTCATGCAAAGCTATCACTAAGCCTGCTACCAGTCGCTACCACTGCAGAGAAGGCTTAAGTATTATTTCAGTGTAAACAGTATTTTCTCAGTCAAATTCTAGTCCCTAGAATATAACTCGACTGCGCATACATTTATCAGCCTGATACCAGTTGCTACTACTGCATTTAAGGCTGTACTTACATCATATGGTAACAGCAGTATTTTCTTAGTCAATTCCATTCCCAGAAAATAAAGTACTGCACATACCTCATTTGCGGAGGACCCCGCATGCTATTCCCAGTTTCTGAAGTTACCCCACTCCTAAGAATGTTGAGAACAGCCAGTGGATCTTAGTTACGCCTGCTAAGATCATAGATAAAGAACACAGGCAGTTTCTTCTTCCAAATACTGCCTGAGATAGAAAAACAGCACTCTCCGGTGCCATTTAAAATAACAAACTTTTGATTGAAGAATAGTTAAGTAAAAACTCCAGCTCCTCTCGCGACCTCCTTCATTGTTGAGGGTTGCAAGAGAATGACTGGATATGACATGTGAGGGGAGGAGCTATATAGCAGCTCTGCTTGGGTGATCCTCTTGCAACTTCCTGTTGGGAAGGAGAATATATCCCATAAGTAATGGATGACCCGTGGACTGAACACACTTAACAAGAGAAATGAGGCTCTGCCTACTACTGAGAAAGGCCCTTCCTGACTGGAAAGGTGTCTAAACCAGTGCCTGACGTAAAAAAAACGTTCCCCAAAGTTATAAAGTGTGAATATCAACATCAAACTGTATAAAATGCCTAAATAAAGCAATCGATCTAACCCATAAAAGTGTCTACCAGTTTTATAGCCCATATTAAGCCCTTTATTCTGTTTGAGACTAAGAAAATGGCTTACCGATCCCCATGAGGGGAAAAATGACAGCCTTCCAGCATTACACAGTCTTGTTAGAAATATGGCTAGTCATACCTTAAGCAGAAAAGTCTGCCAACTGTTCCCCCACAGCAATCGATTTTAGTTACTGCTGCTAAATTCATACTCCTCTCACAAACAGAACTCTTCATCTTTTTCTGTTTCAGAGTAAATAGTGCATACCAGCACTATTTTAAAATAAACTCTTGATAGTAGAATAAAAACTACAACTAAACACCACATACTCTTCACCATCTCCGTGGAGATGCTACTTGTTCAGAGCGGCAAAGAGAATGACTGGGGGGGCAGAGCCTGGGAGGGACTATGTGGACAGCTTTTGCTGTGCTCTTTGCCATTTCCTGTTGGGGAGGAGAATATTCCCACAAGTTATGGATGACGCCGTGGACCGGACACACCAATGTTGGAGAAACAACTTTGCACTACACATTTGTTATTCATTTTGCCTCATTTCAATTGAGAATTCTCATTTCTATTTCTCAGGACTTGAAATTTACCCTACTGACTTCTCAAGTCTAACCTCGCTACTTATTTTAGGCTACTATAATAACCATGGATAGCCTTGTTGTCTACAGAAAAAGCAGATTGGCTCCTCCAAATAAGGCAAGTGGTGTATAGCTACTGAAAAAATATTACAGTAAAAGGATGTTTATATGTTTTAAAAATATTTAGACTTGGCTATGTTATTCTATAGCAACACAAGAGAAAACAAAATTTATGCTTACCTGATAAATTATTTTCTTTCCTTTGCATGGAGAGTCCACAAATTCATACACATTACTAGTGGGAATTCAACTCCTGGCCAGCAGGAGGAGGCAAAGAACACCCCAGCAGAGCTGTTAAGTGTCACTCCCATTACTCATAATCCCCAGTCATTCGTCCAAAGGAAAATAAGATGACACAAGGGTATAGCGGTAACTGAGGTTTATACACAAAAATGGTGTCTTAAATCAAATTAAGGGTGGGTCGTGGACTCTCCATGCCAAGGAAAGAAAATAATTTATCAGGTAAGCATACATTTTGTTTTCTTTTCAATTGGCATGGAGAGTCCACAAATCCATTCTAATTACTAGTGGAAACCAATACCCAAGCTAGAGGACACAGAATGGAAGGGAGAACAAGACAGGCAGACCTCAACAGAAGGCACCACCGCTTGAAGAACTTTCCTCCCAAAGGAAGCCTCAGCCGAGGCAAAAGTATCAAATTTGAATGATTTGGAAAAGGTATGCAATGAGGACCAAGTGGCCACCTTGCAGATTTGTTCCACAGAAGCTTCATTTTTGAAGGCCCGGGTGGAATAAGCTATAATTCTCTCAGGAGGCTGTAGTCCAGCTGTCTCATAAGCTAACCGGATAACACTTCTCAACCAGAGAGAAAGTAGTAGAAGTGGCCTTCTGACCCTTACATTTACCATCCAGGTTATACAACACCTTGTTCCTTCTGAGAAAAAGGAATAGGACAAAAAGAAGGAACAACAATTTCCTGATTGATTTTGCGATCTAATACTAGCTTTTGAAGAAATCCCAACTTAGTACAAAGAAATCGCCATATCCGCATAAAAAATAAAGGGAATCACACTGCAGAGCCGAAAGTTTGGAAACTGCGAGCAGAAGAAATAGCAAGGAGAAACAAAACCTTCCAAGATAACAACTTAATATATGTTTAAACAGAGTTTTCTGCAAAACTCTAAGAACAAGGTTAAGAATTCATGGATGAGCAACAGGTTTAAACACAGGCCTGATTTTGACCGAGGCCTGAACAAAAGATTGAACATCTGGCAGATCTGGCAGTGCAGAAAACAAATTATGCTTACCTGATTTTCTTTTCTTCAGATGGAGAGTCCACAGCTGCATTCATTACTTTTGGAAATTTAGAACCTGGCCATGAGGAGGAGGCAAAGACACCCCAGCCAAAGGCTTAAATACTCCTCCCACTTCCCTCATCCCCCAGTCATTCTGCAGAGGAACAAGGAACAGTAGAAGAAACATCAGGGTGAACAGGTGCCAGAAGAACAAAAATAACAGACACCCCACAGAAAAAATACAGACGGGGAGCTGTCAAAATTATCAGGTAAGCATAATTTAAGTTTTTCTTCATAAATGGAAAGATTCCACAGCTGCATTCATTACTTTTGGGAAAACAATACCCAAGCTATAGAGGACACTGAAAGCAAAAACGGGAGGGTACAAGAGGCCGCCCATTCTGAGGGCACCTGGCCTGAAAACCCCTACCCAACAAAATCCTGTTTCGTCTGAAGCCGAGAACAACTTTGAAGAAGAAAAAAAAAAAAAAAAAAAAAAAAAAAAAAGGGAAAAGCCCAAGGACACTGACCTGCAGATAGTCCACAGCCTTGCAAGAGACCGCAGGAACTAGACTTGACTGAGTCAACAGCCTCCATGAGACACCGTCCCCAGCAATTTGTCTCCAAACAACACACCCCTTACTAAAGAAAGGGAACAAACTACCGTATTCTTCCACAAAGAAAAGGCACGGAGAAAACATGATTGTACTTGTAAAGCGCGGCTAATCCCCATTAAGGGACTCAAGGCGCTGCTCATTTTATCAACCTCGAAAGGAGGAAAGGCTGAGTAGAACTCGCCGGGGATCGAACTTGCAACCCTTGGTTTGCTACAGTGCAGAGTAGCCACAGTGCATTAGTATGCCGAGCTAGCTTCCAGCTAGCATAAGGAACTCCAGAAAAAAAACCCTAAAAAGGGCACAACGAGTCCTGCAAGTAGAAAGCAGCTGAAGATAGGATCCTTCAGATTGCTAAGTATCCACTAACCAGCGGATAACGTCGCAGGCTAAGAGCCGCCAGTCCTTCCCACAAATCTTGAATGTGGAGAAAGGAGAAACCTCAAAAAGGCTTATTGTACCTCGAATGCTCCGAGGACAAAATAGCAGAGCAACAGATCTCAGATCCTGCTCCAACACCAGACCAGCCCAAGCAACAGACATGTCTGATAGACAGGGGGACAGAAGACCCCAACCACAAGCCCCCAGGGAATGGAAGAAAAAGGGGGGACTCACCCACCCCAACAGAGTTCGGGTGCCAACCCAATCCGCTCCTCCAAAATAAGGCACTCCCAAGGAGAACCCCTAGGACCTGGAACAGAGAAAAGTGCAATAGATCCGTAGGAGGACCTGTCACAACTCTCTTAGACAGTCTCAACGTAGAGAGACCAATTTCCAGCAGGTGGAACAGAGCCCACAGAGCAGCAGATGCTGACCCTTACAGAAATAAGCCACCTGATCCAACCTTCTACACGCAGGGCAGGACAAGGACCCTCCAGAGAGAGGAAACCCCAACTCCTAAGGAAGATAAATTATCCCCTCCAAAGGGAAGGGCACAGATAAGAACAGCATACATGTCCACAAGACATGAAGCCATAGTCTGATCAAAACACGGACCAAATGAAATATCATCCAGACACCACTGTTGACCCAACATAGAAAAAAAAACTTCCCATAGAGGAGCACACGACAGGCCTTAAAGTTTATAACCAGTACCCGAAGGTGGATGAGAACTCTGGCCTACATGCTTGCAAGCCCAATGAGCTAGCCCCTATGTTGCCACATAGGGTCCCTGAAAAAAACTGGGTCGTCCCGAATAAGTACAATGGATCATAAGTCTCCAGACATGTCCTAGAACGAACGACACCCTCAGGGAACACAAGATACCCCCCCCCCCGTCTGAAGCAATCAGACCTCACAGGGGATGACAATCAGGAAACCCGGAGAACGGATACAGGACTCATTTGAATTCCCAGCCCAAAGGGAAAAGAACACCCTTAGCCGGAGATCAACACACCCCCAGCAAGCTACTAGGCCGCAACAAAGTCACGCAATTTCTCTAGAGCCCAAAGGCCCCAAGGGCAGCACTAAAGGAAATGAAAACGAGAACAGAGTCACCCGAGAGTAGAAGGCTAGTCTCCATAATCCTTTCAGATTAACGTTCCAGAGGACCACACCCAAGGGAGAAGAATGCAAAGCATCCCGAACCCAGGCAGAAAAACATCCCCTATGCAAAAAGCTTGGAAAAAGAGACACCTTCTATCGCCCCTGATATGGAGACGACTAACTCTCGAAGGAAGACAGAGCCTCACGGCCTTCACTTCCTAATTAAGCGGCCGAAGCCGCCACAAAAACTAATGAAAATAAAATGAAACGATCTTACCGGAATCTACGCCGTGGAACAGGAACACGGGCCCTTCAAGTGTGACAGATAGTAGCGTTGCCTCTGCCATGGACTTGAGAGAAAAAAAGCAGGCAGCAAAACTCGTCAACGCTGATTGCTTGTGGAGCTGTTATGATGGTTTAGCAGAAAGACTCTCCCTGCATCTCAGGACTCAGGACTAACTTTCATCCATGCTCTCACTGAGAGGACTACTTAAAACTCCAGTCCCATGCCGAAGAGTACTACCCTCCATAAGAGACTATCGAAAACTTCTGACACTTCTCTGTCAACCTCCTGGGACGAAAGGCAAAGAATGACTGGGGGATGAGGGAAGTGGGGGAGGTATTTAAGCCTTTGGCTGGGGTGTCTTTGCCTCCTCCTGGTGGCCAGGTTCTAAATTCCCAAAAGTAATGAAAAACATAATTTATGTAAGAACTTACCTGATAAATTCATTTCTTTCATATTAACAAGAGTCCATGAGCTAGTGACGTATGGGATATACATTCCTACCAGGAGGGGCAAAGTTTCCCAAACCTTAAAATGCCTATAAACCACACCCACAAATCAGTTTAACGAATAGCCAAGAAGTGGGGTGATAAGAAAAAAAGTGCGAAGCATATAAAATAAGGAATTGGAATAATTGTGCTTTATACAAAAAAATCATAACCACCACAAAAAAGGGTGGGCCTCATGGACTCTTGTTAATATGAAAGAAATGAATTTATCAGGTAAGTTCTTACATAAATTATGTTTTCTTTCATGTAATTAACAAGAGTCCATGAGCTAGTGACGTATGGGATAATGACTACCCAAGATGTGGATCTTTCCACACAAGAGTCACTAGAGAGGGAGGGATAAAATAAAGACAGCCAATTCCTGCTGAAAATAATCCACAGCCAAAATAAAGTTTAACAAAAAACATAAGCAGAAGATTCAAACTGAAACCGCTGCCTGAAGAACTTTTCTACCAAAAACTGCTTCAGAAGAAGAAAACACATCAAAATGGTAGAATTTAGTAAAAGTATGCAAAGAGGACCAAGTTGCTGCTTTGCAGATCTGGTCAACCGAAGCTTCATTCCTAAACGCCCAGGAAGTAGATACTGACCTAGTAGAATGAGCTGTAATTCTCTGAGGCGGAATTTTACCCGACTCAACATAGGCAAGATGAATTAAAGATTTCAACCAAGATGCCAAAGAAATGGCAGAAGCTTTCTGGCCTTTCCTAGAACCGGAAAAGATAACAAATAGACTAGAAGTCTTACGGAAAGATTTCGTAGCTTCAACATAATATTTCAAAGCTCTAACAACATCCAAAGAATGCAATGATTTCTCCTTAGAATTCTTAGGATTAGGACATAATGAAGGAACCACAATTTCTCTACTAATGTTGTTGGAATTCACAACTTTAGGTAAAAATTCAAAAGAAGTTCGCAACACCGCCTTATCCTGATGAAAAATCAGAAAAGGAGACTCACACGAAAGAGCAGATAATTCAGAAACTCTTCTAGCAGAAGAGATGGCCAAAAGGAACAAAACTTTCCAAGAAAGTAATTTAATGTCCAATGAATGCATAGGTTCAAACGGAGGAGCTTGAAGAGCTCCCAGAACCAAATTCAAACTCCAAGGAGGAGAAATTGACTTAATGACAGGTTTTATACGAACCAAAGCTTGTACAAAACAATGAATATCAGGAAGAATAGCAATCTTTCTGTGAAAAAGAACAGAAAGAGCGGAGATTTGTCCTTTCAAAGAACTTGCGGACAAACCCTTATCTAAACCATCCTGAAGAAACTGTAAAATTCTCGGTATTCTAAAAGAATGCCAAGAAAAATGATGAGAAAGACACCAAGAAATATAAGTCTTCCAGACTCTATAATATATCTCTCGAGATACAGATTTACGAGCCTGTAACATAGTATTAATCACGGAGTCAGAGAAACCTCTATGACCAAGAATCAAGCGTTCAATCTCCATACCTTTAAATTTAAGGATTTCAGATCCGGATGGAAAAAAGGACCTTGTGACAGAAGGTCTGGTCTTAACGGAAGAGTCCATGGTTGGCAAGATGCCATCCGGACAAGATCCGCATACCAAAACCTGTGAGGCCATGCCGGAGCTATTAGCAGAACAAACGAGCATTCCCTCAGAATCTTGGAGATTACTCTTGGAAGAAGAACTAGAGGCGGAAAGATATAGGCAGGATGATACTTCCAAGGAAGTGATAATGCATCCACTGCCTCCGCCTGAGGATCCCGGGATCTGGACAGATACCTGGGAAGTTTCTTGTTTAGATGAGAGGCCATCAGATCTATCTCTGGGAGCCCCCACATTTGAACAATCTGAAGAAATACCTCTGGGTGAAGAGACCATTCGCCCGGATGCAACGTTTGGCGACTGAGATAATCCGCTTCCCAATTGTCCACACCTGGGATATGAACCGCAGAGATTAGACAGGAGCTGGATTCTGCCCAAACCAAAATTCGAGATACTTCTTTCATAGCCAGAGGACTGTGAGTCCCTCCTTGATGATTGATGTATGCCACAGTTGTGACATTGTCTGTCTGAAAACAAATGAACGATTCTCTCTTCAGAAGAGGCCAAAACTGAAGAGCTCTGAAAACTGCACGGAGTTCCAAGATATTGATCGGTAATCTCACCTCCTGAGATTCCCAAACTCCTTGTGCCGTCAGAGATCCCCACACAGCTCCCCAACCTGTGAGACTTGCATCTGTTGAAATTACAGTCCAGGTCGGAAGAACAAAAGAAGCCCCCTGAATTAAACGAAGGTGATCTGTCCACCACGTTAGAGAGTGCCGAACAATCGGTTTTAAAGATATTAATTGATATATCTTCGTGTAATCCCTGCACCATTGGTTCAGCATACAGAGCTGAAGAGGTCGCATGTGAAAACGAGCAAAGGGGATCGCGTCCGATGCAGCAGTCATAAGACCTAGAATTTCCATGCATAAGGCTACCGAAGGGAATGATTGAGACTGAAGGTTTCGACAGGCTGTAATCAATTTTAGACGTCTCTTGTCTGTTAAAGACAGAGTCATGGACACTGAATCTATCTGGAAACCCAGAAAGGTTACCCTTGTTTGAGGAATCAAAGAACTTTTTGGTAAATTGATCCTCCAACCATGATCTTGAAGAAACAACACAAGTCGATTCGTATGAGACTCTGCTAAATGTAAAGACTGAGCAAGTACCAAGATATCGTCCAAATAAGGAAATACCACAATACCCTGTTCTCTGATTACAGACAGAAGGGCACCGAGAATCTTTGTGAAAATTCTTGGAGCTGTAGCAAGGCCAAACGGTAGAGCCACAAATTGGTAATGCTTGTCTAGAAAAGAGAATCTCAGGAACTGATAATGATCTGGATGAATCGGAATATGCAGATATGCATCCTGTAAATCTATTGTGGACATATAATTCCCTTGCTGAACAAAAGGCAATATAGTCCTTACAGTTACCATCTTGAACGTTGGTATCCTTACATAACGATTCAATAATTTAAGATCCAGAACTGGTCTGAAGGAATTCTCCTTCTTTGGTACAATGAAGAGATTTGAATAAAACCCCATCCCCTGTTCCGGAACTGGAACTGGCATAATTACTCCAGCCAACTCTAGATCTGAAACACAATTCAGAAATGCTTGAGCTTTCACTGGATTTACTGGGACATGGGAAAGAAAAAATCTCTTTGCAGGAGGTCTCATCTTGAAACCAATTCTGTACCCTTCTGAAACAATGTTCTGAATCCAAAGATTGTGAACAGAATTGATCCAAATTTCTTTGAAAAAACGTAACCTGCCCCCTACCAGCTGAACTGGAATGAGGGCCGTACCTTCATGTGAACTTAGAAGCAGGCTTTGCCTTTCTAGCAGGCTTGGATTTATTCCAGACTGGAGATGGTTTCCAAACTGAAACTGCTCCTGAGGACGAAGGATCAGGCTTTTGTTCTTTGTTGAAACGAAAGGAACGAAAACGATTGTTAGCCCTGTTTTTACCTTTAGACTTTTTATCCTGTGGTAAAAAAGTTCCTTTCCCACCAGTAACAGTTGAAATAATAGAATCCAACTGAGAACCAAATAATTTGTTTCCCTGGAAAGAAATGGAAAGTAGAGTTGATTTAGAAGCCATATCAGCATTCCAGGTCTTAAGCCATAAAGCTCTTCTGGCTAAGATAGCCAGAGACATAAACCTAACATCAACTCTAATAATATCAAAAATGGCATCACAGATGAAATTATTAGCATGCTGGAGAAGAATAATAATATCATGAGAATCACGATTTGTTACTTGTTGCGCTAGAGTTTCCAACCAAAAAGTTGAAGCTGCAGCAACATCAGCCAATGATATAGCAGGTCTAAGAAGATTACCTAGGAGCTTTAAAAACTTTATCCAAACGTATAGAATTAGTATCAAGAGGACTAGAATCCTCTATTTCTAAAGCAATTAGTACTTCTTTAAGTAAAGAGCGAATAAATTCCATCTTAAATAAATATGAAGATTTATCAGCATCAATCTCTGAGATAGAATCCTCTGAACCAGAAGAGTCCAAAGAATCAGAATGATGGTGTTCATTTAAAAATTCATCTGTAGAGAGAGAAGATTTAAAAGACTTTTTACGTTTACTAGAAGGAGAAATAACAGACAAAGCCTTCTTTATGGATTCAGAAACAAAATCTCTTATGTTATCAGGAACATTCTGCACCTTAGATGTTGAGGGAACTGCAACAGGCAATGGTACATCACTAAAGGAAATATTATCTGCTTTAACAAGTTTGTCATGACAATTATTACAAACAACAGCTGGAGGAATAGCTACCAAAAGTTTACAGCAGATACACTTAGCTTTGGTAGATCCAGCAGGCAGTGGTTTTCCTGTAGTATCTTCTGGCTCAGATGCAACGTGAGACATCTTGCAATATGTAAGAGAAAAAACAACATATAAAGCAAAATAGATCAAATTCCTTATAAGACAGTTTCAGGAATGGGAAAAAAATGCCAAACATCAAGCTTCTAGCAACCAGAAGCAAATGAAAAAATGAGACTGAAATAATGTGGAGACAAAAGCGACGCCCATATTTTTTGGCGCCAAATAAGACGCCCACATTATTTGGCGCCTAAATGCTTTTGGCGCCAAAAATGACGCCACATCCGGAACGCCAACATTTTTGGCGCAAAATAACGTCAAAAATGACGCAACTTCCGGCGACACGTATGACGCCGGAAACGGAAAAGAATTTTTGCGCCAAAAAAGTCCGCGCCAAGAATGACGCAATAAAATGAAGCATTTTCAGCCCCCGCGAGCCTAACAGCCCACAGGGAAAAAAGTCAAATTTTTGAGGTAAGAAAAAATATGATAATTTAAAGCATAATCCCAAATATGAAACTGACTGTCTGGAAATAAGGAAAGTTGAACATTCTGAGTCAAGGCAAATAAATGTTTGAATACATATATTTAGAACTTTATAAATAAAGTGCCCAACCATAGCTTAGAGTGTCACAGAAAATAAGACTTACTTACCCCAGGACACTCATCTACATGTTTGTAGAAAGCCAAACCAGTACTGAAACGAGAATCAGTAGAGGAAATGGTAAATATAAGAGTATATCGTCGATCTGAAAAGGGAGGTAAGAGATGAATCTCTACGACCGATAACAGAGAACCTTATGAAATAGATCCCGTAGAAGGAGATCACTGCATTCAATAGGCAATACTCTCTTCACATCCCTCTGACATTCACTGCACGCTGAGAGGAAAACCGGGCTCCAACTTGCTGCGGAGCGCATATCAACGTAGAATCTAGCACAAACTTACTTCACCACCTCCCTTGGAGGCAAAGTTTGTAAAACTGATTTGTGGGTGTGGTGAGGGGTGTATTTATAGGCATTTTAAGGTTTGGGAAACTTTGCCCCTCCTGGTAGGAATGTATATCCCATACGTCACTAGCTCATGGACTCTTGTTAATTACATGAAAGAAACAGCTGTGGACTCTTACCATTTATGAAGAAAATCTGACCCTTCAGAGTACTGACTGACAAACCTTTCTCCAGGCCACCCAGAAAAAAAAAAAGAAAATGCAAGGGATCCGCACCCGACTCCAAGAGAAACTCTTCGATTTGAACCAATAAAAGGTATTTACGCCATACCTTATAGTAAATCTTATGAGTAACAGGTTTACGAGCCTGAAGCATGGTATCAATGACCTCAGAAAAACCACGCCTAGCTCAAACAAGGCGTTCAATCTCCAAGCAGTCCGCTTCACATAATCTAGATTTGGGTGGAGGAAGGGACCCTGAATTAGAAGGTCATTCCTCAGAGGTAACCCTGCAAGGGGGAAGAGATGACATCTTCACCAGATCCAAGAACCAGATCCTGCGAGGCCAGACAGGAGCTATTAGAATCACTGACGCCCTCTCTTGTTTGATACGAGCTATTACTCGAGGAAGGAGAGCAAACGGAGGAAACAGGGAAATCAAAGTCCCAAGGGACCGCCAGAGCGTCGATAATAACTGTTTGAGGATCTCTTGATCTTGACCCGTACCTTGGCGTTTAGACAAGACGCCATCAGATCCAACTCTGGAACGCTCCACCTGAGGGTTATCATTGTTAATACTTCCGGATGGAGAGCCCACTTCCCGGGATGAAAAGTCTCTCTGCTCAGAAAAACCGTTTCCCAGTTGTCCTCCCCTGTGATGTGGATGGCAGAGAGGAAACAATTGTGAGACTCTGCCCACTGGAGAATGCTAGTCACCTCCTTCATGGCTAAGGATCTCCAAGTTCCTCCCTGGTGGTTGACATACGCCACCGAGGTGGTGATGTCAGACTGAAAACTGATAAATCGGACTGAACCTAGTTGAGGCCAAGATGTTAGAGCATTGAAGATTGCTCTCAATTCTAATGTGTTTATTGGGAGAGAAGACTCCTCTCAAGTCCAAAGACCTTGAGCCTTTAAGGATCCCCAATCTACTCCTCAGCCTGATAGGCTGGTATCTGTTGTCACAATCTCCCAAGATGGTATCAGGAAGCATGTTCCCTGAGACAGATGGTCCTGAGAAATCCACCAAGATAGAGAATCTCTCGTTAGGGAGTCTAGAACTATCCTCGGAGAGATCTGAGTGGTCTCTGTTCCATTGTCTGAGCATGCATAACTGTAGAGGTCTCAGATGGAAATGAGCAAAAGGAATAAATGACCATGGAAGCAACCATTAGACCAATTACTTCCATACACTGAGCCACTGATGGATGAATAGAGGCCTGAAGTAAAAGACAAGAAGCAAGAATTTTGGATTTTCTGACATCCGTCAGGAAAATCTTCATGGACAGATTCTATAGACAGAGATTCTGTATGGGATTTTGCTAAATGAAAAGATGGCGCCTGAACCAAGATATTGTGCAGGTATGACGCCACAGCTACAGCCTGAGATCTGACCACTTCCAAAAGGGCTCCTAGAACCTTTGTAAAGATCAGAGGAGCCGTGGCAAGGCCGTAGGAAAGGGCAACAAATTGGAAGTGTGTCTAGAAAGGCAAAACGCAGAAATTGGTGATGTTCCCTGTGAATCGGAACATGAATATATGCGTCTTTCAGGTCTATGGTAGTCATAAACTGACCCTTCTGAACCAAGGGTAGAATGGAACGTATAGTCTCTATTTTGAAGGATGAAACCCTGAGAAATTTGTTGAGACACTTGAGGTCCAATATTGGTCAGAAAGTTTCCACAGCACAAATATCTTAGACATCTTGGATCCAAGCCTGTCGAAAGAAAGCCATCCCCTACTTGATCCAGGACTGGATCGGGGGCGGCCACTTCATGCTTGGAAGAAGAGGAGGAAGACTTTTGTCCTTTTAAATTGCGAAAGGAACGGAAATTAGAATTCTGGCGACCCTTAGGCCTAGCCTTTTGTCTTCAGGTAGGAAAGATCCCCTTTCCACCAGTGACTTTGGAAATAATCTCGGCCAAACCAGGACCAAATAAAGTCTTGCCCTAAAAAGGTAGAGACAGAAGTTTGGACTTGGATGAAACATCAGCAGACCAAGATTTTAGCCAGAGCGCTCTGCGAGCTAGAACCGCAAAGCTAGAAATTTTGTCTCCCAGTCTAAAAACCTGCATGCTGGCGTCACAGATAAAAGTATTAGCCAGTTTTAGAGCTTTGATCCTATCCAGGATCTCCTCAATGGTTGTCTCCTCTGAAATTAGGTCAGACAAGGAGTCGCACCAATAAGGAGCTGCACCTGCAACCATAGCAATACTAGCAACTGGTTGCCATAGTAAACACAGATGAATATATATCTTTCTTAAGTAAACTTCCAGCTTCTTATCCACAGCGTCCTTGAATGAGGAACTATCCTCAAGAGGTATAGTAGTCATCTTGGCTAAAATTGAAATAGTGCCCTCTACCTTAGTTACAGTGCGCAAAAGGTCACGTACAGAGTCAGCAACAGGAAACATCTTCTTAAAAATAGGAGATTTGGATTTGACATCAAACACTTACTAGCCCTTTTAGGAGCCTCTGTGACTGAAGAATCAGAATCCTCCAAAGTAGCTAAAACCTCCTTCAAAAGTAAACGGAGGTATTCAAGCTTAAATCAAAAATTGACCTCCTCTGAATCCGCTGTACAGAATTCGTAATCTCACCCTCAGAAGTGACTGAGGAGTGATCCTTATCAGATAATGGAGACAAATTGACTAAGGCATCCATGGCGACCTGAGAACTACTTGACCTAGAAGTGTTATTGGTTTCTCACTGTCTTTTACCTGTAATAAGTAAGGCATTCAGGGATGCAGAAACTGCAGAAGTTATTTGCGCAGTAAAATCACCTGGTAAATGGACACCCCCAGGAACTGACTGCAAGGAGCTGTAGGGCACTGCTTGAGAACAAATCAAAGACTGAGACGTTTGAGGAGAAAGTTGTGGCATAACCTGAACATCATACAGAGAGAAAGATGGCACGGAGAGGGAATCTTTATTCTTAGATAGTAAAACGTTATTCAGACATGTGGAAAAGAATTGCACAGATGGTATAACCTGGGCATTTAAACAAAGGCATTTGTTAAAAGAAAACTAAGTGCTTTTATCAGTATACATTTCACCGTTCATTCCAAAGTTAAAAGTCAAATAATATCAGAATTATTAAATAAATATAAAATTTATAAAATATTAAATTTATAAAATAAAGCCGAGATCTAAATTGTGCCCCCAAATAAAATTACAGAAAATCAGCACCTCTATTCCCCAGCTCGGCTGGATAAGCTCACCCCACCAGAGACCAGGAATGAGATCCACACTGAATTAGCAGATAGATCAGACAAATTTTGCATCAAAACCTGATCCTCCTAAACTAACAGAACCGACCGGGTTTCTGGCCGTCCGTGTAGGCATCCGGCTTCAGATAACACCAGCCGCAAATATCTGCTCAGCGTAGGTAACGCTGAGAAGTCACGTGATCGAACTAGAGCTGCAACAACTAATCGTCATAATCGATAATAATCGATTATGAAAAACATAATTTATGTAAGAACTTACCTGATAAATTCATTTCTTTCATATTAGCAAGAGTCCATGAGCTAGTGACGTATGGGATATACATTCCTACCAGGAGGGGCAAAGTTTCCCAAACCTTAAAATGCCTATAAATACACCCCTCACCACACCCACAATTCAGTTTAACGAATAGCCAAGAAGTGGGGTGATAAGAAAAAAGTGCGAAAGCATATAAAATAAGGAATTGGAATAATTGTGCTTTATACAAAAAAATCATAACCACCACAAAAAAGGGCGGGCCTCATGGACTCTTGCTAATATGAAAGAAATGAATTTATCAGGTAAGTTCTTACATAAATTATGTTTTCTTTCATGTAATTAGCAAGAGTCCATGAGCTAGTGACGTATGGGATAATGACTACCCAAGATGTGGATCTTTCCACGCAAGAGTCACTAGAGAGGGAGGGATAAAATAAAGACAGCCAATTCCTGCTGAAAATAATCCACACCCAAAATAAAGTTTAATGAAAACATAAGCAGAAGATTCAAACTGAAACCACTGCCTGAAGTACTTTTCTACCAAAAACTACTTCAGAAAAAGAAAACACATCAAAAATGGTAGAATTTAGTAAAAGTATGCAAAGAGGACCAAGTTGCTGCTTTGCAAATCTGATCAACCGAAGCTTCATTCCTAAACGCCCAGGAAGTAGAAACTGACCTAGTAGAATGAGCTGTAATCCTTCGAGGCGCAGTTTTACCCGACTCGACATAGGCATGATGAAATAAAGATTTCAACCAAGATGCCAAAGAAATGGCAGAAGCTTTCTGGCCTTTTCTAGAACCGGAAAAGATGACAAATAGACTAGAAGTCTTTCGGAAAGACTTAGTAGCTTCAACATAATAATACAAAGCTCTAACAGCATCCAAAGAATGCAATGATTTCTCCTTAGAATTCATAGGATTAGGACATAATGAAGGAACCACAATTTCTCTACTAATGTTGTTAGAATTCACAACCTTAGGTAAAAAATTCAAAAGAAGTTTGCAGCACCGCCTTATCCTGATGAAAAATCAGAAAAGGAGACTCACAAGAAAGAGCAGATAATTCAGAGACTCTTCTGGCAGAAGAGATGGCCAAAAGAAACAAAACTTTCCAAGAAAGTAATTTAATGACCAAAGAATACATGGGTTCAAAAGGAAGAGCTTGAAGAGCCCCCAGAACCAAATTCAAACTCCAAGGAGGAGAAATTGACTTAATGACAGGTTTTATACGAACCAAAGCTTGTACAAAACAATGAATATCAGGAAGAGTAGCAATCTTTCTGTGAAAAAGAACAGAAAGAGCAGAGATTTGTCCATTCAAGGAACTTGCGGACAAACCTTTATCTAAACCATCCTGAAGAAACTGTAAATTTCTCGGTATTCAAAAAGAATGCCAAGAAAAATGATGAGAAAGACACTAAGAAATATAAGTCTTCCAGACTCAATAATATATCTCTCTAGATACAGATTTACGAGCCTGTCACATAGTATTAATCACAGAGTCAGAGAAACCTCTTTGACCAAGAATCAAGCGTTCAAACTCCATACCTTAAAATTTAAGGATTTGAGATCCTGATGGAAGAAAGGACCTTGAGACAGAAAGACTGGTCTTAACGGAAGAGTCCACAGCTGGCAAGAGGCCATCCGGACAAGATCCGCATACCAAAACCTGTGAGGCCATGCTGGAGCTACCAGCAGGACAAACGAGCATTCCTTTAGAATCTTGGAGAATACTCTTGGAAGAAGAACTAGAGGCGGAAAGATATAGGCAGGATGATACTTCCAAGGAAGTGATAATGCATCCACTGCCTCCGCCCGAGGATCCCGGGATCTGGACAGATACCAGGGAAGTTTCTTGTTTAGATGAGAAGCCATCAGATCTATTTCTGGGAGTTCCCACATTTGAACAATCTGAAGAAATACCTCTGGGTGAAGAGACCATTCGCCCGGATGCAACGTTTGGCGACTGACATAATCCGCTTCCCAATTGTCTATACCTGGGATATGAACCGCAGAGATTAGACAGGAGCTGGATTCCGCCCAAACCAAAATTCGAGATACTTCTTTCATAGCCAGAGGACTGTGAGTCCCTCCTTGATGATTGATGTATGCCACAGTTGTGACATTGTCTATCTGAAAACAAATGAACAACTCTCTCTTCAGAAGAGGCCAAGACTGAAGAGCTCTGAAAATTGCACGGAGTTCCAAAATATTGATCGGTAATCTCACCTCCTGAGATTCCCAAACCCCTTGTGCCGTCAGAGACCCCCACACAGCTCCCCAACCTGTAAGACTTGCATCTGTTGAGATTATAGTCCAGGTCGGAAGAACAAAGAAGCCCCCTGAACTAAACGATGGTGATCTGTCCACCACGTCAGAGAGTGTCGTATAATCGGTTTAAAGATATTAATTGAGATATCTTTGTGTAATCCCTGCACCATTGGTTCAGCATACAGAGCTGAAGAGGTCGCATGTGAAAACGAGCAAAGGAGATCGCATCCGATGCGGCAGTCCTAAGACCTAAAATTTCCATGCATAAGGCTACAAAAGGGAATGATTGTGACTGAAGGTTTTGACAAGCTGATATCAATGCTAAACTTCTCTTGTCTGACAAGGACAGAGTCATAGACACTGAATCTATCCGGAAACCTAAAAAGGTTACCCTTGTCTGAGGAATCAATGAACTTTTTGGTAAATTGATCCTCCAACCATGATCTTGAAGAAACAACACAAGTCGATTCGTATGAGATTCTGCGAAAATGTGAAGACTGAGCAAGTACCAAGATATTGTCCAAATAAGGAAATACCAAAACCCTGTTCTCTGATTACAGACAGAAGGGCACCTAGAACCTTTGAAAAAATTCTTGGAGCTGATGCTAGGCCAAACGGTAGAGCCACAAAACTGGTAATGCTTGTCTAAAAAGAGAATCTCAGAAACTAAAAGTGAACTGGATGAATCGGAATATGCAGATATGCATCCTGTAAATCTATTGTAGACATATAATGCCCTTGCTAAACAAAAGGCAGGATAGTCCTACAGTTACCATCTTGAATGTTGGTATCCTTACATAACGATTCAATATTGATAGATCCGGAACTGGTCTGAAGGAATTGACCTTCTTTGGTACAATGAAGAGATAGAATAAAGCCCCTGTTCCAGAACTGGAACTGGCATAATTACTCCAGCCAACTCTAGATCTGAAACACATTTCAGAAATGCTTGAGCCTCTGCTGGGTTTACTGGGGCACGGGAAGGAAAAAAATCTCTTTGCAGGAGGCCTTAACTTGAAGCCAATTCTGTACCCTTCTGAAACAATGTTCTGAAACCAGAGATTGTGAACGGAAATGATCCAAATTTCTTTGAAAAGAACGTAAACTGCCCCATACCAGCTGAGCTGGAATGAGGGCCGCACCTTCATGAGGACTTAGGAGCTGGCTTTGGGTTTCTATAGGCTTGGATATATTCCAAAGTGAAAAAGGTTTCCAAACTGATACCGCTCCTGAGGATGAAGGATCAGGCTTTTGTTCCTTGTTGTGATGAAAGGAACGAAAACAATTATTAGACCTAAATTTACCTCAGATTTTTTATCCTGTGGTAAAGTTCCCTTCCTTCCAGTAACAGTTGAGATAAAAGAATCCAACTGAGAACCGAATAATTTATTACCCTGGAAAGAAAGGGATAGCAAAGCAGACTTAGAAGACATATCAGCATTCCAAGTTTTAAGCCATAAAGCTCTTCTAGCTAAAATAGCTAGAGACATATACCTGACATCAACTCAAATGATATCAAAGATGGTATCACAAATAAAATTATTAGCATGTTATAGAATAATAATAATGCTATAAAATTATGATCTGTTACTTGTTGCGCTAAATCTTCTAACCAAAAAGTTGAAGCTGCAGCAACATCCGCTAACAATATAGCAGGAGTAGAGACAGCCCCATTAACCTTAGGGATTTTGTCCCAAAAACTCTAATCTGTCAGATGGCACAGGATATAATTGCTTAAAACGTTTTAAGAGGAGTAAATGAATTACCCAAATTATTCCATTCCCTGGAAATTACTTCAGAAATAGCATCAGGGACAGGAAACACTTCTGGAATAACTACAGGAGATTTAAAAACCTTATTTAAACGTTTAGTTTTAGTATCAAGAGGACCAGAATCCTCTATTTAAAGAAGTATTAATTGCATTAGAAATAAAGAACGAATAAATTACATCTTGAACAAATACAAAGATTTATCAGCATCAACCTCTGAGACAGAAACCTCTGAACCAGAAGAACCATTATCAGAATCAGAATGATGATGTTCATTTAAAAATTCATCTGAAAAAAGAGAAGTTTTAAAAGACTTTTATGTATACTAGAAGGAGAAATAACAGACATAGCCTTCTTAATGGATTTAGAAACAAAATCTCTTATGTTATCAGGAACACTCTGAGTATTAGATGTTGACGGAACAGCAACAGGTAATGTAACAGTACTAAAGGAAATTTTATCTGCATTAACAAGTTTGTCATAATATTTAATACAAACAACAGCTGAAGGAACAGATACCAAAAGTGATACACTTAGCTTTGGTAGCTCCAGCACCGGGCAGTGATTTTCCTGTAGTATCTTCTGACTCAGATGCAACGTGAGACATCTTGCAATATGTAAGAGAAAAAACAACATATATATAAAGCAAAATTGATCAAATTCCTTAAATGACAGTTTCAGGAATGGGAAAAAATGCCAGTGAACAAGCTTCTAGCAACCAGAAGCAATAAATAAAGAGACTTAAATAATGTGGAGACAAAAGCGACGCCCATATTTTTTTAGCGCCAAATAAGACGCCCACATTATTTGGCGCCTAAATGCTTTTGGCGCCAAAAATGACGCCACGTCCGGAACGCCGACATTTTTGGCGCAAAAGAACGTCAAAAATGACATAACTTCCGGCGACACGTATGACGCCGGAAACAGAAAAGATTTTTTGCGCCAAAAAAGTCCGCGCCAAGAATGACGCAATAAAATGAAGCATTTTCAGCCCCCGCGAGCCTAACAGCCCACAGGGAAAAAAGTCAAATTTTTAAGGTAAGAAAAATAATTGATTCAAGTGCATTATCCCAAATATGAAACTGACTGTCTGAAAATAAGGAATGTTGAACATCCTGAGTCAAGGCAAATAAATGTTTGAATACATATATTTAGAACTTTATTAAAAAAGTGCCCAACCATAGCTTAGAGTGTCACAGAAAATAAGATTTACTTACCCCAGGACACTCATCTACATGTTTGTAGAAAGCCAAACCAGTACTGAAACGAAAATCAGCAGAGGTAATGGTATATATATATATATATATATATATAAAAAAGAGTATATCGTCGATCTGAAAAGGGAGGTAAGAGATGAATCTCTACGACCGATAACAGAGAACCTATGAAATAGACCCCGTAGAAGGAGATCACTGCATTCAAAATAGGCAATACTCTCCTCACATCCCTCTGACATTCACTGCACGCTGAGAGGAAAACCGGGCTCCAACCTGCTGCGGAGCGCATATCAACGTAGAATCTAGCACAAACTTACTTCACCACCTCCATAGGAGGCAAAGTTTGTAAAACTGAATTGTGGGTGTGGTGAGGGGTGTATTTATAGGCATTTTAAGGTTTGGGAAACTTTGCCCCTCCTGGTAGGAATGTATATCCCATACGTCACTAGCTCATGGACTCTTGCTAATTACATGAAAGAAATAGTTGTCAACGAATCTCATAATCGATTAATCGATTAGTTGGTTTGCAATTAGTTGGTCTGTGCACAACACCAGCTGCTCCACTCCAATGAACTTCTGTATATGGTATTGTGTTTTATGGTTATGTCCTTAGCCTACAGGATGTTTACAGACGTATACTTTTTACTTTTTCAGGACAGTATACGTTTACAACTAACCCTGGCTTATGTACAACCCAGATATAATAGGAGTCATCATTTGGATTGTTTATATTAAATCTGGTGATTTGGAACTATGCTTTGCATGATATAGTGCCAAGCTTGTTAATTACACCTAGCCCCTAGATTGATGGGAGTTATTTAAAGGGACATAATACTCATATGCTAAATGACTTGAAACTGATGCAGTATAACTGTAAAAAGCTGACAGGAAAATATCCCCTGAGCATCTCTATGTAAAAAACATAATTTATGCTTACCTGATAAATTCCTTTCTTCTGTTGTGTGATCAGTCCACGGGTCATCATTACTTCTGGGATATAACTCCTCCCCAACAGGAAATGCAAGAGGATTCACCCAGCAGAGCTGCATATAGCTCCTCCCCTCTACGTCAGTCCCAGTCATTCGACCAAGAATCAACGAGAAAGGAGTAACCAAGGGTGAAGTGGTGACTGGAGTATAATTTAAAAGATATTTACCTGCCTTAAAAACAGGGCGGGCCGTGGACTGATCACACAACAGAAGAAAGGAATTTATAAGGTAAGCATAAATTATTTTTTATTATGTTATGTGTGATCAGTCCACCGGTCATCATTACTTCTGGGATACCAATACCAAAGCAAAAATACACGGATGACGGGAGGGATAGGCAGGCTCATTATACAGAAGGAACCACTGCCTGAAGAACCTTTCTCCCAAAAATAGCCTCCGAAGAAGCAAAAGTGTCAAATTTGTAAAATTTGGAAAAAGTATGAAGCGAAGACCAAGTTGCAGCCTTGCAAATCTGTTCAACAGAGGCCTCATTCTTAAAGGCCCAAGTGGAAGCCACAGCTCTAGTGGAGTGAGCTGTAATTCTTTCAGGAGGCTGCTGTCCAGCAGTCTCATAGGCTAAACGTATTATGCTACGAAGCCAAAAAGAGAGAGAGGTAGCAGAAGCTTTTTGACCTCTCCTCTGTCCAGAATAAACGACAAACAGGGAAGAAGTTTGGCGAAAATCTTTAGTTGCCTGCAAGTAGAACTTGAGGGCACGAACTACATCCAGATTGTGTAGAAGACGTTCCTTCTTTGAAGAAGGATTTGGGCACAAGGATGGAACAACAATCTCTTGATTGATGTTCCTGTTAGTGACTACCTTAGGTAAGAACCCAGGTTTAGTACGCAGAACTACCTTGTCTGAGTGAAAAATCAGATAAGGAGAATCACAATGTAAGGCTGATAACTCAGAGACTCTTCGAGCCGAGGAAATAGCCATTAAAAACAGAACTTTCCAAGATAACAATTTTATATCAATGGAATGAAGGGGTTCAAACGGAACACCCTGTAAAACGTTAAGAACTAAGTTTAAACTCCATGGCGGAGCAACAGCTTTAAACACAGGCTTGAACCTAGCTAAAGCCTGACAAAAGGCCTGGACGTCTGGATTTTCTGACAGACGCCTGTGTAACAAGATGGACAGAGCTGAAATCTGTCCCTTTAATGAACTAGCTGATAAACCCTTTTCTAAACCTTCTTGTAGAAAAGACAATATCCTAGCGATCCTAACCTTACTCCAGGAGTAACCTTTGGATTCGCACCAGTATAGGTATTTACGCCATATTTTATGGTAAATCCTTCTGGTAACAGGCTTCCTAGCCTGTATCAGGGTATCAATAACCGACTCAGAAAAACCACGTTTTGATAAAATCAAGCGTTCAATTTCCAAGCAGTCAGCTTCAGAGAAGTTAGATTTTGATGTTTGAATGGACCCTGTATCAGAATGTCCTGTCTTAGAGGTAGAGACCAAGGCGGACAGGATGACATGTCCACTAGATCTGCATACCAAGTCCTGCGTGGCCATGCAGGCGCTATTAGAATCACTGATGCTCTCTCCTGTTTGATTTTGGCAATCAATCGAGGAAGCAGCGGGAAGGGTGGAAACACATAAGCCATCCCGAAGTTCCAAGGTGCTGTCAAAGCATCTATCAGAACCGCTCCCGGATCCCTGGATCTGGACCCGTAGCGAGGAAGTTTGGCGTTCTGGCGAGACGCCATGAGATCTATCTCTGGTTTGCCCCAACGTCGAAGTATTTGGGCAAAGACCTCCGGATGAAGTTCCCACTCCCCCGGATGAAAAGTCTGGCGACTCAAGAAATCCGCCTCCCAGTTCTCCACTCCCGGGATGTGGATTGCTGACAGGTGGCAAGAGTGAGACTCTGCCCAGCGAATTATCCTTGATACTTCCATCATTGCTAGGGAGCTTCTTGTCCCTCCCTGATGGTTGATGTAAGCTACAGTCGTGATGTTGTCCGACTGAAACCTGATGAACCCCTGAGTTGTTAATTGGGGCCAAGCCAGAAGGGCATTGAGAACTGCTCTCAATTCCAGAATGTTTATTGGAAGGAGACTCTCCTCCTGATTCCATAGTCCCTGAGCCTTCAGAGAATTCCAGACAGCGCCCCAACCTAGTAGGCTGGCGTCTGTTGTTACAATTGTCCAGTCTGGCCTGCTGAATGGCATCCCCCTGGACAGGTGTGGCCGATAAAGCCACCATAGAAGAGAATTTCTGGTCTCTTGATTCAGATTCAGAGTAGGGGACAAATCTGAGTAATCCCCATTCCACTGACTTAGCATGCACAATTGCAGCGGTCTGAGGTGTAGGCGTGCAAAAGGTACTATGTCCATTGCCGCTACCATTAAGCCGATCACCTCCATGCATTGAGCTACTGACGGGTGTTGAATGGAATGAAGGACACGGCATGCATTTTGAAGCTTTGTTAACCTGTCTTCTGTCAGGTAAATCTTCATTTCTACAGAATCTATAAGAGTCCCCAAGAATGGAACTCTTGTGAGAGGAAAAAGAGAACTCTTCTTTTCGTTCACTTTCCATCCATGCGACCTTAGAAATGCCAGAACTAGCTCTGTATGAGACTTGGCAGTTTGAAAGCTTGAAGCTTGTATTAGAATGTCGTCTAGGTACGGAGCTACCGAAATCCCTCGCGGTCTTAGTACCGCCAGAAGGGCACCCAGAACCTTTGTGAAGATTCTTGGAGCCGTAGCCAATCCGAATGGAAGAGCTACAAACTGGTAGTGCCTGTCTAAGAAGGCAAACCTTAGATACCGGTGATGATCTTTGTGGATCGGTATGTGAAGGTAAGCATCTTTTAAATCCACTGTGGTCATGTACTGACCCTTTTGGATCATGGGTAAGATTGTCCGAATAGTTTCCATTTTGAACGATGGAACTCTTAGGAATTTGTTTAGAATCTTTAAATCTAAGATTGGCCTGAAAGTTCCCTCTTTTTTGGGAACCACAAACAGGTTTGAGTAGAACCCTTGTCCTTGTTCCGACCGCGGAACCGGATGGATCACACCCATTAATAACAGATCTTGTACACAGCGTAGAAACGCTTCTTTCTTTATCTGGTTTGTTGACAACCTTGACAGATGAAATCTCCCTCTTGGGGGAGATAATTTGAAGTTTAGAAGGTATCCCTGAGATATGATCTCTAGTGCCCAGGGATCCTGAACATCTCTTGCCCAGGCCTGGGCGAAGAGAGAAAGTCTGCCCCCCACTAGATCCGGTCCCGGATCGGGGGCTTTCGGTTCATGCTGTCTTTGGGGCAGCAGCAGGTTTCCTGGCCTGCTTGCTCTTGTTCCAGGACTGGTTAGGCTTCCAGCCTTGCCTGTAACGAGCAACAGCTCCTTCCTGTTTTGGTGCAGTGGAGGTTGATGCTGCTCCTGTTTTGAAATTCCGAAAGGGACGAAAATTAGACTGTCTAGCCTTAGCTTTGGCTTTGTCTTGAGGTAGGGCGTGGCCCTTACCTCCTGTAATGTCAGCGATAATTTCTTTCAAACCGGGCCCAAATAAAGACTGCCCCTTGAAAGGTATATTAAGTAATTTGGACTTAGAAGTAACATCAGCTGACCAGGATTTTAGCCACAGCGCCCTACGTGCCTGTATGGCGAATCCTGAGTTCTTAGCCGTAAGCTTGGTTAAATGTACTACGGCCTCCGAAATGAATGAATTAGCTAGTTTAAGGACTCTAAGCCTGTCCGTAATGTCGTCTAGCGTAGATGAACTAAGGTTCTCTTCCAGAGACTCAATCCAAAATGCTGCCGCAGCCGTAATCGGCGCGATACATGCAAGGGGTTGCAATATAAAACCTTGTTGAACAAACATTTTCTTAAGGTAACCCTCTAATTTTTTATCCATTGGATCTGAAAAAGCACAGCTATCCTCCACCGGGATAGTGGTACGCTTAGCTAAAGTAGAAACTGCTCCCTCCACCTTAGGGACCGTTTGCCATAAGTCCCGAGTGGTGGCGTCTATTGGAAACATCTTTCTAAATATTGGAGGGGGTGAGAACGGCACACCGGGTCTATCCCACTCCTTAGTAACAATTTCAGTTAGTCTCTTAGGTATAGGAAAAACGTCAGTACTCGCCGGTACCGCAAAGTATTTATCCAACCTACACAGTTTCTCTGGTATTGCAACGGTGTTACAATCATTGAGAGCTGCTAAGACCTCCCCTAGTAATACACGGAGGTTCTCCAATTTAAATTTAAAATTTGAAATATCTGAATCCAATCTGTTTGGATCAGAACCGTCACCCACAGAATGAAGCTCTCCGTCCTCATGCTCTGCAAGCTGTGACGCAGTATCAGACATGGCCCTAGTATTGTCAGCGCACTCTGTTCTCACCCCAGAGTGATCACGCTTGCCTCTTAGTTCTGGTAATTTAGACAAAACTTCAGTCATAACAGTAGCCATATCTTGTAATGTTATCTGTAATGGCCGCCCAGATGTACTAGGCGCCATAATATCACGCACCTCCCGGGCGGGAGATGCAGGTACTGCCGCGTGAGGCGAGTTAGTCGGCATAACTCTCCCCTCGCTGTTTGGTGAAATTTGTTCACATTGTACAGATTGACTTTTATTTAAAGTAGCATCAATACAGTTAGTACATAAATTTCTATTGGGCTCCACCTTGGCATTGGAACAAATGACACAGATATCTTCCTCTGAGTCAGACATGTTTAACACACTAGCAATAACTTGCAACTTGGTTATAATCTTTTTTAGCAAAAACGTACTGTGCCTCAAAGAGGTACTAAACGATTAAATGACAGTTGAAATAATGAACTGAAAAACAGTTATAGCATCAAACTTTAAAACAACACAACTTTTAGCAAAGGTTTGTTCCCATTAGTAAAATAACAATAATTAAATTTGACATAAAAATTACAGAGCAACGTTTTTATTCACAGTCAATATAAAATTCTCACAGCTCTGCTGAGAGAATCTACCTCCCTCCAAAGAAGTTTGAAGACCCCTGAGATCTGTCAGAGATGAACCGGATCATGCAGGAAATATAAGAGTAACTGACTGGAATTTTTTGATGCGTAGCAAAGAGCGCCAAAAACGGCCCCTCCCCCTCACACACAGCAGTGAAGAGAAACGAAACTGTCACAATTAAAAGCAAACAACTGCCAAGTGGAAAATAATGCCCAAATATTTATTCACTCAGTACCTCAGCAATGTAAACGATTCTACATTCCAGCAAAAACGTTTAACATGATAAATACTTATTAAAAGGATTAGTGACTTTTAACAGAGTAGTTCCGGTGAAATACCATCCCCAGAATACTGAAGTGTATACATACATGTCATTATAACGGTATGGCAGGATTTTCTCATCAATTCCATTCAGAAAATAAAAACTGCTACATACCTCAATGCAGATTCATCTGCCCGCTGTCCCCTGATCTGAAGCTTTTACCTCCCTCAGATGGCCGAGAACAGCAATATGATCTTAACTACTCCGGTTAAAATCATAGTAAAAAACTCTGGCAGATTCTTCCTCAAACTCTGCCAGAGAAGTAATAACACGCTCCGGTGCTATTGTAAAATAACAAACTTTTGATTGAAGTCATAAAAACTAAGTATAATCACCATAGTCCTCTCACACATCCTATCTAGTCGTTGGGTGCAAGAGAATGACTGGGACTGACGTAGAGGGGAGGAGCTATATGCAGCTCTGCTGGGTGAATCCTCTTGCATTTCCTGTTGGGGAGGAGTTATATCCCAGAAGTAATGATGACCCGTGGACTGATCACACATAACAGAAGAAAAGGAAGATATTTTACCTCACAATCACCTCAGATCACCAGAGTAAATTCTGTGTAAAAAGTTATACTCAGCTGCTCCCAGCTGCAGGTAAAAAAACTAAAAAAATGAAGAAATGAACAGCAGCCAATCAGCATCAGCAGTGCTGAGGTCGTGAACTCTTACTGTGATCTCATGAGATTTGACTTAACTCTCATGAGATTTCATAGTAAGCTTCCTTTTCCTGATTGGTGAAATAATATGAGAGTGCACGAAGCTCATCCTTTCAGATGTCCCGGGACAGACACACTAATATGCTGCTTAGAAATCCTTTACAATGGGAGGTGGCTACTGAGGAACTTTTGAGGTAAAATATCTTTCTTTTTTACATAGAGATGTTCAGGTGATATTTTCTAGTCAGCTTTTTACAGCTATGCTGCATCACTTTCAAGTGTTTAAACATTTGGGTATTATGGCCCTTTAAATTGATGTGCACTATTATCTGTTTGTACAATTATTAGCGTATTGCTTGCTATTGCTGATTATATGCACTGTATAAATAAATGTGTAAGGCTTTGTCCTGTTATTGATATACTGTACAGTCCTTGGCGCTTCTGATTTAGTTTTTTATTTTTTTTTTATATTTTTAATAAATTGTTATAATATGTACCAGATTCAACCTTTATAAGTATATATTCGTTATTTTTAGAGCGGACTAGATATTTCCCCTAACCTTATAGCTGGTTATTTACCATTGCATATAGATATTCAAGATATTTTTATGTTAGAATGAAGTCAAGGGTTACTTTATTGAGAGGCCCCTTGCCAAGGTAGAAAACACTTAGCATTGGTGAAGAGCTAACAAAGATAAATATCCCACTTTGGTGAAATTGGCAAACCCCTACTTATACACTTCAACAGCCTTTTCTCTGCTGCAGGAAATATAGCTGCAAACAGAGAACCAGCCTTAGCCAGAAGCATGTGGACATGTTGAGATTTTTGCATTTCAATGCAAAGTTTCTGAAAGAGTGAATAACAGAATGTTATTAACAGTGATAGTCTAACTCTTTCTAGTTCTACCTCTTTTCAAACAGTTTGTGGTTTTCTTTTGTTTAATTATAAAACTGTGCTCTGCTGCTTAAAAATTGAAGAAACAGTTGTGTTAATGTAAAGTTTTAGTCTGAAGTTTATATTTGTAACACTCATTATGTGGATTTTATTTAAAACATAGAAAACTTTTATTGATTCTCTTTTTATCCGATTAGTCGATTAATCGAAAAAATAATCGGCCGATTAATCGATTATGAAAATAATCGTTAGTTGCAGCCTTAGATCGAACCAAAGTGCGACACAATCGAAAAGCATGCGAATACAGCGCTAGTAAAGGGTTTTCCCCAGGTTAACCCCTTGAGTGCTAACGACGGCTCTGAGCCGTCGCAGAGTTTCCCACTCAGGTGCAGACGGCAGCTCAGAGCCGTCACTAGCACTCTCCCACCTTGAGGGAGATCTGGGGGCTCCCACCCACTCCTACCTGCATAGTGACAGGCATCGCCGGGGCTTCATGTTTTGCGTGATGACGTCACTGCGCAACTTTATTTAAAAAAAGACAATGAACAATATGGGGAAAGGGGGCATGCTGCTTAGAAGCCTGTATCTCAGGCATCTAAGCAGCTACAGACCACCAATGTAAGTCTTGGGGATCTGAAAAGAAAAGGAAATTTTTTTTTTTTAAATTAAAAAACCCTCAAATGTGCTTAGCACCCAGGTGGGAAAGTGCTTAGCACTCAAAGGGTTAAAAGAAAACTCCTCTTAAGTATCCCTCCAAAGGTCCGATAAGCCATAGAACATGGCTGGAATAAAACCCCATATGTTTAAGAGCCTCCACAATAACCCCCATAGGATTAAAGCCAGATCAGTCTCCCATAATACAGGGAAACCCTTCCTATTTTGTCTCCTCAAACTACAGTGCCCTGCCAGAATAAAGTAGTGTTAAAAACCATGGCTCCCTGCTGCCCATAAAGCTATCTCCAAATTAAAGAGATACAGTCCATGAAGAATCCACCTGAGAGGTTAACCTCCTGAGTGCTGTATCCTTCTAACCTAGAAGGCAAAAGCACTTACCTTTGGATCCAGATGCAGGGCAGGAACAGCTTCTTAGGTGTGACAGATTCACCAACTTCTGACAGGGACCTGTAGAAAAAGCAAAACAGAGTAACCAACCCTGGTTTTTTATAAAGGGGTAGCATTGGTGTAAGAAGTTAAGCAAAGACCACTGCCACCTTCTAACTGCTTAAAGCCACCATTACTCTTACTAAAGAGAATTACATGGACACAGCTTAACCCCAATCCTTGCTTGCAGGCAAAAGTACCAGTTAAAGGATTAAATATCTTCAGACACCATCTTCGCACATCCTCCTGATGTTCAAGGCAAAGAATGACTGGGGATTATGGGTAATGGGAGTGACAGCTCTTCTGGGGTGTTCTTTACCTCCTCCTGCTGGCCAGGAGCTGTATTCCCACTAGTAATTAGAATAGATTTGTGGACTCTCCATGCCAATTGGAAAGAAATGTAATTACAAGTTGTTTATTTTCCCTTTAAAAACAAAACGTTTGCTTTGCTTTCTTGGTATTCTCTTTCAGAGTAAACCTCAGGAGCAAGAGCAATGTACCGGAGGGAGTTAGCAGAACACACTGGATGAGCCAACAAGAGGAATTATATGTGCAGCCACCAATCGCCAGCTAGCTCTCAGCAGTGCATTGCTGCTTGAGCATTCCTATTAATGCTTTTTAACAGAGGATACCATGAAAACAAAGCAAATTTCTTAACAGAAGTTAATTGTAAAGTTGTTTAAAATGAGATGCTCTATCTGAATCATTGAATTGTTTAATGTTACCATTACTATCCCTTTAAGCTAAGAATATTGCAAATCTACTTAATGACATGAGAAAAAGTATTCTGATCATCAATTTACTTCTTACCCGACTCATCATTGAAAGATGTAAAACTTATTAGCATCTGGACATTAACTTCCCCACAACCATTGACTAAGAGCCTGAAATCTTCAGCAGTTAAATCTTCTAACGCATTCTTTGGAAGCACATCTAGTAGTCCCTTTCGCATTGCCTGTATAATATGAAAACATTTACCAGGTGAGATTAAAATGAAAATAAACCATCTGTAATGCCCATACTATGTATCTTAGATCAATAATATATGGTGTATATTTAGAAAGCTATATAGTGCAATGAGTGTAATTTTAACATCTGTGTTTCTTCTTTGGTGTTCATAGCTATAAGGAATTTTTGGAGCATAGGAAGAAAGACAAACAATGTAACGTTAAAACCTGTCACTGTCAAGTTATTTTTTCTATCTGTAATTATGGACCATTTTAACAATTTTTTTTAATCAAATAGCAGAACACTAACTAATAACAAATATATGTGTTGGACTATTTCATACTGTGGGACATCTGGAAAGAAATATGTATGAGCTAAAATCAGGAATTTTTAGTAAATAGTTGCAATAACACTACTTGTTAATTTGCAATTAAAAATGAAAAGAAAAAAGACTGTCTCCCTCTCTCTCACTCTGCCCCCCTCTCTCACTCTCTGCCTGCCGTAGCTTGATAAATCCAGCCCCTAAAATTCAGGCAGAAGAAAAAAGGAGGCTACTTACATGTAGTGGTTGCTCCGCTACTGCTAGCATTCTGTGTTCTGCATATTTTCTTACATATTCATATACATTTTGAGGGGTTACAGGAATATTTACACCATTGGGAATAAGCTCCACCTAGAAAAAAACAGTTTAGATTCTGGCTCACAAAGATGCTTATATTTTAAACATACACAAATGACAGCATTAGGGTTTTTAAGTGGACATTAAATTACTTACACTGCTTTTAAAGCAACAGTAGGAACAAACCTAAAAGCAATACTACATCCTCTGCCTTGTATGTATGTATGTATGTATCTATAAATGAATGTATGTATATCTATATCTATATATACAGTGGATATAAAAAGTCTACACACCCCTGTTAAAATGTCAGGTTTCTGTGATGTAAAAAAATGAGACAAAGAAATCATTTCAGAACTTTTTCCACCTTTAATGTGACCTATAAACTATGCAACTCAATTGAAAAACAAACTGAAATATTTTAGGTGAAGGGAAGTAAACATAAAAAAATAAAATATGGTTGCAAACTAATACTTTGTTGAAGCAACTTTTGATTTTATTACAACACTGTCTTTTTGGGTATGAATCTATCAGCATGGCACATCTTGACTTGGCAAGATGTGCCCACTATTCTTTGCAAAAACACTCCAAATCTGTCAGATTGCAAGGGCATCTCCTGTGCATAGCCCTCTTCAGAGCACCCCACAGATTTTGAATTAGATTAAGGTCTGGGCTCTGGCTGGGCCATTTCAAAACTTTAATCTTCTTCCGGTGAAGCCATTCCTTTGTTGATTTGGATGTATGCTTTGGGTCGTTATGCTGAAAGATTAAGTTCCTCTTCATGTTCAGCTTTCTAGCAGAAGCCTGAAGGTTTTGTGCCAATATTGACTGGTATTTGGAACTGTTCATAATTCCCTCTACCTTGAATAAGACCCCAGTTCAAGCTGAAGAATAACAGACCCAAAGCATGATGCTACCATCACCATGCTTCACTGTGGGTATGGTGTTCTTTTGGTGATGTGCAGTGTTTTTGCGCCAAACATATCTTTTGAAATTATTGCCAAAAAGTTAAACCTTGGTTTCATCAGACCATAACACCTTTTCTCACATGCTTTTGGGAGACTTCAGATGTGTTTTTGCTCAATTTAGCTGGGCTTGGATGTTTTTCTTCGTAAGAAAAGGCTTCCGTCTTGCCGTCTACCCCAAACATATGAAGAATACTGGAGATTGTTGTCACATGTACTACACAGCCAGATATTCCTGCAGCTCCTTTAATGTTGCTGTAGGCCTCTTGGTAGCCTCCCAGACCAGTTTTCTTCTCGTCTTTTAATCAATTTTGGAGGGACATCCAGTTCTTGGAAATGTCACTGTTGTGCCATATGTTCTCCACTTGATGATGACTGTCTTCACTGTGTTCCATGGTATATCTAATGCCTTGGAAATTCTTTTGTACCCTTCTCCTGACTGATACCTTTTAACAATGAGATCCCTCTGATGCTTTGGAAGCTCTCTGGGGACCATGGCTTTTGTGTAGGACGCGACTAAAAAAATGTCAGGAAAGACCTACTAGAACAGCTGAACTTTATTCAGGGTTAAACAGAGGCACTTTAAATTATGGCAGGTGTGTGATGACTCTTATTTAACTTGGTTTTGAATGCGATTGCTTAATTCTGAGCATAGCTACCTCCCCAGTTATACATTGTGCACACTTATGCAACCACATTATTTTAGTTTTTTTTTTTGTTTGTTTTTAGATTTCAGTTTGTTTTTCAATTGAGTTGTGTAGTTTATAGGTCACATTAAAGGTGGAAAAAGTTCTGAAATGATTTATCTTTGTCTCATTTTTTTTACATCACAGAAACCTGAAATTTTAACAGGGGTGTGTAGACTTTTTATATCCACTGTATATCTATAAATAACACACAGAGAAAGTCCAGCACTCACAAGCTCTCAGCTAAGATTAAAAGCAAAAATGGAAGGGTTAGTTACCGCATTTGGCCAAATGGGACAAGCTCAGGTACCACGTCAAGGTCCCTTCAAAAAACCTGGGACCCTAAAACAGCCACACAATGCAAGCTCTCAATCCAATAAACTGGCAACACGTGAAGGGTGCACAGGCTTATGTAATCACCCCAGACATATACAAAACACGGAAGGGGACTGCACTCTCAGACCGGACTGGGTACACATCCCATGACCCTGCAACATGCTCAGCCCTGGGTGCTCACTGGCACTCACAGGAAGCTATGCTGTCCCCAGAGACACAGGCAGTTAAACCCAGACAGGTCAAATTTGTTTTGTAATTTTCCCTATGGTTCTTGCACCCAGACCTGTCTGGGGTTAACTGCCTGTGACTCTGGGGACAGTACAGCTTCCTGTGAGAGCCAGTGAGCACCCAGGGTTGAGCATGTTGCAGGGTCATGGGATGTGTACCCAGTCTGGTCTGAGTGCAGTCCCCGTCATATATATCTACATATAAATCTCTCTCTCTCTCTCTATATATATATATATATATATATATATATATATATATATATATATATATATAAAACATAATTTATGCTTACCTGATAAATTTATTTCTCTTGTAGTGTATCCAGTCCACGGATCATCCATTACTTGTGGGATATTCTCCTTCCCAACAGGAAGTTGCAAGAGGATCACCCACAGCAGAGCTGCTATATAGCTCCTCCCCTAACTGTCATATCCAGTCATTCGACCGAAAACAAACAGAGAAAGGAGAAACCATAGGGTGCAGTGGTGACTAGTTTAATTAAAATTTAGACCTGCCTTAAAAGGACAGGGCAGGCCGTGGACTGGATACACTACAAGAGAAATAAATTTATCAGGTAACAAGAGAAAACATAATTTATGCTTAAGTGTATCCAGTCCACGGATCATCCATTACTTGTGGGATACCAATACCAAAGCTAAAGTACACGGATGATGGGAGGGACAAGGCAGGATTAAGCGGAAGGAACCACTGCCCGAAGAACCTTTCTCCCAAAAACAGCCTCCGAAGAAGCAAAAGTATCAAATTTGTAAAATTTTGAAAAAGTGTGAAGCGAAGACCAAGTCGCAGCCTTGCAAATCTGTTCAACAGAGGCCTCATTTTTGAAGGCCCATGTGGAAGCCACAGCTCTAGTAGAATGAGCTTTAATCCTTTCAGGGAGCTGCTGTCCAGCAGTCTCATAGGCTAGGCGTATTACGCTTCGAAGCCAAAAGGACAGAGAGGTTGCCGAAGCTTTTTGACCTCTCCTCTGTCCAGAGTAAACGACAAACAGGGAAGATGTTTGACGAAAATCCTTAGTAGCTTGTAAGTAAAACTTCAAGGCACGGACTACGTCCAGATTATGTAAAAGACGTTCCTTCTTTGAAGAAGGATTAGGACACAATGATGGAACAACAATCTCTTGATTGATATTCTTGTTAGAAACCACCTTAGGTAAAAACCCAGGTTTGGTACGCAGAACTACCTTATCTGCATGAAAAATCAGATAAGGAGAATCACATTGTAAGGCAGATAGCTCAGAGACTCTCCGAGCCGAGGAAATAGCCATCAAAAACAGAACTTTCCAAGATAAAAGTTTAATATCAATGGAATGAAGGGGTTCAAACGGAACTCCTTGAAGAACCTTAAGAACCAAGTTAAAGCTCCACGGAGGAGCAACAGGTTTAAACACAGGCTTAATTCTAATCAAAGCCTGGCAAAATGCCTGAACGTCTGGAACCTCTGCCAGACGCTTGTGCAAAAGAATAGACAGAGCAGAAATCTGTCCCTTTAAGGAACTAGCTGATAATCCTTTGTCCAAGCCCTCTTGGAGAAAAGACAATATTCTAGGAAACCTAACCTTACTCCATGAATAATTCTTGGATTCACACCAATAAGGATATTTACTCCATATCTTGTGGTAGATTTTCCTGGTAACAGGCTTTCGTGCCTGTATTAAGGTATCAATGACTGACTCGGAGAAGCCACGATTTGATAGAATCAAGCGTTCAATCTCCATGCAGTCAGTCTCAGAGAAATTAGATTTGGATGATTGAAAGGACCTTGTATCAGAAGGTCCTGTCTTAGAGGCAGAGTCCATGGTGGAAAGGATGACATGTCCACTAGGTCTGCATACCAAGTCCTGCGTGGCCACGCAGGTGCTATCAGAATCACCGATGCTCTCTCCTGTTTGATTTTGGCAATCAGCCGAGGGAGCAGAGGAAACGGTGGAAACACATAAGCCAGGTTGAAGAACCAAGGCGCTGCTAAAGCATATATCAGCGTCGTTTCTGGGTCCCTGGACCTGGATCCGTAACAAGGGAGCTTGGCGTTCTGGCGAGACGCCATGAGATCCAACTCTGGTTTGCCCCAACGATGAATCAATTGTGCAAACACATCCGGAGGAGTTCCCACTCCTCCGGATGGAAAGTGACGACTTAGAAAATCCGCCTCCCAGTTCTCCACGCCTGGGATATGGATTGCTGACAGGTGGCAAGAGTGGGACTCTGCCCAGCGAATTATTTGAGACTTCTAACATCGCTAGGGAGCTCCTGGTTCCCCCTTGATGGTTGATGTAAGCCACAGTCGTGATGTTGTCCGACTGAAATCTGATGAACCTCAGTGTTGCTAACTGAGGCCAAGCCAGAAGAGCATTGAATATCGCTCTTAACTCCAGAATATTTATTGGAAGGAGTTTCTCCTCCTGAGTCCACGATCCCTGTGCCTTCAGGGAGTTCCAGACTGCACCCCAACCTAGAAGGCTGGCATCTGTTACTATTGTCCAATCTGGCCGGCGAAAGGTCATACCCTTGGACAGGTGGACCCGAGACAACCACCAGAGAAGAGAATCTCTAGTCTCTTGATCCAGATTTAGCAGAGGGGACAAATCTGTGTAATCCCCATTCCACTGACTCAGCATGCATAATTGCAGCGGTCTGAGATGTAGGCGCGCAAATGGCACTATGTCCATTGCCGCTACCATTAAGCCGATTACCTCCATACACTGAGCCACCGAAGGGCACGGAATGGAGTGAAGAACACTGCAAGCATTTAGAAGTTTTGATAACCTGGACTCCGTCAGGTAAATTTTAATTTCTACAGAATCTATAAGAGTCCCTAAGAAGGAGACTCTTGTGAGTGGGGATAGAGAACTCTTTTCCTCGTTCACTTTCCACCCGTGCGACCTCAGAAATGCCAGAACTATCTCTGTATGAGACTTGGCAACTTGAAAGTTTGACGCCTGTATCAGGATGTTGTCTAGATACGGAGCTACCGCTATGCCTCACGGTCTTAGAACCGCCAGAAGTGAGTCCAGAACCTTTGTAAAGATTCTCGGGGCTGTAGCCAACCCGAAGGGTTTAGGTCCACTGTGGTCATGTACTGACCCTCTTGGATCATGGGTAG